>NC_053396.1:110292577-110624765 GCF_905171765.1 Bufo bufo
GGAGTGCTGAAGAGAATTGATCCCTGGTATACACTGACAAAGTACTGTGTAGCTCCACTTTGTGTCCCAGGTTGCAGTTCATAGTATCAGGCTCAGGTTAGAGACCGCACACGCGATACAGTATGCTGCTGCTATCCTGCATAGTAAACCGTGCAAATACTATACTACATACACAGCTTAGAAAACCACAATGTCTGTTCTACAATAATTACTTTATATAGTCCCACAAAAGATGGGGCAAAGGGCTAATAACTACATGTATTACTATGCCACACATCTGCCATATAACCGTAAAATAGTTACATCTATTAACGTATAATGTACAACAATACATGACAGGGTGAGTTCACATCATGTTTCTGCCATCCGTTTGAGATATATGTTGGGGAAATAAAGGGATACAAAAGTGTAGCTTTTTTTATCCTGCAGAGTCTGGTTAAAGTGTTTTTAATTGATCATTTTTTACAATGGACTGCATGGCATCAGTCTGAGGCATCCCTTAACGTATACGTTAAACGGATGGCAAAAATGTGATGTGAACCCAGCCTTACTAACGCCTCGTTTACATGTCCATGTCAGTGATGACGTCCTCCGTGAAAAGACAGTGTTTCATGTGAAGATGTTTGTGTAGGGTCCATTGTTGGCCCTCGTGTCATCTGTACTCCACCTAGCTTGAAAGGGGGATTTCCAGAACATCTACCAATGTTTAGTGAAAAACACTGACAGAATGCGGTTGCCATCTGTGTTCTGTCTGTGGTTTTTATAGAACCATAGACTTCAATGGGCATGTTTGGTCCTAATATTAGTTAGATCCTGCTTTTGGCTTAAAAGGGTTCTCCTGAGATGATAGAAAATGTGAGGAAAGCGAAGAATTGTGATAAAATAACAAAAGAAGCTATAAGCTTTGCCTTGGGTGCAGTGATGACTTGCTGTATACCAGTGTGACTGCTGCAGCCAGTCCCTGGCCTCAGTGGTTTTGTGCCGCTGAGGCCTTTGACTGCAGTAGTGATGTGGTTATACAGGCAGGCAATTGGGCCAACCAAATAAACAAAGTCCAAATAAAAGGGTATCAATTTCATTTAATTTCAATTCCTCACTTTGGGGACATTTCTAATTATCCCTTTTGTAGATTTTTTCTTTAATTAGTGCAAAGCATGCAGAAAACACTGCAAAGGTCCCTCCACACAGTGTGCCTGCCACAGATCCCCTAAGATGCCTGTCTTTGTGGCTAACCTTTGCCTTGAATGTATCTTTTAATGTCCTAATGTGCCAACTCCAGGTCCATCTTTAAAGGGGTTCTGCACTTTGTTTTAACTGATGATCTATCCTCTGGATAGATCATCAGCTTCTGATCGGTGGGGGTCTGACACCCGGGACCCCCGCCGATCAGCTGTTTGAGAAGGCAGCGGTGCACCGCGGCCTTCTCACTGTTTACCGCCGGCCCACTGACGTCACGACTAGTATCAACTAGCGTGGCGGGGTTAAGCTCCATTCAAGTGAACAGAGCTTAGCCCCGCCCACGCTAGTTGATACTAGTCATGACGTCAGTGGGCCGGCGGTAAACAGCGAGAAGGCCGCGGCGCACTGGAGTGCCGCTGCCTTCTCAAACAGCTGATCGGCGGGGGTCCCGGGTGTCGGACCCCCGCCGATCAGAAGCTGATCTATCTAGAGGATAGATCATCAGTTAAAACAAAGTGCAGAACCCCTTTAAGTTTAAACCTTGCGGGAAAGCTGCCCCAGCCAAATTGGGCGGTGTTATCTATGTGACCTAACATCATAATGTGTGAAAAGTCGATCAGGGTTTACCTCCTGAATTTATTATTTGAAGGTGGCCCTCGAGTAAGCAGTAACCACACTGAAGGACCTGTCATCACTAACTGCTGGTCTTTTGTCAACTATTTGGGCAACCCTGCTTCTCAGTCTCAGCAGCATCGTGCACGTCAATGTCTACTAAGTCACGAATTGTGCTAAATCTAGCAGTTTTATATAAAACGCGTGCTTCTGTCTGCGGATAAATGTTCCCCAATGTTTATCGGTAAGGTGTCGCATCCAAGTAATGTTCTCAATGAAATGTTAACGGTCAGTAGGTTGGGTGAGTTGCAAATATCCACCGGCTTTATAAGTGATGCTTTAACTAAGGGAGCCGACCACTATTAACTGCCAAGGAAATTGTCAAGATTCATTTTCCTATGCAAGGTGGTGCTTTTACAGTTGATTGGTTGGATAATATAACAATTCTAAGCATTTTACCTATTATCTTAAAAATACTGGGGCACATTTATTAAGACCAGCATTTTAGATGCCGATCTTAATAAAGGCCCATAGCAGGCAGTGTAGCCACCGAAGTTATGAAGAGGTGCGGGCCTCTCCATAACTTTGGCGCATCCAGCACCACTTCTAAATGTAAGACAGATTCCTAACCGTCTTACATTTAGACCTTTTTCTGTGCCTAAAAGAGGCGTAGAAAATGGTGAATGAGACGGACATGCCAGCTCATCCCCTTCCCTGTCCACGCCACGCTCACAATTTTAGACCTGGCGTGAGTGGGGGAAAAGTCTGAAATAAGCTTAATTTAGGCGCATTTCAGATTAGTAACCTTTGTCGTCAGGGCCAAAGGGGTTTTCTGAGATTTATTTTTTTATTTTTGACCTATCCTCTGGATAGGTCATCAATATCTTATTGGTGGGGGTCCGACACCCGGGACCATCACTGATCAGCTGTTTGTGAAGGCGCCGGCACTCTCAGTAGCGCAGCGTCCTTCTCCCAGTTCACCAAGCACAGTGCCGTACATTGTATAGCGACTGTGCTTGGTATCACGCTCAGGCCTATTCACTTCAATGGGGCTGAGCTGCACCTAGGCCATGTGACTGATGAACGTGACGTCACATGGCCTAGAGAAGGCTGCGGCGCTACTGCGATTCCTGATGCCTTTTCAACTAGCTGTTTGGCGGGGGTCCTGGGTGTCGGACCCCCAATGGTAAGATACTGATGACTAATCCAGAGGATAAAAATCTCGGAAAACCTCCCTAAAAAGGGTGGCCTTATGAATTTGCCCTTTAAAAAAAAGCTTTTGCACCACACTTATTTATGGTATAACTGTATAATGTTTCATTAATGTATCATAATTGGATTTTGTGGTTTATAGACTATAACGAGCCAAATTAGTTTCTGCGAAATAAAGCCAGGGGCAGTTGACGGGTAGGTACAAAATGCACCCCCTCCCCCCACAAATCTGGCAATTGGTGGGGGTTCCAGCAGTTGGATCCCCATGCATCATACAGATCTCAATCTTATACTAAAATGTAAATGCTGGGAAAACCTTTCATAACTTTGTTTTCTCTGCCATTTTCGAGCTCACTGTTCCTCTGTCTTTTTTTTTTTTTTTTTTGCTGAAAATGGTTCCCAGCAAGAACAAGGAAAAAAAAAATGATTTCCTGCTTCTTTGCTATTTTTGAAGAAAAAAAAAATACAGATGGGAATGTGGACTTGAGACGTGTCCTTACATTACACGGACAGACCTGTAAACTGCTTCTCATGTTCTCCTCTCTTTTCTTCCAACAGCTGAAGATTGCTTGGCTGACTCTGATCTGAGCTTTCTTATTCCGGTCGTGGTGGGGGCTGTGCTTGTCTTTCTCATAATTCTTGTCTTTATCTCCTACTTGATCGGACGACGAAAAAGTCGCACAGGCTATCAATCTGTATGATAACACAAAAACCCTTCCTTTCTTTACTTTAAACTAAATAATTTATATTTGTACAATGCTAACCTCTCTATGCATAGGCGATAGTGTTTTAAACCCCTGCTGTAAAGGTTGGTTAAAAAAAAAAGGAAATATAAATATGGTCTTTGGAATTGGCTTGTGTATGATTTCAGCTCTTGGGTGAATCATTCAGAGAAAGGGATAAGATCCTAAACCACCATCTTTCGAGTATATGGCTTCATTTGTGTGGCTGTATGAGCGCTGAGAGCCATATGTTTTATGCAGGATCCCATCCGAGGAAAACGAGGAGCTTTCTTCTGACGGGACCCAGTTTTGGCACACTGGCTGTATATACAGTCATATGATTGAAGCCTGATGCTATTAGGACGTGAATGCCAAAGCCTTTTTGGAATTAGCAGGGAAGTATGAATTTATATGGAAAGTGCTGATTTATGTCACTTAAAGAAGAAGCAACAGATCATAGAGATGAAATTATATAATTAGCATGTCAATGTGAAAATCAGTGTGTTGTGTTTTATTAGTTTTTAAAAGGCATCTGTCATCAGATTTGTACCTATGACACTGGCTGCCTGTTACATGTGCACTTGGCAGCTGAAGGCAGCTGTGTTGGTCCCATGTTCATATGTGCCCGCATTGCTGAGAAAAATGATGTTTTAGTGTATGCAAATGAGCCTCTAGGAGCAACAGGGGCGTTGTCGTTACACCTAAAGGCTCAGCTCTCTCTGCAACTGCTGTGCACTCTGACATTGATTGACAGGGCTAGGCATTGAAAACATCATTAGGCTTGGCCCCAGACTTCTCCTAAAGTCAAAGTCCAAAGGGTGCAGCAGTTGTAGAGAGAGAGCGGATCCTCTCGGTGTAATGGTAACGCCCCCATTGCTCCTAGAGGCTCATTTGCATATATTAAAACATCATTTTTCTCAGCAATGTGGGCACATATGAACATGGGACCAACACAGATGTCTTCAGCTGCCAAGTGCCCATGTAACAGGTCAGCCAGTGTCATAGGTACAAATCTGCTGACAGATGCCCTTTAATTATAATGATTTATGTTTCCGTGCTTACAGTTGTTTTTCAATGAAGACTCAGATGAGATGCCCTAGAGAAGAGCTTCACAATTCCAGTCCTCATGATCCTCCAACAGGTCATAATTTAGGGATATGCCTTAAAGAAAATACATGTGGCAAATCCTGATGCACTGGTTATAATGAGATGACCTGTTGTCAAGGACTTCCGGAAAAATGACCTCTAGGTGGGTCCTTGAGGACTGGGGTGGAGAAACGCTGTGCTAGAGCAAGATTTCCTGACCACAGCATGCCATTTTAATATTGGTTATAAATTTAAGCTTTCCTTCTAAAGCAGACCATAGACTTGACATTTTACCCAGTGATGAAGTCAAGAACCACAGGCCAGTAACGTCCGAAAAATAAAATGTCCTATGCACAAAGGAATAGATCAATGGTCTATAATGGTAAAAACAAAAAAAAACAAACACCTGGCATTGTCTTTTTCTACTATTTGATATTTGTACCTCTGTATGTCTGTGCATCACTTAGGGGTGATCCTCTTCATACTAGAACGTTTTTTTTAGCTGCAAGAACCAACTGGAGGTAAAGGTTTGCACATTCTCTGCTGTACCATAGTACATGACCTGGCTGTCGAGCTTCCTCCTGTTGATTCTACTGTATGATTGTTGTAGTGCAATCACAACCTAATTGGCTGTGTAGCTCGGCCCAGACACTCAGACTCCTAAATAATCTCTTAAAGGATTTATTCAGTAGTTGGTGACTTTCCATTAACCAATCCAAGAGCGTACTGATCCTGTATCAAACAGAAGTTAACGTCTGCGGTATAAACCAGTGCTTCTGAAACTGGCGAGATGCCCTCTAGTTGTTGGTGATGTGCAGCTGACAAGCGGCTATATGCTTCAAAGGTTGCAGCAATCTCTGGTTTGATCAGCTCAGCAGCCCATTGACAAGATTGGCACTTTTTCTAAAAAGAGTAGACCCGTTTTATGTTTAGAATGTACGTTATTAGGAAGTGAAGGGGATATTACACGTAAATGGATTGTCCTCAGGATAGGCCATCACTAGCTGATTGATGGGGGTGCAGGGTGTCGGACCCCTGCCGATCAGCTGTTCGGGTGTAGCTCCGTCACTGGAAGCCGGCACCAGAACTATACACAGCACCATCAGCCTTGTAGTGGGACCAGCTCTGTCCACTACACCAGAACAGCTGATAGGTGGGGGTGTCAGACCTCTACCGATCAGCTATTAATGGCCTATCCTGAGGATAGACCATCACTTAGTAGAAGCTGGACAACCCCTTTAACGATAATCAGGCCTAAGCAGTTGATCTTGAAGCAAATTTCTGTTCAAACTGTATTTGCATAAAAATGCTAAATATTGGGCATACACAATTCATATTCATTATTCTGCCCAAAACCTTTAAGGTATAGGTTATCTTGCTTTTCAGAATTTCCATTTTTCTCACAAAGATGAGTGATCATAAACGGGGCAGTGGAACACACCATTATGCTATTCCCTACAGCACAATTTTATAAGCCTTTGGTTACTGGGATGAAGGGACAGAAGCAGCTTCTTCCATCACTGGAGAATTTTTTCATACCACAGACTTGTTCTCAAGCAAGACACCAGTTATTTATCACTATGAGGCCTCTTGGCCGTAGTGCTCCCGGTTCCGCAATACACGGGGCACCGGCCGTGTGCATTTCACTTGAATGGGTCCACAAATCCAGAGATGCGGTGTGGAAAGGAAGCACTACGGAGTGGGGTCTTGTGCTTCCGTTCTGCAGAAAAATACAACTTAATCTTTTTGTGGAACGGACGGATCGTGGACCCCATTCAAGTAAATGGGTCCGCGATCTGTGTGCGACTGCCCCACGGTCGGTGCCCGTTCATTGCGAACCTCAATTTGCGGTACGCAGCAAGGGCCCGGCCAGCACACGGTCGTGTGCAAGAGGCCTAAGGCAAAACAGAGATACTGGCACTTTGGCGTTCTGCAGTTTGCGGACCACACATGACTGCCACTATCATAGAAAATGACTAGGACATGCTTTGTATTTTTTGCGGGGGCCGCAGAATGGAACTACGGATGGGCACAGCACACGATGTGCTGTCTGTATCTTTTGCGGCCCCATTGAAGTGAATGGGTCCGCATCGGTTCCGCAAAATTCATACCGTTGTGTGAATGAGCCCTAAGGGTCCATTTACACTTCTGTATTTCTGGGTCCGCAAAAGATGCAGACAGCACACAGTGTGCTGTCCCAATCTGTAGTTCCATTCCGCTGCCCTGCAAAAAAGATAGAAATGCCTATTCTTGTCCGTAATTGCTCTATCATAGGGCATTTTTACGGAACACCTGCAGAGCACACAGCCGGTACCCATGTTTTGCAGATCTACAATTTGCATACCACAAAACACTTATGGTAATGTGAATGGACCCTACTGTAGATATCCTGACTATTGTACCCAATAACTGCCTTTCGGATGTCCAGGAATGGGGAGATTTATCAAAACTGGCGTAGAGGAAATTTGGCTTAGTTGCCCATAACAACCAATCAGATTTCATCTTTCAGTTTCCGAAGGAGCTCTGCAAAATGAAAGGTGGAATGTGATTGGTTGTTATGGGCAACTAAGCCAGTTTTCCTCTAAGCCAGATTTGATAAAAGAGAGAGGCACAACATGTTTCATTCAGAGTGGTTTCATACATGACGTGTTTTTTTTTTTGTTTTTTTTTTGTTTTTTTTTAACTGCAGTTTCATGAGTTTTTCATTATTTCTTTTGAACCAATATCAGAAGTGGGTTCAAAAGGAACTAAAAAGGAAAGGACTTCTATTTCTCCTTCATGCTGGCGTTGGGCGTGTGAAAGAACCAATATGGAGATTTTTGGTAAACTTTGTGTAAGAATATAGTAGGTGGGATGAGAGATTTTCATAGGTCCTGTTCACATCTGCCCTGTGGTGGTGGTTTACATTTAGAATGGCCAGCTCAGTGCAGTGCTATACATTACTGTATGATGGTGGCGCCTCCAAACCCAGATGTGAACATATCTTTTATGAGGACACAAGATCAAATTCCATACTATATTGGTCTAGAAGAGGGCAGAAGGTAAAACCATGTGAAGTTTGGTGCCAATTCATTCTCATGTAAAGGTGGCCATGCACATGTTCAACTGGATCTTCTAACTATTAATGTCTATGGGGTTTCCCAACTTTGGTCCACTGGCAGATGTAGGGGAATTTAACATGCCTAATCCTTTGTTCCATGGAAGATAGGTTGCTACCAGACTGTTCTCGCTGCATCTTATTATTATTCTTCCCGTTGTAGTAAAATGCTCAGTCGTAAGTAAAAACTGGCACTGAATGCTACCTAAGGTTCTGTTCACATTTTGTCTGAGCCTTCCATTGTAGGTATACATCAGGAGCATGGTATGGCTCATTGTGTCCCAAGAATTGTAGTTCAGGATGAACAGTGGGCTACTGCAATCTTTAGGATAAGTTTAGTTACTGATCAGTGTGTTTATATCATCAGTATACTGAGGTTTTTAGATATGTAAAGGTATCTGGAACTGTAATACTGGTGTCCTTAGAATAGGTCATCAATATCAGATTGGTGAAGGTCCGACTCCCGTCACCCTCCGCCAATCAGTTGTTTGAACGGGCTGCTACACTATGGAGCAGCACAGCTGTATACACTGACTGGTGGTCGTGCAGGCTGCTCCCATTCACATCCACTACACATTGTGTGGAGCTGTGCTATTGTCGTGCATGTTCCAGAATGCAGCTGCCCAACCACTGGTTTAAAGGCTATGGACACTTTTGGGTAGTTTTTTATAATTGCATTTTACTAATTTTGGGCTAAAAATATATTTTTTCCATTGGTCTTTATTCAAAATATTCAGCCGTTTTTACATAGTAGGGCTAAAGTATTACTTCTCAGTCCTGTCAGCTGTTGGCTCATGTGACGCCTTATCTCTGACCTCATAAACACTCATTATAGCTAAACTCTTATCAAACTAATAAGAATATGGCTTAAATGAGTGTTTGAGGTTAGGAAATAAGATAAGGCTTCACACGAGCAATCAGCTGACGGGACTGAGAAGTGATACTATGACAGATTTTTTTTTTTTTACTCTTGTATCTCAAAAACAGCTTATCATTTTAAATAAAGAGCAAATAAAAATAAACATTTTTTTTAGCCCAAAGTGAGTAATCTGCAATTGTTTATGCAGTTATCCATAGCCTTTCACTGACCTGAACTCTAAGTATCATAGGAGTCTACTTTATGATGCTGTCAGTTTGGGTCAGTAAAACCTTGTGGTCAGGCTATGCCACATCTGAGGAATACAGATATATAACAGGAATCATGTGGGTTCCATGCTGATGAGAGTTCGGGTCAGTTAGACCCATAGTTTGGACATGACACATCTGAGCAGTACAGATGTATAACACAGCCGGAACAGGGATGTCATGTGAATCTGGCCTAACACTAAGCCCAGTGCAGAACGAGAGCAGTCGCGCACCGTGTGAGAATATTAGAATTTTTCTCTTTGACCCACTGAACCTGATGTGCCTCTCCTTGGTGTTTTACAAAACATTGTGGGTAAATGTTAATATCTTGTACTCTGCTACTTCTACATATAACATACTAACTACTGAAAACTACAGTTGCAAGAAAAAGTATGCGAACCCTTTGGAATGATATGGATTTCTGCACAAATTGGTCATTAAAATGTGATCTGATCTTCATCTAAGGGCTCTTTCACACCTGCGTTCTTGTCTTCCGGCATAGAGTTCCGTCGTCGGGGCTCTATGCCGGAAGAATCCTGATCAGGATTATCCCAATGCATTCTGAATGGAGTGAAATCCGTTCAGGATGTCTTCAGTTCCGGAACGGAACGTTTTTTGGCCGGAGAAAATACCGCAGCATGCTGCGCTTTTTGCTCCGGCCAAAAATCCGGAACACTTGCCGCAAGGCCGGATCCGGAATTAATGCCCATTGAAAGGCATTGATCCGGATCCGGCCTTAAGCTAAACGTTGTTTCGGCGCATTGCCGGAGCCGACATTTAGCTTTTTCTGAATGGTTACCATGGCTGCCGGGACGCTAAAGTCCTGGCAGCCATGGTAAAGTGTAGCGGGGAGCGGGGGAGCAGTGTACTTACCGTCCGTGCGGCTCCCCGGGCGCTCCAGAGTGACGTCAGGGCGCCCCAAGCGCATGGATCATGTGATCGCATTGGACACGTCATCCATGCGCATGGGGCGCTCTGACGTCACTCTGGAGCGCCCCGGGAGCCGCACGGACTGTAAATATACCGCTCCCCCGCTCCTACTATGGCAACCAGGACTTTAATAGCGTCCTGGGTGCCATAGTAACACTGAAAGCATTTTGAAGACGGTTCCGTCTTCAAATGCTTTCAGTACACTTGCGTTTTTCCGGATCCGGAGTGTAATTCCGGCAAGTGGAGTGCACGCCGGATCCGGACAACGCAAGTGTGAAAGAGGCCTAAGTCACAACAATAGACAATCACAGTCTGCTTAAATTAATAACACACAAAGAATTAAATGTTACCATGTTTTTATTGAACACACCATGTAAACATTCACAGTGCAGGTGGAAAAAGTATGTGAACCCTTGGATTTAATAACTGGTTGAACCTCCTTTGGCAGCAATAACTTCAACCAAACGTTTCCAGTAGTTGCAGATCAGACGTCTACAACGGTCAGGAGTAATTCTTGACCATTCCTCTTTACAGAACTGCTTCAGTTCAGCAATATTCTTGGGATGTTTGGTGTGAATTGTTTTCTTGAGGTCATGCCACAGCATCTCAATCGGGTTGAGGTCAGGACTCTCACTGGGCCTCTCCAGAAGGCATATTTTCTTCTGTTTAAGCCATTCTGTTGTTGATTTACTTATATGCTTTGGGTCGTTTTCCTGTTGCAACACCTATCTTCTGTTGAGCTTCAGCTGGTGGACAGATGGCCTTAAGTTCTCCTGCAAAATGTCTTGATAAACTTGGGAATTCATTTTTCCTTCGATAATAGCAATCCGTCCAGGCCCTGACGCAGCAAAGCAGCCCCAAACCATGATGCCCCCACCACCATACTTCACAGTTGGGATGAGGTTTTGATGTTGGTGTGCTGTGCCTCTTTTTCTCCACACATAGTGTTATGTGTTTCTTCCAAACAACTCAACTTTGGTTTCATCTGTCCTCAGAATATTTTGCCAGTACTGCTGTGGAACATCCAGGTGCTCTTGTGCAAACTGTAAACGTGCAGCAATGTTTTTTTTGGACAGCAGTGGCTTCCTCTTTGGTATCCTCCCAAGAAATCCATTCTTGTTTAGTGTTTTACGTATCGTAGATTCGCTAACAGGGATGTTGGCATATGCCAGAGACTTTTGTAAGTCTTTAGCTGACACTTTAGGATTCTTCACCTCATTGAGCAGTCTGCGCTGTGCTCTTGCAGTCATCTTTACAGGACGGCCACTCCTAGGGAGAGTAGCAGCAGTGCTGAACTTTCTCCATTTATAGACAATTTGTCTTACTGTGGACTGATGAACAGCAAGGCTTTTGGAGATACTTTTATAACCCTTTCCAGTCTTCTGAGAGCTCTTTTGTGCGAGGCATCATTCACATCAGGCAATGCTTCTTGTGAAAAGCAAACCCAGAACTGGTGTGTGTTTTTTATAGAGCAGGGCAGCTGTAACCAACACCTCCAATCTCATCTCATTGATTGGACTCCAGTTGGCTGACACCTCATTCCAATTAGCTCTTGGAGATGTCAGTCTAGGGGTTCACATACCTTTTCCACCTGCACTGTGAATGTTTACATGGTGTGTTCAATAAAAACATGGTAACATTTAATTCTTTGTGTGTTATTAGTTTAAGCAGACTGTGATTGTCTATTGTTGTGACTTAGATGATCAGATCACATTTTATGACCAATTTGTGCAGAAATCCATATCATTCCAAAGGGTTCACATACTTTTTCTTGCAACTGTATGTGACGCACAATTCAGCTGCAGGGATGTGGACACTTTACCCACAAAGCATTTGACCAGTGCATGACCTTTGCTTTGTACCTGTAGATATGTTCATCAGAGAAATGTCATTCACTCCAATAGCTTGAAAAAGCAAAATATTTGCACTTCATGATGTAATGTTTATCACGGTCATGTGCCAGTATGAGCGGTTTGGAGCTTTGTGAATCCTTGAGTGCCTTTTATATTGATGATGTTTTATGTCGGTTCCATAAAGATCACCGGAAGGAAGCATTAATCATTATCTGAACTGTATGTGCAACAATAATAAAAAAAACTTTTAGAAACTAATTTGTTTGTTGTGGTTTCTTACTTTTTATTATTTTTCACCTTTCTCCATGTTCAGAGCTTCACCTGGTCATAAGAAGTTCTGTCTCTGACCCCACGATGCAGCTGAAATACTTTGGTGGACAGCTGGAGGTGCAGGCATGAGATCAAGATTGCACAGGGGAGGGGGTGAAATAGAGGGCTTCAGGGTGGAAAAGTAGAGTCAAATATGCCCTTTTACAGACAATGTGCTGCTTTTGTTGCCACGTGCGTCCACAGAGAGATCTGCCAGCTGTTTTTCAGTTGTTACTTTCAGAGGACAGTCTAGCTTCAGATCTAATATATCTAAATGTGAATTATTGGACATCTCACCGTGGACCACACTAACAAATAGGGGAGCCTTGGGTATACCAGTCACTATTCCCAAATCCTCTGTCAAATACCTTGAGATATACAAGAATAAATTAGCCCCCTTCAGTACAAAAGATCACTGCTGAACCCAGGACATGGAGCCAACTCCCTTTGTCTTTTTGGAGATGTTGAGATTATTCTAAGCTCCTCTATCCTTTACTATCCCACTGCTATTGAAGCATAATGACCTCACAGGTCTATGTAAAATTGTTCTGCCAACTACAATTTGGAATCTAACAGACCACCCTTGGCATTTCTGTATTACTGTAACGCAGCAGGTTTGGACCCACTGTGCTACTGAACGGATTTGGCTTAGGGTTAAGGGTGTCTCCTTGGTCTTCACCCCTTTACCCCTATACAGGGATATGGTTTCAGCTGCAGGGGAACCACCAAGGCCAAGACTTCTAGAGTCCTCTGCATTCCAACACCAAACTCCATTGCAGGGACTAGCAAACTAGGAACCTTGTTTTCTCAGGAAGGAAGGTGCCTGAAATACCCAGGTTAAGGCCATAGGCTGGGGACAGATAAGAATGTGCATGCACACCCTACAGTCAGAGAGGCTGCAGCCCCTGAGTATAGGCCCAATACTACGCCTGTGGCTGTGCCCGCTTTGAAACAGCAGAGAGTATGAACCACCAGTGTCATAATTACACACCAAATTTTTTTGAATTATCACAAACGATTAAACACTGTTTAAAGACACAATAGCCACATGGAAGGCGGTTAGAGAAGGTGTTGGCAATATAATTTTTTATTAGCAATTTGCTCTTCCACAAAAACATAAGCAAATACCTCTGAACAAGGAATTATCAATCATAATCTGACATGAGGACGGTATGTGTGAGCATTATTATCAATTGTTCAGATTAATAAACAAGAACATACAGAAAAAGAAAAGAGAACACGTAGAGAATTGCCATAAGCATTTCCAAAACATTTTATATCATGTTTCATCCTAAGCTAACAAAATAGAATCAAGCAATATCCCTTCCTACTTCTCGAAACCTTCCGCCACCAAAGTCCTATGCAATGGTTGCCGCTGGATATAGACAGCCCCAGTTTGTCCAATCTTTTTCATATTTTTTGTGTGAAGTTTTTGTGAGCTGTCATTATTTTCAATTTTATCTCCACAGCTCTCGCAATTTCCTGATGGGCAGGAATAGCAGTGCTTTTCCACTTTGTTGTTATTGCAAGCTTGGTGGCCAGGAACAAGTGCATCGCAATTGTCTGGAAACCATGCGGTATCTTTTGATGATCAATCAACAATAGGGCTGGCTATCCGACATCCAGCCGCACCAGATATAGCACCAAATACCCGGGACCACAAGTCAGATATCTTAGGGCATTCCCACAGTATATGGAGAACAGTCCCTCTCCCTTCACAGCCTCTCCAACAGACATGAGATGAACCTGGAAAGATTTGACTAAGTCTCATTGGGGTGTAATACCACCTAAGCACGGTTTTTATATAAGATTTGAAGTGTGATGTACATTTCAGGTTGGATACTGCAGATCTGATGGCTGTGGACCATTGAGTTGGGGAGAAGGTCTTTTTCAAATCCGCTTCCCACGATAAGAAGGGAGCCGACTTGATAAAGGACTCTTTGTTGCCCAAATATGAGTATATCGGTTTAATCCCTGTCCGTATAGCATTTGCTAAGGACCATTGTTTTAGAAGCTGTAGATTCCCCCTATTTTTTTTAACGTAGGGTTCCTGTTCAAAAAAATGCCTGATTCTTAGGTATTTATAAAATTCTTGATGTGGGATGTTGTATATCTTTTGTAGTTCTTCGAAGGACTTTAAAGGGATTCTGTCATCAGATTTTACCCCTAAACATATGCTCATGTCTAGACTAATAAGAAGAATCCTAAGCTGGCCTTATTAACCCTCACTGTGGCTCTATTTGCCCAAAAAACTGGTTTTTATAACCTGTAAATCACTTACTTAAGGTGTCCAAGGGGAGGTCCGTTTAATACAGGGTGCCCGTCCGCACCCCTTGCCGTCCGGTGCCCAGCGCCACCTTCCCTGTCTTCAGCGCCGCCTTCTACAGCTCAGCGCCGCCTCCGCAATCCTCCCCGTCCCTCTGCCAGATCCCGCGCCTGCGCACTAGGCTCAGCCAATCTGCAGGTCATATCGGGGTTGAGCGAAGTGCGCATCAGGCCGGTGCATGCGCACTTCGCTCAACGAAGCCGTTGCCAGGAGTCCGCACGGGCGCATCAGGCTGAGCCTCGTGCGCAGGCACGGGATCTGGCAGAGGGACGGGGAGGATTGCGGAGGCGGTGCTGAAGACAGGGAAGGCGGCGATGGGCACCGGACGGCGAGGGGTGCGGGCGGGAACCCTGTATTAACGGACCTCCTCTTGGGCACCTTAAGTAAGTGATTGACAGGTTATAAAAACCTGTTTTTTGGGCAAATAGAGCCACAGTGAGGGTTAATAAGGCCAGCTTAGGGTTCTTCTTATTAGTCTGGACATGAGCATATGTTTAGGTTAGAGGGGTAAAATCTGATGACAGAATCCCTTTAAGGAAGATTGAATCAGTAGGTTTCCCACTTTATCAATTCACCTCTTTCCAGGACTTTAAAGACAAGTCTGGAATAAGGCTTTGTAGGGAATCGACCTGCGTAAGATAGGCCATAGGGATCGGTGTACCTTTCCCTTTTTCATGGTAAGTTTTCCAAAGGACTACAGAGGTAGATATGAAATAAGGGGATATAGAGCTGGAAAAACCTTCATGTAGAGATGCCATAAGTAGTGCCTGCAGGTTCTGCACTGGAGCTTGTGTTTGCTCAATATGTACCCAATATTTAGCTGTATCCCCCACCCACCAGTTCCTCAGATGGTTAATTCTCGAGGCTAGATAGTAATCAAGAATGTTAGGTAGACTCAAACCACCACATCGTCTATATCTACTCATAATGCTTTTAGCTATACGTGGCCCTCCTTTGTTTCAAATGAATTTGTTTAACATTCTATTGGTGGAATTGAAGAGGGGAGTGGTATAGGTATGGTCCTAAACAAATACAACAGCTTAGGGAGCGTATGTTGTTGAAAAGCAGCAATGCGACCCAGCCATGATAATTCAGTCTTAGCCATATTATCTAGATCTGTCTGTAATGACGAAAGGAGCGGAGGGAAATTAGCTCTATATAGACTTTGGGGGGTAGAGGTGACCCGGAAACCCAAGTACTGTACTTCAGATTCCTGCCAATCTAATGGGAGTTGCAACTTTAGATGCTCCAATGACTTATGCGATAACCCGAAGGGAAGAGCCTGAGATTTACCTTCATTTACTTTATAATACGAGAGGGCTCCATATGAGCGGATGATTCTCATTACTGAGTTTAAGGATAATGCGGGGTTTGTTAGTGAGGATTATATCGTCCGCATAAACTGTGTTGTCTGTCCCCGATCTGCACCCCCTCTATGCCAGTCGCCTGGCGGATTGCTTGAGCTAAAGGCTCCAGTGATAGTATAAATATGAGGGGCCGTTTGATAAAGTGAATGGATCAGATAATACTCCATTGGGCAGTACTCTGGCAGATGGCATAGTATATAGAGCTTTAATTGCTGTTACCATTTGCCCCGGGAAGACAAATGACCAATTCACCCTGTCAAATGCCTTCTCAGCGTCCAGGGTGACAAACACCGCAGGCACTGAATGCCGGTTGATGATATCAATTAGGTTTAGCATTCTTCTAGAGTTATCTGTAATCTAGTCTTCCCTGCACAAATCCTACCTGGTCTGGGGCCACTAATGATGGTATGATTTTGGCCAGTCTGTTCGCAAGTAGATCTTGAGGTTAGTATTCAACAAGTAAATTGGTAGGAAGTTTTGTGTGACTGATGGTTCTTTTCCTGGTTTTAGCAGGGTTACAATAACCGCCTCCAACATTTCGTTGGGCATCTTTCCCTCCGTCACAACACAAGACAGGGATGCATGAAGGTGGGGGGTGAGAATCTTTGAATATACCTTTTAATAGGAGTTGGAGAGGCCATCTGGGCCAGGGCTTTTATGGTGAGGTAGTTGTCCTATTATACGAGAGATCTCCTGTGGGGTTATAGGATTACATAAGGAGTCTTGTTGCTGTTTATTAAGGGGTAGCAATGCTAGGGATGTGAGAAAATCCTCAACCTCCTAGGGTGATGCCAGATTAAAGCCTGGTTCCTCCGCTAGGTTGTAAAGTGGTGAATAATATGACATAAATCTTTTCGCAATAGACTTCAGGTCATAAATCTTTTGGGATTTTGAGGGATCCCATAGATAAGCAATGCGTGATCTCTGGGCTTTGGATTTAATTATTTTTGCTAGTATTTTTGCTAGTAGGCTGGTTTGCTTGGGAGTAGTACATAGCTTTCATTTTCTTCAGTGAAAGTTCGTATTCATGTAGATAACTTTCTCTAAGTGTCATTCTGAGGGCTCTCAGTTTTTCTGAAAGCTCAATTGATGGGGAGGATTTGTTTAGGGATTTGGTTGTATGAATTTGTGAGAAGATCCCTTAGTTTTTTTATCTCTGTGCCCTATTTTAATGAGAATGCCTAGGATGAAGGCCTTATGAGCCGCCCACACTACTGAGGGATCTGACACTGAAGCGGCATTAAACTGGGAGTATTCTTCTAGTGCTTGGGAAACCTCAGCCTAATAGTGGGTATTTGCCAGCACATACTCATTTGCTCTCCAGATCGGGTTTGGTGGAGTTAGAAATTGTTCAGTAATGTCTAGTGATACCGGAGCGTGATCCGGCCAGGTGATCTGACCTATACTGGAGCGTGCCGCAACCGATGGGGTTCCTCTATCCACCAGGATTAGGTCAATGCATGAATAGGAATGATAGAAAGGTGAAAAATAAGAATAATCTCTTTCAGAGGCGTGGTGTAGGTACCACACATTGTAAAAGGAGTATTTTAGTAGAGTGGGGGTTATTTCTAGATGAGGTGGAGGAATCCTAAGAGGGGTCAGGGACCATGTTGAAGTCACCGCATATGATAACTCTACCTTTTTGCATAGACTGCACATTTTTGAATAGTCTATTTAAAAAGTGTTGTGGTCTTACATTGGGGGCATAAATCCCTATTAACTTATATAACACATTATTTAGATAGCATACATGGATGATATACCGCCCTCCCGGGTCGATGGTAGAAGAAACAGCGGTGCAAGCTACGGAATTCTTGATTGCCAATAGAACTCCCTGCTTTTTCCCCACACCATGAGCCTGGAGAATAACAGGGAAGCAGTGATGTTTTATCTTATCAGCGTTTGCAGAAACGATATGTGTCTCTTGGGCACAAAAGATATCACATTTGAGCGAGAGGACCTCCTTCCACATCACACGGCGCTTGTAAGGGCTGTTTAAGTTACGTACATTCAGAGAACCAAGTTAGAGCACCATGGTAAAATAAATACTGCTAGAACAGATGGGCGTACGTCTGAGGCGGAAGGATGTACACAAATTTCTGAGAGGTAATGCATGGATATACAGCATTGTATAGGCAAATCTCTACCAACAATTAAAGGGGTTGTCCGGGTTCAGAGCTGAACCCGGACATACCCTTATTTTCACCCAGACAGCCCCCCTGAGGCTAGCATCGGAGCATCTCATGCTCCGATGCGCTCCCTTGCCCTGCACTAAATCGCAGGGCAAGGGCTCTTTTGTTTTTAATAACACACTGCCGGGCGGTAACTACTGCCTGACAGTGTGTTCGGAGACGTCACCGGCTCTGAGGGGCGGGCTTCAGCTCTGCCCTAGCCGTTTTACTGGCTAGGGCAGAGCTAAATCCCGCCCATCAGTGCCGGTGACGTCACCGGGGTTCCTGGCAGCCCCATGGAGAGACCCGGTACGTCACCGGATCTCCAAAAAATGCCTTTGCCCTGTGCAATTTAGCGCAGGGCAAAGGAGAGCATCGGAGCATAAACTGCTCCGATGCTCATGTCAGGGGGGCTGCCGGGGTAAAAATGGAGGGATGTCCGGGTTCAGCTCTGAACCCAAACAACCCCTTCAAAGAGGTTGTCCGGTCCCAAAATCAAAATTCTTTTTATGTGCTCCTAACACCCCTCACCATGCATACATATGCCCCCAATACCTGTTTTTCATGTCCAAGCTTTCCTTTTCCCCTAGAAGACATCAGACTATCCTGGCAGATCTGTTTACTTTCTCCCCTTCTTGTTTTGTTGAATACATAACTTTATTGATACACAAGCCTGGCTGCACTGCACAGTGATGAGTCACAGGCTGGACACGCCCCCACTCTGCTCTGTCTGCAGCAGCTACTCCATCTATAACTCCTGTGTCTATCTTTCTACACCCAGACATGAATCTACTTCTCACTCAGTGTCTAAATCCCTAAAATTACTGACCGTCCACAGGCTCTGCCCTCACATGTATATCTAATCCTATCCTGTGTGATACAGCATGCTGAGCTGTGTATCTAATCCCATCACTGACCATCTGCAGACTATTTCCTCACCATCTCCAGAGTGTGAAAAACAGCTTGAATCAGCAAGCGTATCCAATCACATCTGTATCTAATCCTATCCTGTGTGATACAACCTGCTGAGCGGTGTATCTAATCCCATCACTGACAGTCTACAGGATCTTCCCTCACTAACTCCAGAGTGTGTACACGACCGTATCGATTTTGCGATCCACATTTTTTGCAGTCCCATTGAGTTCCATGGATTTGAGGTCCTTCATTTGAGGACCAGAATAGGACATGTTCTGTCTTTACTGGAACTGACATACGGATGTAAAAAACACACCAGTGACGTCCCTGTGCTTTCCCCATCCGTATGTCAGTTCTGCGAATGATAGAACATGTCCTATTCTGGTCCTCATAATGCAGATCTAAAACCCATAGAACTCAATGGGACTGCAAAAATATGTGAATCGCACACGGACAGTAACCTTACTTAGTGGATCCGCGACTTGCAGACCGCAATACAGATATGGTTCTGTGCACGAGCCCTATCACTTATGCTCAGCGCCCATAACAAAGACATCCACAGTGCCCCCATAACAGTGACGTCCACATTGCCCCCATAACAGTGACGTCCACATTGCTCCCATAACAGTGACAGCCACAGTGAGTCCATAACAGTGACATCCACAGTGCGTCCATAACAGTGACATCCACAGTGCCCCCCATAACAGTGACATCCACAGTGAGTCCATAACAGTGACATCCACAGTGAGTCCATAACAGTGACATCCACAGTGCCCACATAACAGTGACATCCACAGTGCCCCCCATAACAGTGACATCCACAGTGCCCCCCATAACAGTGACATCCACAGTGCCCCCCATAATAGTGACATCCACAGTGCGTCCATAACAGTGACATCCACAGTGCCCACATAACAGTGACATCCACATTGCTCCCATAACAGTGACATCCACAGTGAGTCCATAACAGTGACATCCACAGTGCCCCCATAACAGTGACATCCACAGTGCCCACATAACAGTGACATCCACAGTGCCCCCCATAACAGTGACATCCACAGTGCGTCCATAACAGTGACATCCACAGTGCCCCTAGTGCCATCCAATGCCCCCTATTTGTCAGCCAGTGCCCCCTTGTGCCATCCAGTGCCCCCTAGTACCATCCAGTACCCCCACTATGCCATCCATTGCCCCCTTGTGCCATCCAGTTCCTCCATTGTGCCATCCATTGCCCCTATGTGTCATTCACTGTGCCCCAGTGAAATCCAGTGCCCCCATGTGCCATCCTCATTGCCCCAGAGTGCCATCCACAATTCCACAGTGCCAACTCCCCCATCCCAATTTGCCAGTGAGTGCCCCAAGTGAGATCCGCAGCATAGTAATCAGCCTCTGTGGCTGATCGCTATGCTGTCACTCCTGCACAGCGCTTACATCGCACTGTGCAGGAGTCAATACAAGCTTCAGATAGAAGCCTGTACACTGCAGAGAGCGGCCGGCGGGCCTGAACATGCACACTAGCACTAGCATTCAGCCTAGTGCGCTGTGAAGACTGCCGGCTGACGCTCAGGGCCGGTGCAAGGATTTTTGCCGCCCTAGGCAAAGATCCATTTTGCCGCTGCCTCATGTCACTCGCTCACTGACAGATACACACACACACACACACACACACACACACACACACACACACACACACACTGACAGACAGACGCACTCAGACACTCACTGAATGACGTACACAGAAACTCACTGACAGACACACACTCACTGACAGACAGACACACACTCACTCACTGACAGACATACACCTACCCACTGAAACACACACACACACACAGGGAAACTCACTGACAGACACTCACTCACTGGCAGACAATGGGGGGGGTAATTACTATGTGGGTCATAAAGGAGGGAATAATTACTGTGTAGGGGCATTAAGAGGACTGGGTGGGTATAATTGTGTTTTAGGCGGGAGTTACAGGCTTAGTTTATGATGAAAAAGTTTGCCAGGATGTGGTGCCGCATGAAATACCCCTCTTTCTACTTCTCTAAAGTTTGGAAGTGCCTACTTGGCTGTTAGCCCTACATTTTCTATAACACTATCTACATGAGTCACATATAGCAAAATGCAGGTCAATGGAGCAGTTGCAGGAGCAGCATTTCAGGAGTAATGAGAGACAGAGGCATTTGGGACAAAAGTAGCAGGAATTGAGGGATATCTGGGAGCTATTGGACCGTACAAGCCGGGGCCAGGAGCGCGGTACCGGCTGCACTTCGCTGTGGCTGAACACACACACACACACACTGAGGTAACCAGCGACATCCGGCGTGCGCTCCCGCCACATGGCGACCGCCGCTTCCAGTACAGCACATAGCCGAACAGATAGCGCCGGTCCCGGTCCGCCACCATGTCCTCCAAACAAGCCAAGAAGAAGGAGTCCGGGCATCGCCTGAGCTCAGCAATGGGGCAGACGCCCAGAGAGTGAGTGTGGATAGGAGCAGGTTCCGTATTTGCCTCATAATTGAGGCTGCACAGAATTCCCAATATTTACCCTAAATCTGGACATACCCTTATAGTAATGGCAGATGGTATATACTTGTCTGAGACAAACACACACATATACTCACTGACAAACATACAGACACTTACTGACCGACAGACATCCACACTCACTGACATACACTCACTTACTGACATACACACACAGACACTCAATGACAGACACACATACATTTACTGACAGACATACATACACTCACTCACTGACATAAATACACAGGCAGACACTCAGTCAAACACTTAAACACTCACCTCCCTGGGGTCCAGTGTGGTGCAGCTCCTCAGTCCTCCAGTGCGCCGTTTAGTATACCGGAGCCGGAATGACGTCATATTCCGGCATCACAGAGGGCGCACGAGGGAGGAGTGGGGAGCTGCTAGAACAGCCTCCCTTGCCGCCCGCCTCCTCTCCTCCGGTAAGTTACTGGCAGAGCAGGCACCTGCCATCAGGGTAAGCAGATGCCTGCTCTGCCATATTTAAGAAGGATCTCCATCTCCTGGCCCCCCTGTAACGGCGCTGGGGGCAACTGCAGCCCAAGTCAGGGGGAGCCCACAGGAGCGCCCCCAGCAGGCCGGCGCCCTAGGCGAACGCCTAGTTCGCTTATATGGTTGCGCCGGCCCTGCCAACGCTTTCTCCAGCAGAAGGCGGTGACATCACTCGTGACGATCCATCTCCTGCTGGAGAAAGGAAGGGAAGATAAGAAGACGGACTTCAGCCGGAAGCAAAGAAAAGCCATCTGGTGGGACCACGTGATCTCAGGAACAGCTGACCTGTGGAAGGTAAGTATGTGATCATTAATCTTTCCTCCACAGGTTAGATTGTTAAAGGAAAAAAAAGGTTAAGCCCGGAGAACCCTGTGAGATTGTGGATAAGCTCTGCCTGTATAAGGTTTATGTTTAAAGCAGGGGTAGGCAACCTCCGGCACTCCAGCTGTTGTGAAACTACAACTCCCAGCATGCATACTTGTTCTGCTCTTCTAAGAACTCTCATAGAAATGAATGAAGCATGCTGGGAATTGTAGTTTCACAACAGCTGGAGTGCCGAAGGTTGCTGATCCCTGGTTTAAAGTGTACTTAAACTGTCATTTGGCATTCCGGGCACTAGAGGCCACTGTTTTGCAGCTACAACCAGCACACTCTGGGATTTGCATATGTAAAGTAGGTGATGACTCATGCTGCTGCTAGTGAGTGAACCAGGAAGTGTTGATCTGACATGGTGGAAGGATTGTGAGGGACTGAATCCGATTACATCCTGGCTTGCAGATGTCCGGCAGTGAATGGACACTCAAAGGAAGGAGAGTAGCTGTCGTCTCCTTACTGAATCCAGCTCTTTGAAAGAGAGGTTGTCCCAGGAAGACCAGTTCCAGTGTGTGGACAGAAAGTCTCATCATCAAGCAAGTCCGCACGGTTGCTGAGAGCTTGGTGGCCATCCCGGGTAAGCAGCATCCTAGGGCCCAGAACGGACGCAGGTCAGTACACCCGTTTACTCCATGCTTTATACTAGTGGCGCCTGAAAAACAGAGACTAAGCCTAGGCCTGAAACTAGATAGCTAGTCAGGGTTGTGTGATTGCCAGGTTGTTCAGGACTGTTCTGCGGCACAGTATTGACTTTGCAGGCTCTGCTGTGTCCGCCATCGGCTAGGTCAGTCCTGTTCTGCGGCACAGTATTGACTTTGCAGGCTCTGCTGTGTCCGCCATCGGCTAGGCCTGTCCAGTGGGCAGAGACAGTGACTGTGGGTCCGGGATATAGCGTTTTCTATGCATGTTTGTATTGTTTTGGTTATGCTTGTATTATTACATTTTGCCTAAGTAAAGTTTCTGTTCTTGCATATTAAGCTGGTGTCAGTGTCGCTTTCCTTGTCTATGACTTCACTGTATCCTGGTGAGCCCACCCGGTACACGGCTTACAACCCCTTTAACTTAAACTGACATAATGGAACAGAAAACATGAATAGCATAAAATGCAAAAGGTCCCAGAAAAGGGGACAGGTGAAAGAAAGAGCAAGAGACCTATGAAGGTGCCTCTTATGAACTTGTGGGGAAAGTTCAGTCATGCACACCAAGGGAGGGGGTACTCATCAGCTCACGTAGTGTCTAGAAATCATGGGTTGTAGAGCCCTTCAACGGGTCTTCTTCTTTCATCTGCTCTCCACCAGGTGCCACTCATTTTCATCCGTGATACGCAGGTGGTTCTTGGGAATTTGTGATTCATCCACAGTGATGTTCCATGAGGCCAGCACCGCAGTGCCTTCCTCCACCAATCTTATCACCACGAAGGAGCCATTTCTGTGAACTAGAAGTTTAACCGGGAATCCCCAGCGGTAGGCAACGGAACGTGCTCTCAGGGCTGATGTGATAGGCACCAGATTGCGGCGTAGTAGAAGGGTAGCCGCTGAAAGGTCAGCATACAATTTGACTTACTGATAGGGGCCGGTAGGACCTCCATTTTTCTGGCGTGGGTTAGGGTTCCTTCTTAGATGTGGTAGAAGTGGATTCTAGCCAGAACATCCCTCGGGACTTCTTCAGACAGGTGTTTCGGCTTAGCTATCCTGTGGGCTCTATCTATGATGATATCTTGCTCTGTGCACGATGGTAAGAGCAGCCTAATTAGCCCCTGTATATATTCTTGGAGTCCTGCTGGCGGAACACTCTCTGGAACCCCCCGCAATTTCAGGTTGTTCATGCGGGATCGGTCTTCTAGGTCCGCCACTTTAGCTCTGAGTTGTGCTACCTCTTCTGACAGGAGGTCATGAGAGTCAATGAGATTATTGTGAGAAGACACAAACTCCCACATCTTAAATTCTAAATGTTGTACTCTGTTTCCCAGCTCTGCGATGGAGGATTGGATCGGCACAATTAGTTGGGATAACTGCACTGTCATAGATTGGTTAAAAGCTAGCAGCATATCTTTCAATAGAGTGCCTGATGCTGGTTTGTCATTTGTGGGGTACTGTTTCAGAACCTCTGTCAACGTGAGGGTGTCTTTTTGAATGGTGTGCAAGTCGGTGCCATTTCCCGCCTTCGGAGACTCCTGCCTCCTAGGCCTCTGCTTTTCCGGGCTGGCAGTGGGGGAGATCCGCGCTCTGCTTACCACTGGTGACGAACTCGGCTCAGCGGCACCTCTCCTCATCTGGCTAGCGGTGTCTCCGCCAGACGTCGCATGCTGCAGGAACCTTTCTGCGTGTCCGGGGCTCCGCTGCTGCAATCCACCGCTGTCCATGCTGCGCAGGGAGCTGGAATCCGAGGAGTAGTTCGGGCTGGAGTTTGGTGCGGTAGGTGTGCTGCTGCCACCAGCGCCATCTTTGCCCCGCTCCCAGCCGAAGAAGAAGTACAGCTTCCCTTGTGGTTTCAGACTTCTTTTCCCTCTGTTCATCATGAGGGTGAGTTGGTAGCACTGGCGAGTGCCTTTTGGGTTTGTACAGCGATGTTTGAAGGGGTCTTGCAGGACTGGAACGCTTTACATGAGCAGGAGCTCTAAATCAGGCTGCCATGTCCCTCGGCTGCTCGGCCATGCCCCCTCTTACCTCTTTTCTAAATATCTAACACCTTAAGGACACCTAACGAGGGATCAAAAACTGATTATTCAAAAAATGGAGGGAAGTGGAATCTTTGTGGCTGAAACATTCATCATCCCCAACAGGTTAGATACTGTATCTTAAAAAAAAACTGTCACCATGAAAATGCAATGTAAGCTACAGGCAAATTGATAGAGAGCAGAAGCTGAGCAGATTGATAGTCATAGAGGGAATGCTGTCAATCATTGATAGGACCACCTCCATGACTTCAAAGCCCAGAATGAGCAGAACATTAAATGAATAAAATACAGGTTATACCTAATCTTTTCCCACAAAACCATATATCAATCTGCTCAGCTCCTCCTGCTCTATAAAACATGTTGCCTGCAGCTCAAAAACAATGTTCAACGTGACAGGTTCCCTTTAAATTTCCAAAAGTACTCAAATATGTCAAATGTTATCTTTCACTTTCTAGCTTACCATCGACTAACAAGGAATATGCCTTAAACATAACAGAATTGCTAATAAGTTCACACCCCAGAAAAAAGTTTACTTTGTTGTTTGGGAAAATAAGGACAGGTCCTATCAACATGGGCAGTCCAATCAATAGGAAAATTAGAGCCAGAGATACACCAAAAGATATAAGTGCCAGATAATAGATACTGGTGCCAAGAGAGGAAGGCAATAATTAATTAATTAACTTCAATCCATGGCTTCAATATGCCTCCTCATGCAAATGTTCCTGACAGATTGGTGGAATGCTCAACATGCCAACAACCAAAAGTAAAATTAACCCATAGTATATGGTTATGTACAATACCCAGAAGTTTTGGAGTGAGATAAACGATTTAGTAAATCGGAATCGGAATTGGAATGTATATCTATCATTAGATCCTCAGTCTTACCTATTCCACTATCTCCCAGGGGATATCAATGCCCGTCACATATTGCATGTTATAGCTTTGGTTACAAAGAGGTGGCTTCAGCCCTCGCCTCTTCCTTTCAGGAGGTATAAGTGCATGTAAAATTCTTTCTATACATCCTTTTCTTCCCAGAACTCCAGAGGAGCATATATGGCCTATAAGTCTCCTCACACCAATTAAGGCGCTCTCTCCCCAATTGAGTACCCCCCAAATCTAGACTAGAGGCAGAACGCTCCAAAGAAACACACTCTACCAAATTCTTCAGGAAATGGGGAACCTTTACTTGTCAACTTTGAACAAACAAAAATGATAAGAACTTATGACGTCCTTCAGATACAAATCCTGATATCTATCAACAGATGTAGCAGGGTCTCTCTGTAATGCAAAAAGATTAAATAAGAATACAGAGACACAAATAAAGTGTTTTCCTTTTTTAGAAAAATGAAGGGGTTTGTCCCACAAAAATACAGTGCCTTGCAAAAGTATTCACCCCCCCTTGACCTTTTTTCATATTTTGGTGTCTCACAACCTGGAATTAACATGGATTGTTTGAGGATTTGCATCATTTATTTTACAGAACATGCCCACAACTTTGAAGATGTTTTTTTTTTATTGTGAAGCATACAACAAATAGGACAAAATAACATATCAATGTGCATAACTATTCACCCCCCTAACGTCATGCCGCTCTACAGAGCACTAGTGAGACCTCATTTGGAGTATTGTGCTCAGTACTGGAGACCATATCTCCAGAAGGATATTGATACTTTGGAGAGAGTTCAGAGAAGAGCTACTAAACTAGTATATGGATTGCAGGATAAAACTTACCAGGAAAGATTAAAGGACCTTAACATGTATAGCTTGGAAGAAAGACGAGACAGAGGGGATATGATCGAAACTTTTAAATACATAAAGGGAATCAACAAGGTAAAAGAGGAGAGAATATTTAAAAGAAGAAAAACTGCTACAAGAGGACATAGTTTTAAATTAGAGGGGCAAAGGTTTAAAAGTAATATCAGGAAGTATTACTTTACTGAGAGAGTAGTGGATGCATGGAATATCCTTCCTGCAGAAGTGGTAGCTGCAAATACAGTGAAGGAGTTTAAGCATGCATGGGATAGGCATAAGGCCATCCTTCATATAAGATAGGGCCAGGGGATATTCATAGTATTCAGTATATTGGGCAGACTAGATGGGCCACATGGTTCTTATCTGCCGACACATTCTATGTTTCTATAATTATGTGACTTCTGAAGGTAATTGGTTGCACCAGAGCTTTTTATGGGCTTCTTAAAAAGGGGGTGAATACATACGCACATGCCAATTTTCTATTTCTAAACAATAGTTTTAGTTATATATTTTTCTCATTTCACTTTACCGACTTAGATTATTGTGTTCTGATCCATCACATAAAATTCAGATTAACAAAACATTGAATTTAAGGCTGTAATGTAACAAAACACGGAAAAAGTCAAGGGGAGGGGGGTGAATACTTTTGCAAGGCACTGTACCTGGATCTGAATGTTTTTGTAGTTGCATGTACAAACCGGATTCCAAAAAAGTTGGGACACTATACAAATCGTGAATAAAAACTGAATGCAATGATGTGGAGGTGCCAACTTCTAATATTTTATTCAGAATAGAACATAAATCATGGAACAAAAGTTTAAACTGAGAAAATGTACCATTTTAAGGGAAAAATATGTTGAATCAGAATTTCATGGTGTCAACAAATCCCCAAAAAGTTGGGACAAGGCCATTTTCACCACTGTGTGGCATCTCCCCTTCTTCTTACAACACTCAACAGACATCTGGGGACCGAGGAGACCAGTTTCTCAAGTTTAGAAATAGGAATGCTCTCCCATTCTTGTCTAATACAGGCCTCTAACTGTTCAATCGTCTTGGGCCTTCTTTGTTGCACCTTCCTCTTTATGATGCACCAAATGTTCTCTATAGGTGAAAGATCTGGACTGCAGACTGGCCATTTCAGTACCTGGATCCTTCTCCTACGCAGCCATGATGTTGTGATTGAGGCAGAATGTGGTCTGGCATTATCTTGTTGAAAAATGCAGGTTCTTCCCTGAAAGAGATGACGTCTGGATGGGAGCATATGTTGTTCTAGAACCTGAATATATTTTTCTGCATTGATGGTGCCTTTCCAGACATGCAAGCTGCCCATGCCACACGCACTCATGCAACCCCATACCATCAGAGATGCAGGCTTCTGAACTGAGCGTTGATAACAACTTGGGTTGTCCTTGTCCTCTTTGGTCCGGATGACATGGCGTCCCAGATTTCCAAAAAGAATTTCGAATCGTGACTCGTCTGACCACAGAACAGTCTTCCATTTTGCCACACTCCATTTCAAATGATCCCTGGCCCAGTGAAAACGCCTGAGCTTGTGGATCTTGCTTAGAAATGGCTTCTTCTTTGCACTGTAGAGTTTTAGCTGGCAACGGCGGATGGCACGGTGGATTGTGTTCACTGACAATGGTTTCTGGAAGTATTCCTGAGCCCATTCTGTGATTTCCTTTACAGTAGCATTCCTGTTTGTGGTGCAGTGTCGTTTAAGGGCCCGGAGATCACGGGCATCCAGTATGGTTTTATGGCCTTGACCCTTACGCACAGAGATTGTTCCAGATTCTCTGAATCTTCGGATGATATTATGCACAGTTGATGTTGATAGATGCAAAGTCTTTGCAATTTTTTCGCTGGGTAACACCTTTCTGATATTGTTCCACTATCTTTCTGCGCAACATTGTGGGAATTGGTGATCCTCTACCCATCTTGGCTTCTGAGAGACACTGCCACTCTGAGAAGCTCTTTTTATACCCAATCATGTTGCCAATTGACCTAATTAGTTGGTCTTCCAGCTCTTCGTTATGCTCAAATTTACTTTTTCCAGCCTCTTATTGCTACTTGTCCCAACTTTTTTGGGATTTGTTGACACCGTGAAAATTGGAATCAACGTATTTTTCCTTTAAAATTATACATTTACTCGAATTAAACGTTTGATCTGTCATCTACGTTCTATTACAAATAAAATATTGACATTTGCCATCTCCACATCATTGCATTCAGTTTTTATTCACAATTTGTTTAGTGTCCCAACTTTTTTGGAATCCGGTTTGTAATTAAAGATGTAGTATAGCCACTGAGTTATTCAATAAAACATATCTGTATAGCACCACCTGCTGTTTGGTCTTTTCCTTATTTCTGTGTCCAGCTTGCAGAGGTGGTCATCCATATTCAATTCCATCCTTCTACTGCCGCCAGCCATATCTTCTGTTAGAATCTGTGACAGTTAGGGCTCATGCACACGACTGAGATCGGCCTGGGAAACAAGATCTGTGTGTCTAACGAATCCCCTGGGCTGACAGCGGTTCCACTGAAATAAACCGATTGTATCTTAATGTTTTTTCTTAATGTTTTATGATACTGTCAGTTCATATCTGACCTCGCAGTTCAATACAAGTGATCTGCAATCAGATATGAACGGACTGCATCGTAAAACACAATCCGTTCATTTCAGTGGAGCTGTGGTCGGCCGTGGATAGCTGGCAGACACACGGATCATGTCTGCCGGTTCGATAACGGTCGTGTGCAAGAGCCCTTACAGGGAGAGATCTGTAGCACAAAGTACACACCCCCTGAGCAAGGACATGCCCCTGAGCTGCCAGCCTGAAATCTAGCAGAGCAGTTGTAGCAATGAATAGGGAGATCTCTGGAAAGAGATTTTCATGTACTATATGAAGTCTGATTTTCATATTTTTGCATTAATCATGACATAACTGTAACCTCAATGTCTAGGGAAGAATGGAGGGCGAGGGATGTTTTTAAGGTTTTTTTTCCTCTTAAACTTTGCTATTGTATCACACAACTTCATAGTAAATCAAGTTGTGTTCTCTATGCGTTGGTTTCGCATTCATGTGTTCTTTTTGCTTAAACCTGACACAAAAAAAATATATTTAAAAAAAATTCTGACAACCAATTTATTAAGTATAAGAAATGTGGCTTCTATAGAGCTGATGTTAATTGATTCAAATAATGACAATTATTATCTAATTATTACATCAGACACACATTACAAATAACATTGACTCGACATCACATTAGCTCTTTACCTCATGCGCCAAAGCGCTCTCATAGCAAAATTGTGCTGTTGCATTTGGTACACATGGTGTGTTTTCAGTGTATCTTTAATATATACAATCCATAATGCGATGACTATTTCTCTCCATCTCCTTTACATAAAGAATAGTGACAACTAAATATATCCTACTAACTTCAATTATAACTGAATATGTAATGAATACCGATTGACCTAATCATAATACAATAACCAGGTTGTCAGTAAAAAAAACCTCCTTAATTGGCTGTTCCTTTAGATGGGAAGGCGGCAGTGCATGGTGGGTATCCAAGATGAAATCAAGTGACTTGAACCATGGCTTTTTTGTTAGGTCTTAGTTTTATGCATGCTTATTGTCTTCTTCATTCACTACTAATAAAAGCCAAGTCTACATCCAGGAGGACATCTCACAAACTGTGGCCTAGCAGAAGATGTTCTGATTTATTTAGGCCTCAGCATTGATAAAACTGACTGCTGCAACATAGGAAAGGTAAGTAATAGTCTGATCATGACCACCTGTAAGTTTCCTGAATTGGTGAATCAGAGGTCATTCATCCAATGTTCATTGTGAAGATTACTCTGCCCAGGAAGTGGTCAGTCTTACGATCATTAATAATGTCTCGTCCATTTAGCTTGCACTGTATGATGACTTCATGATTATGGATCAGCTCTGTGAAATGCATAGCAATAAGTGGTGATGTGTAGTTTACCTAAAAAAGAAAACTTTGTTAGATATGAACCTCGTCAGACTTTACAAAAACTCTAATGGTTGCAAATCTTTTAGACTAAAGGCCCATTTACGTGGACCAACGCTCAGAACAATGATCAGGAAAGATCGTTGAACTGCAGTAGAGCTGCATTTACATACAGCAATAACCCTCTTCTTTATGAGGATGAATGATCGTTATTGCGATTGTTCTTTCCCACACAGATGGTCTGCAGCACATCCCTTTTTATACATCAGCTGCTGATAAATGGCTGTTTCAGGGTCTGCATGAAAGATGCAATCGCCTGACGAACGGGCGTTTGCTCATTTGACAAGGGATCAGTGTTGCCTATGCATGGGGCAATTATTGGGAATCACTGTTTGGATAAACGTTTGTCGATGATAATTGTGCCGATACTCGGCCTGTATAAAAGGGTCCTAATTAATGATATGACCAAATGAGAAAGGCCCAGCTCCAAAAGGGCATATGTTAGCCTGGTTACATTGCCAGTTTCTTAAAGTAGAACAATCAGTGCCAGAAACTACACAGTGGACAGAACCTTCCATCTATTGTATACTTACTGGCGGCTGCCCAAAACAGCTGATTGGCGGGGTGCCAGGTGTCAGACTGCCACTGATCTGATATTGCTGACTAGGCTTCCAAAGTGGGCTTTGGTACAGAGGTACCAAACCGTACCAATGCCCAGTTTGGATTCCTATTTGAAATTGTTTTTAAATACGCAGATATGAATACAGTAGTAATTCACCGAAATCTTGAGCGACTTTGGGCTAGTGGACGTTTGGCTCCACAGAGCCAATACATGGTTTTGCTGTACAGAAACGTCATTATCATCGAAGTTATTGAACAAATGGACTTTGGCTCTATGATCTGAAGGTCGATTTGCTTAAGCCTATTGATGACCTATCCCTGTGATGGCTAACCTCCGGCACTCCAGCTGCTGTAAGATGACAACTCCCAAGATACTCACTTGCTTGGCTGTTCTCAGAACTCTGTAGAAATAAATGGAGAATGCTGGGAGTCATAGTTTCACCACAGCTGGAGTGCCAGAGGTGAGCCATCACTGCCCTACAATATCCTGAGGATAGGCCTTGAATATCTAAGTACCGCAAACCCTTTTAAAAAGGGTTATCTTGCCTAACAGCAAAATTAAAGGCTGGCTGGAAAGTGTGCCCACAATAAAAATAAAAGACTTCCGATTCCGGCGCTGGGATGCAGGACGCGGAGTGAGTGAGCTCCGGCGCCTGTCCCTATATTTTCACCTGCGCTCCAACCTAGTGGACAATAAGGGACCCCGAAAGTCACCTGGGGGATCCCACTGAGCGACGGCCGACGGTCCATGGACCGATATTTGCTGAGGAGTGGCAGACGACAAGTGGTGAGCGGGACGAAACAGACCGCTAGTGCTGTGCAGGGCAAGATGGCGGATTCCCGCACCCACTCCCCGATTGAGATTCAAGGGGTTGCAGAGGTGGTGGATAGCGGCAGCAAGCTTGCTGGGGACCTAAGTAGCATAGACTCTCACACAGTCCTTACATGAGCTGCACAACACGGTGGCAAGGCATGAGGCAAGCATAGAGGAGCTGGAGCAAAGGGTTTCAGCGATGGAGGATGATGTGACCAGATATACCCATGATGCTCAGGATCTTTTTAAGCAGAACATCGTGTTGAAAGACCGCCTGGAGGACCTGGAGAATAGGTCAAGGCGGAATAATTTAAGAATAGTGGGCCTACCAGAAAGCATTAAACAGCCTGCCTTGAAAGAGATCTGCGAGGTAGAGATACCTCAAGCTTTGAACCTGAACGGTAGACACACAGTGGAGAGGGTCCACAGAGTAGGCCCTGCCATGGACTCTCAGACACAAAACCGCAATGTTTCGCAAAACCTTCAGTCTAGACCTCGGCAAGTCATTATGCGGTTCCTAGATTATAATGACAAGGAAGCCATTCTAAGAGCTTTTAGGGCCCGCAAAGGTCCACTGAAGGTCAGAGGACATACCTTACTAATGTTCGCCGACTATTCTGCAATGGTGGCAAAAAAGAGGCGCAAATTCAGCGATGTCTGCTTGGAGCTGTATAGGCAGCAAATACGATTCCAGTTATTGTATCCGTTGATTTTGAAAATCTCAACTGCAGATGGCGAGGTTAAAACGTACCAAGATCCTGTGGCTGCGGAGGAGTTCCTGCGAGACAACAACTTGGAAGGTGAGCCACGACGCAGAGGAAGGTCGCCAAGACAGCAGCAACGGAGCAGAGAGGTGGCAAGGAGCCCGGAGTGGAGACGCTCGCCCCCCACAGATAGACGGAGACGAGATTGGGAGGTGGTCCCAGCTGATAAGAGAGGACCTCGTCCTACAAGAAGAAGGGACTCGTGGTCACGATAAAGAGGACATTATTGGTAGCTATGCTGAGTTTTGTTACGGGTTATTAATAGCCCATTTTTTCTACCAGCGATAAAAAGTGGACATGGGTTAATCCGCGCAGTGGGAGCGGGGTTGCGCACAGAAGTGAACTCTATAACTTAGCCTGTGCGATTACATGGTTATACGATTTAAAAATCACTGCAGTCAGTATAGTATAAAGTATGGGGGACAGGTGGATGAGCACTGTAGCCCAGAAAAAAGAGAAGTCAGGGAATAAGGAAGGAGGGTGTTAAGTAGGTAATATGTGTAACAATGAGAGCTTGGTTTTAGGAGATTTTCCTAATTGGGGTGGGGGGGGAGGGGGTAGTTTACAATATTGTATGTGATACTGTTCATGTTTATTTCTGTGCATCAGCTGGCGCTTATCCCTGGAGTATCTTGGTAATAGGCTATGTCTATCCAGTCATTATCCTAGTCATAAGAAGATCAAACTTTGTAGTTAGTAATGAAGATAGTTAGTTGGAATGTGAAGGGCCTCCGCTCTCCGCAGAAGAGATGGATGATCCTCCGTCACCTTAAAAAATTAAAACCTGATATAGCATTGCTTCAGGAAACTCACCTATCAGCAGGGGACTTTGGCAGGATGCAAAAATTATGGGTGGGACAGGTGATAGGGTCGTCCTCCTCAGAGCGGAAAGCGGGGGTCCTGATTCTGTTCAACAGAGCGTTCCACTTCACCCTGCTGGGTTTGGTAGCTGATGACAAAGGGAGGTGGGTCAAGGTGTCGATAAAGGTCCAAAATATGGAGTACACTATTTTCAATGTATATGGCCCGAATGCCAATAACTCACAATTTTTCAGGGCGCTAGAAGGTGAATTACTGTTAGACAAGACTTCAAACCTAATAGTGGGAGGCGACTTTAATTCAGTTATGATGGGGCAGGAGGACAGAAAGACCAAGTCGAAAGGAGACAGAATTACAGTGGCCCATGACGCAGTATTGGGGCAGATGATAGAGTCAGTGGGGCTGACGGATCCCTGGAGACAGCTTCATCCTGACGACAGGGAGTACTCCTTCTACTCTCATGCTCAAGATTCCTGGTCGCGCATTGACTACATTTTTGTCCAGGGCTCTCTATCAGGGTTGGTGGAACATGCTGATGTTGGGGACATTAATATATCAGATCATGCTCCGGTAACCCTGATCTTGAGGGACACTTTCTCAAAGGGCTCAGATTACCTATGGAGGTTCCCCTCGGGTCTATTAGGAAATGAGGACTTTCAAAATAAACTAATAGGCTGGTGAGAAGAGTACAAGGAAGATAACCAGGTTCACATGGACAATCCGGAACTTTTCTGGCAGACGTCCAAGGTGGTCCTGCGGGGGCGCATCATGAGTTACATTTTTGGCAGAAAGAAAGCGTGTCAGCAGTCATTAGAAAGAGCAAGCAACAGAGTTAGACAAATGTACAGGCAATTCACGGAAATGCCTTCAGCGGATAATAAGGTAAAATGGGTAGAAGCACGCCAGGCCTTTGAAACTAGCGAAAAGCATAGAGAATCTCTCAGGCAAACCCATTTCGAAGCTAAATTGTACCGTTTTGGGAATAAAGCGGGCCGTTTACTGGCCAATCTAGCAAAAGGCCGGAGAGAGCCTCAGTATATATCTTGTCTAAAAGATGATGAGGGGAAGATAGTCATTGACCCAGCAGGCATTAGTGAGATAGTAGGTCAATATTATGAGGCTTTATACAAGGACCACTCTCCAACATCACTAGTTGATACCCTCTTGGACAGGGTGGAGTTACCCACGGTGACATCTGAACAGCTCCTGAAATTAAACGCGGATGTGACCGTGGAGGAACTCCAGCTGGTCATTAGAGGTCTGAAAAACGCAAAGGCTTTACGGGAGAATATTATAAGGTATTGATCTCGCAGGTCTCCCCAATAATGGTGCAGCTTTACAATGACGTATTGAAGGGCAAGTCCCATCCAGATAAGGATAATGTATCTTACATTAAGCTCCTGCCTAAACCAGGGAAAGACCCCCTTATGCCTAGTTCATATAGACCTATATCCCTAATAAACGTAGACACAAAGATCCTATCCAAAATCATTGATGACAGGCTAGCCTCTTTTTTACCGTCTTTGATAGTCGCTGAACAAGTGGGGTTTGTCCAGGGCCGCTCAGCGGTCAAAAATATTCGAACGGTTTTAGCAGTTCTAGATAGGGTTAGACATGACCCTCAGCCAGGGGAACATCCAGCCATGCTCACCTTAGACGCTGAAAAAGCCTTTGATAATGTAAGGTGGGCATGGCTGGAGGCAGTATTGGACAAATTGGGATTTAAGGGGGCTTTTAGGACGTTTATTACAAATTTGTACAATAACCCAAAGGCGCGGGTGTATACTCAGGGCTACCTCTCCAAACCGTTTAAACTGGAAAAGGGAACAAGACAGGGGTGCCCGCTTTCTCCTCTGCTCTTAAACCTAGCGCTTGAACCCCTATCACGGCTTCTTTGCTCGTCAGACTTGTATACAGGTGTTGAGGTGGGAGTAAAGCAAGTGAAGGCGGCGCTCTTTGCCGATGATGTGGTGTTATTTCTGGCTAGACCGGGGGAACACATCCCAGTTATTTTTAAGGCTTTAGAGGCTTTTGGAAGTTATTCAGGATACAAGGTAAACCTTTCCAAATGTGAACTCCTACCTTTGGTACCCATGAGTAGTACCTTACATAAGGTAAAAAGGGATCAAGGAATTAGTATAGCCAAATCTAGCATAACATATCTCGGGGTGAAAATAGGGAGGCACCCGCACTCTCTATATCAATTAAATTTCCCACCACTGCTGTTCCGTATAGGAGCCGATCTGGATAGGTGGCAAGGCCTACCCCTCTCCCTGATGGGAAGGTGCTGCTTAGTGAAGATGATGGGAGTCGCTAGATTGCTATATCCAATGCAGACTATTCCACTATTACTACGGCATGCTGATGTCAAACTCCTGGAAAGTAAATTTGTGCGGTTTATATGGCAGGGCAAGAAACTGAGAATTGCTTTGGACAAACTGAAACTGAGAAGGGAAGTGGGGGGAATCAACTTCCCGGACGTCAGGGGTTACAATATCGCATGTAATAGCAGATACATATTGGATTGGGCAAATCAGACTTCTTACTATACAAATCTCAGTCTGGAGGAACAGTTAGCAAAACCTTGGGACCTGATGGCATTATTACACACCAGTATACCTAACTTACCAGGATCAATTAAAAAGTCATTGTTATTAAGAGATACCATTGTAGTATGGAAAATACTGCGGAAGATGTATGGTTTGCCTTATCGAATATCTAAGCATCTCCCAATCGCAGCCAACCCTAGTTTTGAGCCAGGAAGGAGCAGCAAAGATATAGCAATATGGTTAAGTAAAGGGATAAGGAAGATGGGTGATTTATTCCACGAGACAGAGTCTAGATGGAAAACACAGGAGGAATTGAAAGAGAAGTGGGGATTGCAGGGTCTAACATTCCTACCGTACATGCAACTTATGTCATATGGCAAGGAATTGTGTAAGGATCTAACAAAGGAATGGAGGGCAAATGAATTTGACCGACTCCTGCGGCTAAAAATTAGACCGACAATTTCACTTCTCTTTCAATCTCTGAGAAACAAATGGGAGAGAGTTGACCCCAAGAAAATGTTCCGGAAGTGGGAAATACTATTGGAGGTTAAAGACGTACACCAGCTGGTTTGGGCAGGCATAGGGGCGTTACATCAGGCTGTTCCAGATGAAAATTGGCGTGAGACCCACTTCAAAATTTTGCATCACGCAATATATGGGTTTGATGTTCCAAATGCAGGCTCAAAACAAGACAGGTTGGTAGCATGTCCAAAGTGTGATCTTTCTAGATCAGATCTATACCATGGATTATGGAGCTGTCCGAGATTGAGATCATATTGGGACGAAGTCTCGGATCTACTGAAAAAATGTGGTAGGAACGAGACGGAAATCACTCCTGCAGTGGTGATCCTGCACGTCCAATATAATAAGGATGACCAATCCGATAGCTACACAACGACCTCTCTTTTGCCACTGGAACATAAGATTGTACTAGGGGCAAAAAAATGCTTGTTAAGCTTGTGGCTTCAATCTCAGACTCCCTCTGTCTCTATGGTCATCACGCGTCTCAGGCGTATGTTTCATCTAGAATGGCTGGAGGCGACACAACAAAAAGAGGCTAGAGGGAAGAAATTATATTTAACATGGCGCAAATTTATTCTGGGTCATATTGATCCAGGTGAATATATTCGGATTATGTCTCCTTTTAAACTGACGGAGTGGTATCTATTACAGGACCTAAAGGATAGACTGGGGATTCTGAAAGTGACATAGGTGTTACCAAGAACATATATAGCCGAGTGATGCCGGGTGTGGTGCTTAAGCTGATGCTGGGAAGGGAGGGGGGAAGGGGGGAACTGTTATGTTATGTTAATTTATTTTAATACTCCTTATGATGTAACATGCTGAACATGTATTCTCATATTTTCTATGTCAAAGCCATTTCCATGTCTGTAATGGTATGATAATGTCAAATTGTTACTCTTTGGATTGGGAGAAAAATAAAAAAATTGTATAAAAAAAAAAAACACACCACTTCTGGCGGGCCTTAATTTTTTCTATCAGGGCTGATAACCCCTTTCAGCATGTTGTAATTATCATTTTTAAGCTGACAGTCAATGCTGGTAATGAGCTCATGTCGGTATAATAAGCTATAGACATGTAATACCTAGAATCTTTATCGTTCATTATAAAAGATTGTAAACCTTGGCTAACTCTAGGATAAAACCCACATCAACCAGTCCGATTTTAATAGGCCTTTTTCCTTGTCATTCCCATTGGGGCTTAACACCAACTATTGTATATGAAAGCGGTTTTCGACCTACAAAGAGATGGAGATCTCCTGGGAAGATCAAAGTCTCAAAATCTTTCCTGCTGCCAATGCAAATAATGTCCAACAGCCCAATACTCGGATGTCTTCTACACAGTGATTTGTGGTTTATAAATGGAAATGGTCATTGTTAGCAGTGTATATAGACCCCTTACACTTCACTGGGGAGAAAGGCCAGCTCCTGCCTAGACATGGAATGGGGGGAACTTACTCTCCTTAGGGAGAGAGCACCTTAATCAGTGTGAGGAGACTTGTAGGCCATACATGCTCCTCTGGAATTCTGGGAGGCAAGGGATGCAAATGAGCTCTTAACAAGCTCTGCCTCTAATGCCACCAGATGTAAAGCAGCTATCCTATAGGTCAATGTTCAGCTCTTAAAATAAGCCTTGAGACATGACTTGGATATTAAATAAGCCAGCACCTCATCTGCAGACAGCTGTTTCGGGGTGCACTGATGAGGGGCCATTCAGAGAACCCCGAAACGCGTATGGTTAAACACCTTGTACCGGCATGCTGGAACAGTAGCTCCCCTGGACTTTTGAAACTGAATAGCTGTGATTAAGAGCGACGAACACCGGAGGAATCCCTGCAAACAAAGCCACAAACATAGTGTTCGTGAGCGGATATCCAGGTGACATCGTGCCCACAGCGTATCTCTTCAGGCCCGGACGCAGGATAAGGACATACCGGCCAGGTAAAACAAAGCAACATAGTTGCTCAATTAGGTGGGACGCCACCGTTGTGCACAATTGCACTTTGTTATTACCGACTCAAGACCGACGAGTGTTCATAAGACTTTGTTACAAAGCACGGAATTGCGTTTTCTCCTAGACTGGAACAATGACTGCAGTATTTAAACCGCATTTGCCATTTTAGAATATATGCCTACCATTGCTGCTATTTGATCAGTGTCTTTGAGTGAATTTAAGTGATTTTATTGTATTTTACATTTTAATGGTATATCTTATTGTTATATTCTATTACTATTGTGGGAATATCCCTTAAATAAATAGTGTGATCAATTTACTCCATATTTGAGTGCCTGGTTTAACCTTTATATTTTTTGCAACTTCTTTCTGTGACTGGGTGGGTCACATAAACCAAGAGCACCTTGAATCCATTACCCAGCTGTAGTGATCCACAGATACCGTACTCCATGTTCATATGTGCCCGCATTGCTGAGAAAAATCAAGTTTTAATATATGCGATTGAGCTTCTCAGAGCAATGGGGGTATCACCTAGAGGCGCTGCGCTCTCTGCATTTTTATTGACAGGACCAGGTGTGATCACATTTACACTGCCTGGCCCTGTCAATCAAAGTGCAGAGGGCTTGGCATTTGTAGAGAGAGCCGAGCCTCTAAGTGTAATGGTAACGCCCCCGTTGCTCCTAGAGGCTCATTTGCATATATTAAAACATCATTTTTCTCAGTAATGTGGGCACATAGGAACATGGGACCAACACAGATGTCTTCAGCTGCCAATCGCCCATGTAACAGGTCAGCCAGTGTCATAGGTACAAATCTGCTGACTTTTAAATTAGATAAAGTTCAGAAAGGTGTTAAAATAATAAAACAATCCCCCGCTGCTCTCGTTCCAACACTTAAAAATATCCCACAATTCTTTGTCTGCAGCCCCTCTGTAGAAATACGTATCTCCACCGTTCCAGACTACAAACTAGTTTAAAAAGAGACAGGTTGCAAAAATGCACACAAGGCTAGAAGACTTTTTTTTTAAATAACAGAAAAAACATGTTGGTGTCATTAAAAAACAAAAAAACATTGAAAATTATAACAAAACACCACGTGTGGGTTCATGAATTCACATCCCATAGTTTGCAATTTCATTTTGGAAATGAATAACATTTAAAGAGGACCTGTCACCTTTCCTGACATGTCTGTTTTAGTAACGACTTGAATTCCACATGTCATAACAATTCTGGAGCATCCATTCTTTTGACTCTATGTTGTGCCATTCCTCGATTATTCCTTCTAGAATTTATAGTCTGCAATAAAGGTCTAGCTGGGTGTTACCAATCTTGGGGTGTGTCCCTGTACAGTCTGACACTGGTAGAATTGATTGGATAGGGTCAGACTGTGCAGGGACCCCCCCCCCCCCTCAACTGGTAACTCCCAGCTGGACCTTTATTGTGAACTGCTGACACTTCATTCATAAACTTCTAGTAGGAATAATAAAAAAAGATGACAGCATAGAGTCATAAGAATAGATGCTGCAGAATTGTTATTACAGGGGGGATGCCAGTACTTACTAAAACAGACGTGTCAGGAGAGGTGACTGGAATCGAACTAGAAAACATTGGCAGAAATACCTAAAATAATATTTAATTGAACATATACTTACATGTGGTAGCTTGCCATAGTAAGGGAAGTACATGAGGTCAAAGTAATTATGTGGGTAAAAGGTAACTGCTCCTAAATCAGTATCATTTCCATACTAGGAAAAAAAACACATACATCTGCAATTATCTGAATGTTTATACTTGTATACTGCCATACCAAATAATACTGCCATACACTGCCCACCTAATACTGCCATATGTTTTCTACACATAGCTACATTTCAGTTTTAAATTCACACTGCCATCAGTGCCCAAATAATACCATCATAAAATGCCCAATAATGAAGGAGCAAATTGTAAAACGCATATGCGCTGATTGACCATTAGAACTGACAGAAGAAGGAGATGCTTTGTTGTAAGCTCTCGCGGGCAGGGTCCCCCCTTCCTCTGTGCCAGTCTGTTAATAGTTTTTATATTATGTATATGTAACCCCTCTTAATGTACAGCGCCATGGAATTAGCCCCTTCCCAACATGTGACGTACTATTACGTCACATAACTATAAAAAAAAGTTATAGGGGTCAGAATATGGTATCGCCATAATAATACTTACCCGGAGAATGAAAGCAACAGGTCAGTTTTACCGCATAGGGAATGCCGTAAAAACAATGCCCACAAAAAACAAGCCCTCACATGGTTATGTGAACTGAAAAATAAAAAGGTTATGGCCCCAGGAAGGCAGGGCGTGAAAAATGAAAAAAAAAAACTTGGAGACTAAAAGGGTTAATGGCACTTTCAAATAAATAATAATAAGGCCCCTTTCACACGAGCGAGAATTCCGCGTGGGTTTAATGCGTAATAAGAACGCATTGCGCCCGCACGGAATCCGGACTCATTCATTTAAATGGGTCTGTGTAGATGAGCGGTGGTTTTAACGCATCGCTTTTGCGTTGCGTGACAATCGCAGCATGTTCTATATTCTGCGATTTTCACACAGCGCTGGCCCCATAAAAGTGAATGGGGCTGCGTGAAAATCACATCGCATCCGCAAGCAAGATTTTCACGGATGGTTGCTTGTAAACATTCAGTTTGTTATCACGCACGTGAAAAACGCATTAAATCTCATTGCACCCGCACAATAAAAACTGAACAACTGAACGCGATCCTAAACAAAACCGAATGGCTTTGTATGCGAAATCCCGCGTTTGCACTGAACGCATATGCAACGCATCCGGACCTAATCCAGACACGCTCTTCTGCAAGGGGCCTAATAATGCTTTTCTGCTCCACTTTCTGATTGCTCCTGTGGGTACTGTCCTAGGGCAGTGGGGTGTCCTAGGCAATTGCCTAGTTTGCCTTCCCTCCACAACCAGGCTGGGCCCTGATATCATCTCTTTCTGAGATTGTACTTACCTTGACCTTAGCCGTTGTGGTCTTTCCACAAACCATTTTAAGTGACCCATCATGGTTACAGCAAAAGTACTCTTCTTTTGTGATATTCTTTCTGGATATATCGGGAAGATTTTGAAGCATTTCAAGTCTTATGTGTCAGGGTAATTCAGTCAGTGCAGATAGTACTGCCACCGCAGACCTGGGCTTTATGGGGCCCCGAACATTCTGTTCGTGGCCCTGAAACAGGTGACCAGTGTAATGGGCAACAAAAAGCTAATTTCTTAGGCATTTTACTTACGTAGATTCCACAAGATACAGTAATTGGTGTTCCAGCACCGGCTTCAAACCCCAAAATCTAGGAGGACAATACACGGTATGAGTTACAGAATGTCCACACCTGCCCTGATGACTATACACATGATTGTCACTCTATATTCATGTAAAGGGGAAATGGTATTCTCCACTGTCCGTCCTACCCTAAGTAAATGGTTTCAATGCCACTTTACCCGGTTCATCTTTAGTAGGATACATGGTTTCCCATGGGAAAATCCAAAACTTGGGTCTTCAATTCCAGAACAGTTCTTCAGCAGTGAGCGGGGGAACTGACAGGCTTTCCTTTCCTCATGTAGCTCTCCTTCTTGAATGAAGTATTGTCCTGGAGTGCATTTCACGTTTGTAGCTGTTTGTTTCTCATCATCATAGGCTATTGTAAAATGAAATGTATGTTACACACACATACGTAATAAATCCTCATGTTGCTTAGAAGGGAAACTGCGCTGATGAATTTCTTAATATGGCTTCATAGCAGCTGGGTTAACCTTATAACTACCTGTAGCAGCCACTAGAGGGAGCCTACTGCATACTGTAGTTCAATGTACTATACTAGATGAACCAGAGATCTCCACATCCACTGCTTCAATTACTCTAGATTATCTTCAGCCTGGCAACTCAGGGGTGTGCCCCTTCTGCTGCAGCTCTCTCCCTGTATCTGCCATAGCTTCTAACAGACAATATGGCTGGTGGCACTTGAAGATTTAAACTGAGCATGTGCGACCAGTTCAGTGAGACGGACAAAAAAATAAGGAAAAGAACAGTAGGTGGCGCTATACAGATACATTTTATTGAATAACTTACTGGCTATACTAAATTTTTAATTACCGGTACATGCAATTACAAAAGTGTTCGGATCCAGGCGCTGGTTTGAAAAATGTAGAATATGCTTTGTGACACATCCCCTTTAATAGGATTGTCACATTACAACAACTTATCCTCTATTTACAGGTTAGGGGATTACTATCTATCTGCCGGGACCCACATTCTCCCACTTGAATGGTGTGGAGGACACTGTCGCTCCATTCATCTCTATGGAGCAGCTAGAGATAGCTGAGTGCTTATACTTGGCAATGCCTGGAAGTCTAATAGAGCTTAATGGAGCGTCGTCACACGTGTGTCTGCCACTGTGTTCATCAGGGGAACACAACCCCTGTTCACCTGACTGGTGGGACCCCTGCTGGTCAGACACTTATCCTGTATATAGGGGATAAGTTGTTGTAATGGGACAACCTCTTTAACATGATCCTCCAGGCTCCTCCTTACTATAGGTAGATGTAGACGGGCTGAGAAGCAGACAATTGTCGGGAAGAGCTGTGATCACCTCCACAGTATGAGGTCGAGCGGTCGCTATCGTCCTCATACAGCTGCATTGTTTAGACAGCGCAATCTGCTGCCCAGAAATGATGACTGATGTGTCTGCACAAACGAGTTTCACCGGACGAATTAGCTTTTTGCTCATTTATCAGGTGATTGGCTGCACCTTCAGACGGGCAGATTGTTGGGAACCTGATGATCTTCCTGATTATTGCCCCATCTAAACCCATCTTTAGGCTCATTTGCCTCTGACAATGTCCATCTTTTTCTCATCAATAGGTTAGTAAACTGTACTTTAATTTTTGACATCCTTGTCGTAATACAGATCACAGCAGCCAATCTGAGGAGGCAGAACTGCAGTGGGGGCAGATATCACCAGCCTAGATCAATTGTGAGACTGGAGGCGGATTTCAGACTACCTTAGACTCCCTTTAGGCACTATAACTCAACTTTAGCCACTGATCCCAGTTTTGCCCTGATGGGGATAAGGTATACAGGAGCAAGATCTGAAGTCAATAAATAGCAGGTTATCACCCCCTGTAAGGGGACAGCCACATTAAAGAGGATGTATAACCTCACATGAGGTGTCTCTATTAGTAATTCCCATACAATAGCAATAGCATCTGTTCTTATGCTCTGTGTAGTACCATTCCTTTATTATTTCTACCAGAAGTTATGGATAAATTGCTAGCAGTTTGGAATTAAAGTCCAGATGGGTGTTACCAGTTAGTGGTACTGATTGGATAGTATCAGATTGTGTAGGGACACACACCCAACTGGTAACACTCATCTGGACCTTTATTGCAGACTGCTGGCAATTGATTGCTAAACTTCTAGCAGGAATAATAAAGGAATGGTTCATCATTCAGTCATAAGAAAAGATGCACCAGAATTGTTATTACATAGGGGGACACAAGTAGTTACTAAAACAGACGTCTCAGGAGGAGTTAATAGGCTCCCTTGGAATATATAATGAATAAATCTGAAATAACGGCACTAGACAAGCTGTTTCCTGATATAGTAAATCCCTAAGCGCTGTGCAATCGCTAATCTTGTGCACAGTTGAGAACAGCAGAGATTGCAGTTTTCTTACTTCTCTTCCGTATATAGAAGATGGGTATGAATATGGTTTTGTTACTCCTTGATTATTGAACTCAGCACTGATCTTGTTCAAGTATTTTCTCATGACAAAAAAAAGATTTTACCTTCAAGAAATGTGTGCAGATTCTCGGTGTAAGGTAACCATGTGTCCTTAATATCAGCATTAAATTTATAATGAAATTCCCTTATATATGGCCTGATTGTTACACCTGTAAAATGTAATACATACATGTTCTGATCAATAGTAACAATTACTACTACAAGTTACATTCCACATAATTACAGAATGACATCACTTGCTGTTGTTTTGTGTGACTTCTGTTAGGCTCCTGTACATATACATCATATACATAATGTTACTATAATAACCTAAAGTGATTTGCAGATTCGATAGTAAATAAGGCAACAGAAAATGACAAGTTAAGTAACTTTCCAACTAAGGCCACCGCTGGGACCCGCACCTATATCGAGAATGGAGCAGGGAGCGCTGTGGCTTCCCGGGGTCCGTCCACCACCAAGCGCTAATCCCCGCCTCTCCCATAGAAGTGAAGGAGAGCGCACCGCGCATGCACGGCCCATGCTCCCATTCATTTCTATGGGGCAGACGCCAATAGCCGAGCCAGCGCTCGGCTATTTTCGGCGGCCCCATAGAAATGAATGGAGAGCAGCTGCGCATGCGCAGTGCGCTCTCCTTCACTTTCGGGGCTCCGTTCTCGATATAGGTGCGGGTCCTAGCGATATGCCCCCATTGTCTGAGATGAGAAAATCCCTTTAAATGGATCTTCACCTTGAAATTACTGCAACTACATGGACTCAATATTGAGTTCAACATAAGTGGCATAAATTAATTTAGGTGAGCTGGTGGTTATAAAGTATAAATGAATATGATCTGACTCAGTTATACAGCATCTATGTTTGTAGACTTGTTTTAACTAGTCACTTTTTTTTCCTCTCCCTCCTTTTTATAGATTCTGGGTATAATGCGATGGTGTGGACCGAGATACCTGGACTCCACTGCTGACTGACCATTGGGTAGGATTTTGTGGCCAATTAGCCATGGGGGTAGATATGCCATCTTTAAATAACAACATTGGGTCCCATGATCGGGGGTTAATTTACTCCAGCCATTATATACTTTTTGATGCAATGTCCCCATATGTTATGCCCGCGTTGAATACACGGTATGATATGGCGGAGTGGTGCGGGATATCTCTATTTTAATTGAATTATTCCTTGCACGCTATATATATTTGGGGAAGTGCATAGGTAATGTGCGACATGGAGATTATTCTCCTGTGACAGCGTCGGTATCTATGACAACAGGACGCTTTCCTGTTGTACACGTCAGCTTGACTAGGCGGAGTTAAACAATAATGTGATTACCATGTGACCGTGGCTGATGACGCAATGTTTCTCGTCATCCGCATTTTGGCCAATTACTAACAATATGGACATGCGCAGTGAGCATCGGGAGACTCGATCATGGAGTCCAGGTGATCGATGTGCTCACCATCGCACGTTTCACACTTCCTTTGCACGACAACACAGGTATTTTTAATGATATATTATGCTATCTAAATGAGGACTTGAATATACCTGGTTGTATATTGGCTACTTTAAATGAAGTGGGTGTTGTGCTGTTTAATGGATTGTGAGGGAGGTTCTTTTTTGCACTATATTAGATTGGGCATTTATATGTGTTATTATGCTTGACAAAGGCTACGATGTAGCCGAAACGTTGCATTTGTCGGTGTGTGCGCACATTCACTGAAGTACTATCAATAAAGAAGAGACCGGAGATGCTGCCGTCGCCTTTTACTTATTTTTCTATCTGCTGACTGCTGAGGATCTGCGGTTGTGGCGTGGCTGGTGCATTCTGGTGTGGTTGCTACATATTTTTTTGACTATCCTGAGGATAAGTTATCAATATCAGATAGGTGGAAGTCCAAAGAGGTCTCCCCCATCAGCTGTTTAAAGAGGATGCAGCAGTCCAGTGAGCACTGCGGCCTCTTCTTAGGCCAGTGACGTTGTGTTCATCGGTCACATGGTGTCACGGCGTAGAGTCGCGGGTATAAAGATAGAGCGGAGGTGCACCCCCTGAGCTGCCACCCGGTCCCCTGTCCCTGCCTACTTGCACCACCCGCCCTAGGTGACGGGGCGCAACTGGGCGACAGTCCCTGACCTGAGTAAGTGCAAGCAGAGAGATAGAGACAGCAGGGAAGCGGACAGCCAATGAGAGGTAGCACTAGAGCGGACAGAGAGGTGGAACAAGCAAGGTACCACCAAAAACTGAAGGGCGAGGCGGGTCAACTAGCCGGGGTCAGTCCAGGAGGTCACATCAGCACAAGAGAAGAGGCAAAGACAAAATCCAAAAGCAAGCCAAGGTCAAAATCCGAGAGGTAGCGTCAAGGTTCAGAGAGCAGGCAGAAGAGGTGTCAGGAAGCAGATCAAGGGTCAAATCCAAAGGTAAGCTAAATAACAACAATAATAATACACAGCCTAAGGGACCAAAATCACAGGCAACCTGTAGCCAGCAGGTTGCCTGTATTTATAGTGGGGAGTGAGTGTTCTGTCCCCACATGAAGGCGAATGAAGGTGTAACTGATAATGACTTTGTGACTGTCCTACCTTCGTATCCAAGCAGTGGAGCAGACCGGACCGGCAGATGCTCAGGTTAGATGGATCCAGACGTAGACACGAGGTTGCAATCAAACGTGGGTTTATTTGATCCAGAGCAGTGACATACAGTGATGCAATACAGGAATACAGTAGATGCTGTGATGTGGATGTCTTTTCTGAGGCTAACTGCTGAGGCTACTGCTGGTCAAAAACTGATGCCTTCACAAGCCAAGGTGTGTGTCTCCAGTCACAAAGGAATGCAGCACTGAAAAAGGCTACAGGAAGTGACCAGGCCAAGGCTGCAAAACCACGCCCAGAGATAAAACTTTATAGACAACGAACGAGGCGTGCAGCATACAAATTCAAGCCAGCAGATGGCAGCAGAGAACAATATATTTAAACAACATAGGTAAAACAAGAAATAATACAGTGCAGAAATTCAATATGAAAGGAACAGCACACTCCCCGTCTGAAATTCACTTTGGGGATTTCACTATGACGAATGTCCATAAAATATAAACAACCTGTAAAAGAAAACATGTTAGAATGCAAACATAGATAGTCCTGTTTTCCAACTTGGAATGGAGAAGATCTGCGAAGCTAGATACAGTCCTGTTCACCCTGCAGGGACGTTCTCGATGGGCAATATTAAAATGAGTTTGTTGATTGGTCTTGAGAACGTTTTAAGCTCGCCTTTCCTGAAGATCTTCAACTCCACATTCCGGACCTTGCCATCCTTGCTAGGGAAAACCTTTTAAATTAGTCCGATAGGCCAGTCAATCCTTTCGGTTTGTTGCTCTTTCACGGAGGGAAGTGGGGTATCCCAATCCTTGACTGTTTCAGAAAACTGTCTCAGTAGAGATTTACCTTGTATGGTGATGGGCGCTACAAATCCCAGCGGATCAAATAGGCTGTTTACCACTGATAGGACGCCTCGTTTTGTGAATGGCTTGTCTGCACAACTTATCTGAAAACCGAAGGAGTCAGCCGAGAGATCCCATCTGAGGCCCAAGCTCCTCTGCACAGGTGGACTGTCCAGTCCCAAGTTAATGTCCTTGAATCCTGGTGCATGATCGCCTGATTCGAAGGCCCTCATAACGGCCAGGCTGTTTGAAGCAATTTTGTGTAGTCTAAGTTTAGCTTTGTACAACATACTTTGAGTCCTTTTGAGCAGATCAATAGCCGCTTCTTCAGTCGGTAGTGATTTGAGTCCATCGTCTACGTAGAAGTCCTTTTCTACAAAGTCTCTGGCGTCTTTGCCGTACTCGGATTCTCCCTCTAATGCAGTTCGCCGAAGGCCGTAAGTTGCGACGGCAGGTGAAGGGCTGTTTCCAAATACGTGTACCCTCATACGATATTCTGCCATCTCTGCGTTGGTGTCGTTATTCTTGTACCACAGAAACCTGAGGAAATTCCGGTGGTCCTCTCTGACTACGAAACAGTGGAACATCTGTTCAATGTCGGCGGTAATGGCAACAAGCTCTTTTCTGAACCTCATCAGCACTCCAACTAGGTTATTCGTCAGATTAGGACCTGTGAGAAGGACATCATTAAGCAATACACCTTGATGTTTGGCACTTGAGTCGAAAACAACCCTAATTTGATTAGGTTTCCGTGGGTGATACACTCCAAATGAAAGCAAGTACCAGCACTCGTCGTTCTTCCCTAAGGATGGAGCTGGTTCTGCATGGTTGTTTCGGAATATTTTGTCGATAAAGGCAACGATGTGTTCTCTCATCTCAGGCTTACTGTTCATGGTACGCTGAAGAGAGTTAAATCTAGACAGAGCTTGTTCCCTATTGTTCGGGAGTCTCACCCTGGTAGCTCGGAAGGGTAATGGAGAAACCCAGTGATTGGTTTCGTCTTTAAGGAACTCATTGTCCATTATCTTGATAAATTCTCTGTCCTCTACTGACAAAGCTACTTTATCATCGTCCTTGCTTGTGTGAAAGACTAATCTTCCCAAGTTGTCAGCAAAGGGAGGAATGTCGTCAGGTGGTTGTATGAGGTCTGGAGGCTTCTCTTTCACCTCATAGTGATGAGGGCAAGGCTTAATGCAAGTTGTGCGTCCATCTCCACGCACGTACGTTTTGAATGAGTGGATTTTTGGCTGATCCAAACATACATTTCCTATGACTACCCATCCCAAGTCCAGTCTCTGGGCGTATGGTGCATAGTCGGGACCATTACACTGTTGACGCACCTTGTGTACCCTTAGATTGTCTCTGCCAAGCAGGAGTAGAATCTCGGCGTTGTTGTCCATAGGTGGGATAACGTTGGCAAGGTGCCTTAGGTGTGGATGGTGAAATGCAGCTTCCGGGGTAGGAATTTCATCCCTATGGTTGGGTATTTGATCGCATTCGATCAGCGTCGGTAGAGGTATTTCCGTATCTCCACTGACGGAACAAGCAATGAATCCTTGTGCCCTCCTGCCGCTAGTCTCTATGCGACCCGAGCAGGTGTTTAAGATGTAGGGTTCTGATGGTCCCTTTATTCCAAAGGCTTCAAAGAATTTAGGTCCTGCTAGGGAGCGGTTGCTTTGGTCGTCAATGATGGCATACATTTTTACTGCCTTTTCTGGTAGCCCCTCCGGGTAGACCTTGATTAGGCATATGCGGGCACAACATTTCTCACTCTGGCCCTCCCCACATACGTCCGAGCATGAGCAGGAAACAGCAGTGGCTGTGTTAGCGTGGTTCTGGGGCTTCCCGCCATGACTTTGAGCAGGACTGGTGGTGACAGCAGCAGGTGAATCCCTTGTGAGTGGAGTTGGGTGCATAGCTGAGGCATGTCTTTCACTATGACACTCCTCACACTTGATAATGGATTTACAGTCCTTAGCCATGTGCTCCAATGAAGCGCACCTAAAGCATACCCCAAGCTCGGTGAGGACTTTCTTGCGCTCCTGTATGGTTTTGGATCTAAATCCTCTGCATTTGTTCAGTGAGTGTGGTTTTTTATGAATGGGACATTCACGATTGAAGGCCTTGTCTCCCGTTGAGGTAGTGTACTGTTTACCAGTGGGTACTGCATATGATGGTAGGTTAGTCTTTCTAACATTCACGCTGCTCTTAAAGTCTCTGTGTTTATGCACAATACTTTCTTACCTTGATGATGGTGTCACTGAGGCTGTAGTATTGAACTCCAGGAAGTCGAGGCTGGGGTCATTCCTCATCTGGGACTGTTCATCGATGAATCTACAGAAATGAATAAATGGGGGAAAAGTGACGTCATGCACTCTTTTGTACCTTGAGACTGATGCCGCCCACTTCTCTTGCAGGCTGTATGGTAACTTCACGACAATTGGGTTCACCCCATGGGCTGTATCCAGGTAGCACAGCCCGGACAGACGAGGGTCTCTTTTGGCAAGCTCCAGTTCCATGAGCAAATCACTTAAATCCTGAAGCTTATGGACATCTTTGAGACTGATCTTGGGGACGTTCTGCAGTCTCCTGAATAGTGCCTTCTCTATTGCTTCTGCGCTGCCAAAGGTGCGTTCGAGTCTCTGCCAGGCTGCAGCGAGACCTGCTTCTGCTTGTCCCACATAGACAGTTCTAAGGCTCTTGATGCGATTTGTGGAGCCTGGGCCCAGCCAGTTGATCAAGAGGTCGAGCTCCTGCTCTGCGGTTAGGTTGAGGTTGGCGATGGCGGCTTTGAAGGTTGCCTTCCAGGCTCTGTAGCTCTCTGCACAGTCATCAAATTTTGAGAGACTGGTGTTAATTAGCTCTCTGCTCACCATAAACGTGGCAAACTCAGACATATCTGATTTCTCACTGCTTGTTGCCATGACAACTTGTGATGCCCCTGGGGCGTATAGGCTGCGTGGCGTGAAAGGGTGAGATGCTTCTGGGTAGAATGATGTTGCTGCAGGGTTGAGCTGTGGTCTAGCCTCTGTAGATTCTGATGACTGCTGCTTGAGCTGTGGAGGTAGGCCAGGAAACACCTGGTAGCCATCTTGCTGTAATAACTGCCCTTGAGAGGGCGCGTCTGGGCAACTGTTATTGGATTGCTCGGGTGCTGTGGGTATCGCTGCCACTGCAGGTAGAGCTGACTTGGAGGTTTCAGTGTTGTTGGCTTGGACGGTACTGCACACTGGGGGTGGTGCAGGTAACTGTTTCAGTACGTAGTCGCTGGTGCGATCAACTGGATCGTCGATCTCCTCTGGTGGTAAGCAGACTGAATCAAGGCCTTGGCTCAATGCTTGCGCAAGTAGTCTTACTCTTGCTAATGCGATTTCCTCTTCCCTCTCTGATTCAAGGATCTTTATTCGAGCCTCTGCTTCTGCCCTCTTGGCTTTTGCCTCCGCTTCTGCCCTCTTGGCTTCTGCCTCCGCTTCTGCCCTCTTGGCTTCTGCCTCCGCTTCTGCCCTCTTGGCTTCTACCTCCGCTTCTGCCCTCTTGGCTTCTGCCTCCGCTTCTGCCCTCTTGGCCGCCGCCGTCTGTGCTTCTGTTCTCGCAAGGACTTCTTTTTCGGTGAAGGAACGCCTCACTTTGGATAGCTCTGCATTTATGCGGGCCTCTAGTAATCTGTCGCTCAGGTTGGAGCTTCTAGAGCATGATGATCTGTAGGACCGTGAGGAATGTTTGGACGAATGTGATCTGTGTGATCTGGTTTCTTGTAAATGAGAGATGCGGAGTTCCACTTTATCTTTAGCGTCCAGCACCATGGCGTCTCTTTGTCTGTCTATTGATTCTGCCTTGCACAACTCTGACGGGGCTTCTTCAATATTAGAGTCTTTTAAAAAGGTTATATACCTTGTGGACAATCTCTTGTATCTTTCATGGGCTGCGTTCAGCCGCCCGACGGCAACTTGTAAACTGGTGGCATCGCCTGAGGAGGACTTAAGTCCTGATATGAGGGAGAAAACTCGTTCCCATAGCTCTTCCAGGTTGTCACATAGCTCATCTTTCCTGGTGTGATAGTTTTCTGTGATCTTTATAGTTGGTTTGAGAGAGCGCCTTGGTCTGCTGGAAGTGTGGTTTCTACCTCCAGCTCTTCATAATGATCAGTATCAGGTTGCATTTGCTTTGTTTCATCGCTGGGGAACTGTACAAGGTCCTTTTCGGCCATTTTGATTTAAGGTGCGCTGTCTCTTTAAGAAATCAAACTTTTGAATTGGGGGCTGAAAATTGTAGTGCGGCTCAGATGAGGCACCCTGATGAGTTTCCCAAAGTCTTTTTAGTGAATTGCGGGGTTTTGTGGTTTAAGGGAGGCCCCGCGTGCGTGAACAGTTCTTATATCATGCAAGCAAGGGTTAATATAGGATGTAGAAAGTGGCTTGGCGAGTAGTGGAGGACTTCCAGGCGAGAGTATATCTACTGCGGACACGCCGTGCTTCCCCTTAGACTTATGGGACATGCACTGTTGCTGGGCAGATTTGCTGGGAGTGGGCCTGTTGCAGGGGAGGTTCCTGAGTGTGGCACTGGGCTCTGAGGGAACCTGCAGCCGGGCATTGGACATTCAGACGGATATTGACTGGGGTATAAGGCTTTAAGGCAGTTTTTGACTGTTCTGTCCCCACATGAAGGCAAATGAAGGTGTAAATGATAATGGCTTTGTGACTGTCCTACCTTCGTATCCAAGCAGTGGAGCAGACCGGACCGGCAGATGCTCAGGTTAGATGGATCCAGACGTAGACATGAGGATGCAATCAAACAGGGGTTTATTTGATCCAGAGCAGTGACATACAGTGATGGAATACAGTAGATGCTGTCATGTGGATGTCTTTTCTGAGGCTAACTGCTGAGGCAACTGCTGAGGCTACTGCTGGTCAAAAACTGATGCCTTCACAAGCCAAGGTGTGTGTCTCCAGTCACAAAGAAATGCAGCACTGAAAAAGGCTACAGGAAGTGACCAGGCCCAAGGCTGCTAAAACCACGCCCAGAGATAAAACTTTATAGACAACGAACGAGGCGTGCAGCATACAAATTCCGGCCAGCAGATGGCAGCAGAGAACAATAGACTTAAACAACATAGGTAAAACAAGAAATAATACAGTGCAGAAATTCAATATGAAAGGAACAGCACAGTGAGGGTCATGTGACGTGGCTAGCGTCACATGACCGACAGACAAACAAGTCGAGCACCGAGTGATCAGCTCGGCGCTCAAGGCAGACCTAGGAGCAGGGAGCCTCCCAGCTAGCAAAAGCTGCCCTGGGAACGAGGCTGAACACAGATCCTCGCTTCCAAAGCTAAGCAGCAGGTCTGCGACTGATGGGAGACCGAGTGCGCCTTTGGTGCTCTGTTAAACATGGTCTATGTGCAGCTCTGCCCCAATCAAGTGAATGAACCTGGGCTGCGATACCAAGAACAGCCACTATACTATGTATGGCACTGTGCTTGGAATGCTGTGAGAATGCTTCTGTGCTCACTGGAGTGCTGCAGCCTCTTCAAATAGCTGATATTAATGACCTATCTTCAGGATAACTCATCTACTTCTGCTCCCGGAAAACCCCTTTAAATAATTCACTTCCCTTATGACGAGGTGAAGAGTTATGTATACAGTTTTTTTTGTAAAGAATTCTAATGAACGTAGGTCATTTTTTTGATGCTATGAAGAATTTGACTGTGATTCAGTATTTTTGTATTAAAATGTACAAAAGGGATGAATACATTTCAACATACATACAACATACAACATACAACCGTATGTAGAATGCATTCAGAAATCTTCAGGCCCTTTCACTTTTTTCATATTTTGCTATGTTCAAGCCTTGTGCTAAAATAAAATAAACAAAGTTTTTCCCCAATCATTCTGCACCCAATACCCCTTAATAAAAAAAAAAATTAAAACTGAATTTTATAAATGTTTGCAAATTTATTAAAAAGGAAAAAAATTTAATTTCGCAGAACAGTTTCTCCTTATTCTTTTCATTTGGCTAAACGGGATGGTGACAGCTGGTATAATCTAAATAACTGTTTACGTCTACTTTTTTGAAGTGGGTTTTTGTGGTAATTTTATCGGATATTGACGTAAGGCAAATGTCTAGGAAAATTGCTTCGCTGGGATTATAATCAAGACTGAAGGTCAGGCCCCAGTCGTTACCAATAAGTTTTTCAGTAAATGATACCAATTCATCTACACTACCACCCCAAATGAAAATGATATCGTCAATAAAATGGCGAAAGAACTTTATATTTGCATGAGAGAGTAAACCATATTGTTTTTCAAAGAATCCCATGAAGAGATTTGCATAGGAAGGGGCAAATTTTGTCCCCATTGGGGTCCCCTTACTCTGAATGTAAAAGACTTCATTGAAGGTGAAATAGTTATGATGTAATATAAACTCGATTGCTCTCAAGATAAATTCTTTTTGGGGATCAGGCATATTGGGATCTGTTCCGAGGAAATGCTTTATGGCTAAGAGACCCAGATCATGTCGGATATTGCTATATAGAGAAATGATGTCAAGAGTGACCCATATATACTCCTTTTGCCATTTAATGGGATGTATCTTTCAAGTAAGAAGGAAGTAGTTGAACGTGTTTTTGGAGAAATGTATCGACATATGCAGAGAGATTTGATGTAAGAGAGTCAATACCAGATATAATGGGTCTTCCAGGGAGATTAACAATGGATTTGTGATTTTTAGGTAGAAAATGGAAGCGTGCTATCGACGGGTGGGTAGTGGAAAGGAATTGTAATACCAGATGCAAATCCAAAATCTATCAGTTCTGTCAGGGAATTTTTTTTAAAGTATCGTGGGATCGTTATCAAGAACTCTGTAGTAGTCAAGATCAGATAGTATTCTTCTTGATTCGGCCAGATAGTATTTGTGGTCCATAATGACGATGCCGCCACTGTATCGGCACTTTTAATAACTATTTCTTTATTATTTCTAAGACTGTTTAGGGCTTTTTTCTCATGAGAGTTAAAGTTGTTGAATTTGGGGAGTGTTTTGTCACGATCAGGATTGAAAAGTAACTTAAAGTTGTCAAGTACCATATTAGTTTTTAAGGTGGGGACCTTTGCTTTCAAGAGGATAAAACGCGGATTAATTTTTTAGGTTAGACGGTATTGGAATGGGCTTTTGTAGTGAAGGAGTTATGCTACTAACAACAAAATCTTCCCTGGTTTCAGATGGAACGTCTTCCGTATCTTCAGGAGTATTGTTTTCTGTGTTAAAAGTGGGGTTTTTCTCTTTTTGTTGGTTGGGTTTAGTAAGTTCCTTTATAGTAAAATGTTGTTTCAAGGTAAGTTTGCAGATGAATTTAATTAAATTGACGAAGAATTTGAAAGGATCGGGTTCGTTCGTGGGGCAGAAAGAGAGGCCTTTACTTAGCAATTTTACTTAATCAGGCTTTAATGTGTAATTAGAAAGGTTAAATATACCTTTTTCTCTTTCTTGCATGGAGGGATCTGTTGAAGTACTTTCCTTCTTTTTGTTAAAATTAGGGTTTGGTTTGGTGTCAACTAAGGGGAGGGGTTCGTCTGGCTTTGTCACTGTTTCTTTAGAGATTTCGATTTTTTCTTTTTGCATCCTCTAACTCGTTTTTTTTTGCCTTTTTCGTGATGACAATAGTGGAGTGAACAAATGTGTCATTTTCAGGTTCTGTTTGCTGGGGGGGGGGGGGGGGGGGGGGGTGGAATTTCTCAGATGGTGAGCCTGTCCGAGTGAAAAAAGGACTGAGAAGTTGAACACTGGACAATATCTTTCTGGTTGGTGGTGTAAGGTTTGTCGGAGTGATGGTAGGTGACGGTTTTCCAAAAAAAGGACTGTCCGACAGGTTTGGTGGTAGGGGTAAAAAAGTCTCAGAATGTGTTGTAGAAGAAGAGTAGGTTGATAAATTAAGGATAGAGTCTATTGTTGCGTTTTTCTAGAGTGCCCTTGTAGACTACAGTATGTTGGTAGGACCACCCAAACCCTGAGAGAGAGGATGAATAAACACTGCTCAAACATCAACCGTAAAATACTAACGCACAGTATACCTAGACACTTTTTAGAACATCACAAAAGCTATGCAGAAAGGAGATGTACTGGATATTCCGACTGAATACTTTATCTCTCTTCGGATTAAACGAATCTTTGGAATACAGTACAGACCAAAAGTTTGGACACACCTTCTCACTCAAAGAGTTTTCTTTATTTTTATGACTATGAAGGCATCAAAACTATGAATTAACACATGTGAATTATATACAAAACAAACAAGTGTGGAACAACTGAAAATATGTCATATTCTAGGTTCTTCAAAGTAGCCATCTTTTGCTTTGATTACTGCTTTGCACACTCTTGGCATTCTCTTGATGAGCTTCAAGAGGTAGTCCCCTGAAATGGTCTTCCAACAGTCTTGAAGGAGTTCCCAGAGATGCTTAGCACTTGTTGGCCCTTTTGCCTTCACTCTGCGGTCCAGCTCACCCCAAACCATCTCGATTGAGTTCAGGTCCGGTGACTGTGGAGGCTAGGTCATCTGGCGCAGCACCCCATCACTCTCCTTCATGGTCAAATAGCCCTTACTTTCAAAGTTTTCCCAATTTTTCGGCTGACTGACTGACCTTCATTTCTTAACCCCTTAAGGAACACAGCCTTATTTCACCTTAAGGACCAGGCCATTTTTTGAAAATCTGACCAGTGTCACTTTAAGTGGTGATAACTTTAAAACGCTTTGACTTATCCAGGCCATTCTGAGATTGTTTTTTCGTCACATATTGTACTTCATGACACTGGTAAAATGAAGTCAAAATGTATTTATTTTTTGCATAAAAAAATACCTAATTTACCCAAAATTTGGAAAACTTTCCAAATTTCAAAGTTTCAGTTTCTCTACTTCTGTAATACATAGTAATACCTCCCAAAATTGTGATGACTTTACATTCCCCATATGTCTACTCCATGTTTGAATTATTTTGGGAATGATATTTTATTTTTTGGGGATGTTACAAGGCTTAGAAGTTTAGAAGCAAATCTTGAAATTTTTCATAAATTTACAAAAACCCAATTTTTAGGGACCAGTTCAGGTCTGAAGTCACTTTGAGAGGCTTACATAATAGAAACCACCCAAAAATGACCCCATTCTAGAAACTACACCCCTCAAGGTATTCAAAACTGATTTTACAAACGTTGTTAACCCTTTAGGTGTTGCACAAGAGTTAGTGGCAAATGGGGATGAAATTTGAGAATTTCATTTTTTTGCCTAATTTTCCATTTTAACCCATTTTTTCCACTAACAAAGCAAGGGTTAACAGCCAAACAAGACTGTATCTTTATTGCCCTGACTCTGCCGTTTACAGGAACACCCCATATGTGGCCGTAAACTACTGTACGGCCACACAGCGGGGCATAGAGTGAAAGGTGCGCCGTTTGGTTTTTGGAAGGCAGATTTTGCTGGACTGGTTTTTTGACACCATGTCCCATTTGAAGCCCCCCTGATGCACCCCTAGAGTAGAAACTCCATAAAAGTGACCCCATCTAAGAAACTACACCCTCAAGGTATTCAAAACTGATTTTACAAACTTTGTTAACCCTTTAGGTGTTGCACAAGATTTAATGGAAAATAGAGATACAATTTCAAAATTTCACTTTTTTGGCAGATTTTCCATTTTAATATTTTTTTTCCAGTTACAAAGGGTTAACAGCCAAACAAAACTCATTATTTATGGCCCTGATTCTGTAGTTTACAGAAACACCCCATATGTGGTCGTAAACTGCTGTACGGGCACACGGCAGGGCGCAGAAGGAAAGGAATGCCATACGGTTTTTGGAAGGCAGGTTTTGCTGGACTGTTTTTTTGACACCATGTCCCATTTGAAGCCCCCCTGATGCACCCCTAGAGTAGAAACTCAAAAAAAGTGACCCCATTTTAGAAACTACGGGATAGGGTGGCAGTTTTGTTGGTACAAGTTTAGGGTACATATGATTTTTGGTTGCTCTATATTACACTTTTTGTGCGGCAAGGTAACAAGAAATAGCTTTTTTGGCACCGTTTTATTTTTTCGTTATTTACAACATTCATCTGACAGGTTAGATCATGTGGTAATTTTATAGAGCAGGTTGTCACGGACACGGCGATACCTAATATGTATACAATTTTTTTTATTTATGTAAGTTTTACACAATGATTTCATTTTTAAAACAAAAAAAAAGTTTTAGTGTCTCCATAATCTAAGAGCCATAGTTTTTTCAGTTTTCGGGCGATTATCTTAAGTAGGGTCTCATTTTTTGCGGGATGAGATGATGGTTTGATTGGCACTATTTTGGGGTGCATATGATTTTTTGATCGCTTGCTATTACACTTTTTGTGATGTAAGATGACAAAAAATGGCTTTTTTTACACCGTTTTTATTTTTATTTTTTTATGGTGGTCACCTGAAGGGTTCGATCATGTGATATTTTTATAGAGCCGGTCGATACGGACGCGGCGATACCTAATATGTATACCTTTTTTTATTTATGTAAATTTTACACAATGATTTCATTTTTGAAACAAAAAAAATCATGTTTTAGTGTTTCCATAGTCTAAGAGCCATAGTTTTTTCAGTTTTTGGGCGATTATCTTGGGTAGGGTATGATTTTTGCGGGATGAGATGACGGTTTGATTGTTACAATTTTGGCGTACATGCGACTTTTTTGATCACTTTTATGACCTTTTTTGGGAAGTAAGGTGGGCAAAATTTCAATTTCATCATAGTTTTTTATTTTTTATTTTTATGGCGTTCACCGTTCGGGTAAAGTAACATGACCGTTTTATAGATCAGGTCGTTATGGACGCGGAGATACCAAACATGTGTAGGGAATTTTATTTTTTTCACTTTTTTTTGGACCCAGACCCACTTGGTTCTTGAAGATCCAGTGGGTCTGATGTCTGTATAATACAGTACAGTACACTATATAGTGTACTGTACTGTATTTTACTTACACTTTGTCTAAACAGATCTATGCCTTTAGCACAGATCTGTTCAGCACCATGGACAGCAGGATGCCTGAGACGGCGTCCTGTTGCCATGGGAACCTTCCCCGTCTGCTCAGTAGTGGCCAGAACTGCGCAGACGGGGAAGGGTAAGGAGGGGGGCTCTCTGGGGGCTGTCTGGGGGCCCTCTCCCTCTCCATCGGGGGGCTGCAAAGGCACAGCAGCCCCCCGATGGGAGAGGGAGGGAGCTCCCTGAGCTGTTAACCTTTTCCATACAGTGGTCCGTACGGACCGCGGTATGGAAAGGGTTAAACGGCTGACATCGCATCACAGATGTCAGCCGTTTATACCAGAGTGTCAGCAATGTGCTGACACTCTGGTATAACCACTGTACACCAATGAATTTTCAAGGGGAGGCAGGCGGGTGATCGCGATCCCGCCTGCCGCACCGCCCGCCTCCCGCACCACCCCCACCGCCCGCAACACCCCCCCTGCACCTCCCGCCACCATATCATCATTCAGGGGTGCAGGGGGGGTGACACATATGTATTTTAGGAATACTAAAGTTTCTGATCCCGATCAGAAACTGCAGAAAGCGCAACAAACCGCAGGTCTGAATTGACCTGCGGTTTGTTGCGATCGCCAACATGGGGGGGTCACGGGACCCCCCCGCGCATTTAGCCGAGGTGCCTGCTCAATGATTTGAGCAGGCACCTTGTTCTGATCACAGCCGGCCGGGCGGCAGTGATCGGAACAACACATGACGTACCGGTACGTCATGTGTCCTTAAGGACTCGGGAAACATGCCGTACCGATACGTCGTGTGTCCTTAAGGGGTGAAAGTAATGATGGCCACTCGTTTTTCTTTACTTAGCTGCTTTTTTCTTGCCATAATACAAATTCTAACAGTCTATTCAGTAGGACTATCAGCTGTGTATCCACCTGACTACTCCTCAACGCAACTGATGGTCCCAACCCCATTTATAAGGCAAGAAATCCCACTTATTAAACCTAACAGGGCACACCTGTGAAGTGAAAACCATTTCAGGGGACTACCTCTTGAAGCTCATCAAGAGAATGCGAAGAGTGTGCAAAGCAGTAATCAAAGCAAAAGGTTGCTGCTTTGAAGAACCTAGAATATGACATATTTTCAGTTGTTTCACACTTGTTTGTTATGTATATAATTCCACATGTGTTAATTCATAGTTTTGATGCCTTCAGTGTGAATCTACAATTTTCATAGTAATGAAAATAAAGAAAACTCTTTGAATGAGAAGGTGTGTCCAAACTTTTGGTCTGTACTGTATGTCAACTACTAATCCCACTAATATAGATATTACCCTTATTACCAGAAAATACTGATACTGCAAAGGAATGATCCCAACATATCACCATGTTATCAATTATCTTTGACCCGTCTTGAATCAGATCTGACCTGTCTCCAATCGACACTAAATCACTTATTAAGGGTTACATGAATTCAACACAATAAAAACAAGGACCAGACACGGTCGTCTTTTGTTTATTTATATATACATTAATATTCAGTTTTATAAGTTGTGGGGATTCGCTCTGGTAGTTAGGACTAGCGGATGCAGTATAGAGGCAAAGTGCACAGTTCTTGAATCAAACAGCGGTGTTTATTCATACATTGGTATATAACAAAATGCAGATAAGGTGTATCGCAAAACACAGGTGGCTTGCTGTTTGTTCACACACAAGGAAAGTCCATAAACAATAAAAGTCACCTTTTCTCCTGGGTGTTAATTCACACCCTGTTAGCAGTTCAGCCTCATCAAGTCCATAGGCGGCCTGTTCGCCTTTAGAGGGGCCTGAGTCCTCCAGCCCGACTCAAACCTCAAATCCCAGCACAGCCCTCAGTTCACAGCACACAGACTCCTGAGCTCCACTGTCAGAGGGAGTTAAATCCACACACCGGGCAGTGCTGGCTGGTTTTTATACCTGGCAAAACCCGGCCTTGAACATGGGGAGTAGTCACCCACCTATTCCCAGTAAGAGCTGTCCCGAATCAGCTATGACAGCCATGCTAAATCTCAAGGTGTCAGTTAGCAATAGCTGCTGCTGACACATAAAATACTGGCTCTTACTTCAACCAGGCCAGGAACCTCGGTGACACATACCTTCCATCCACAATGATTCCAGGTACCTTCTTACAAAGTATAGAAATACCTCCATGAATTCTTAATAGCCAACAGTATCAATCAATATGGTTCAATGATTATGGAAATATATCTATTTATTTTTTTATTTATATATTTATTTCTTATCTGTTGGTATCTGCACATCCATTTATTTATCTATTATTTATTATTAATACCTTTTTATATGTTTTTTTATATATATTTTTTTATGTTTTGCATAGTTATCCATATATTTTTATATATATGCTTAAATATGTTTTTATATATATATATAATATATATATATTTTTTTTATTTTTGTCTTTTTTTTTAACACCTTTTTATTGGTATAATTAATAAACAGCCTCTCCTCAATTCATCAATTTCTCTTCCCTTCGCGATATAAAAAGTAAAAAATCTACTATATCGAAGAGTACATCTATTCTTGAGATGTACGGAATGCAGAGCAGATAGTAGCGCAATTGCGTTCCAGCGGTGCGCCCCATGCATGAGCATTGGAACCCTTGAGTTCCACGACTACATTCCACCATGATCGGACCGGAAGTGCCTCCCTTCCGGTTCCGCTGATTCTGGCAAGGACATTCCTTGCGCACTTGCGTTCCAGCTGTGTGCTCCACTCATGCGCAATGGAACCCTTGAGTTCCACGATTGCGTTCCACGATTTCGTTCCACCACGATCGGACTGGAAGTACCTCCACTTCCGGTTCCGCTGACTCTGGCAAGGACGTTCCTCCAGCCCCGGACTCCCCCTGACATCTAAAAATGCCACCATCCAGGTCTCATTTCTTCCCTTCTTATTTTGAATACGAAGGATGTGTTTGTCCTTTCCCCATATTGATTTGTATATATTCAGAAAACAGATGCGTTCCACAGTGGAACGCATGAGTTCTGAAACCGGAAATGACATCACATACTTCGATTTTGCCATTTTTTTTGTATCTTTTTATCCACCATATGTTCTGTCTTGTATGTATGTTCATGTTTTGTGACTGCTCCTGATGAAGGGGGATTAATGTAACCCCGAAATGCGTTGAGCCATACCTGTGCTACTATTAAAGGAATTGCCGTTCTTCCTAAGATTCTATGACCGATCCAGGCGAGGGAGGTCAGTTTTGTGGGTGTCTTGAGCTTTATCCCACGAAACACCTCCCTGGTTAAGTGAGTCTTTGGTCACAATTCTTCTCTTTTACTATGATTTTATATCTATATTTTATCACACTTTTATAACTATGGCCTCTACGAATTTTTAGGTGGGTGTGAAAGAGAAAAAAGTTGATTACTATTCATTATACATTTATTATTATTATTTTATTTTCTATCTATTGTAGTAGTAATATTTCCAGAAATAATCATCAGAGGATTGGTGCCAGTCCGATCGTGGCTATATTTAATTCTTTTATTCGTCATATTTGAGGGGATGGGACAGGGAAACTGGTCAGGGTTGAGGGAAAGCTGAATGGAGCAAAATACAGCGATACAGATACAGAATTCTCCGGCTTGCCTTACAAGTGCCTTCACTTTTCACAAGTTATTAATAGTAGGGCCACGTTAGAATTCAGGCTCATAAACACAGTCTTCAGAAACGTTTTCAGGAAGTGAAGTCACTGGGAGATATGGTTACTCCACAAGGTCACACTTCTGAGAGTAGAGACATTGCAGAGAGGGCTAAATGGAGTTCATAAGGTCAGGATGAGAATCCTGTGCCATTCTATTTATCATGATCCCGGAGAATGTAGTGTGCCCTTTGAACATGGCCACTAAACCGAGGGCCAAAATGAATTCCTGCTTTAAAAATAGTCACATGTAACATTACAATGGTGCAAACAAGGCTAATGTTCCAAATTCACATAACCACAAATGTGGCAGCGTCTGTGTGATTTCAACGAAATAGTAATGAGGTATTATATAACCACCAACTTCATTTAGGCATTCCGTGTTGACTGTTTTTTCAGGGGGATTATACCATTTCAGTTCTAGAATATAGGAGTTGATATTTATCATAATTATAACTTGATATTCCAGGCCGCCTACATCATTCATCATTTATAGCAGGGATGCTCAACCTGCGGGCCTCCAGCTGTTGTAAAACTACAACTCCCACCATACCCTTCTGTAGGCTGATAGCTGTAGACTGTCGGGGAATGATGGGAGTTGTAGTTTTGCAACAGCTGGAGGGCCGCAGGTTGAGCATGCCTGATCTATAGCATTGGTTTCCTCATATGGGACAGATAGACATTTTGGGCTCCTATAGTCTCCAGGACCCAGTATGACCACAACATCTGAACCCCCTATAGCAGTGATGTCGAACCTTTTAGAGGCCAAGTGCCCAAACTGCAACCCAAAACCCACTTATTTATCGTAAAGTGCCAACATGGCAATTTAACCTGAATACTATAGTTCAATATAGTATATATTCCATGTACTTTATCATTTAGCTATTAAAGCCTGCCTACATTCAGTGCCCTGCCTGTGCTGTTCATAGTGCGCCCTGCGCTGCCTGTGCTGTTCATAGTGCGCCCTGCGCTGATGAATGGCAGGAAAAGTCTAAGGCATATTGGTACACCATAGACTTTTTTCACAGTGCGGGTGCCCACAGAGAGGGCTCTGAGTGCCACCTCTGGCACCCGTGCCATAGGTTCGCCATCACTGCCCTATAGTTACCCTTCCGATGTGGAGCTATAGAGCTAGTTTGGCTCTTTCTACACAGCACCAAGATGTACAAGAAGATTAAAAATCTATTTCATGACAAAATCTAAGTATGATCTTTAACTATGCCAATAAAAATAAATCAGTCAACACAAATGTTCTTTATAAAAAATTAAAATTGATATCTGAATAAAACAGAACTTACCAGGTGGAAAGACTCTGTCTCTGCAAGTAGGTACATATGGGCTTATTGTGAGAAGCAGTCCATAGATACATAATGCAAACATCCCAGCTAGAAATCCGTAAAGTATAAGGTAAAATAGAAGTATCTGAGCTGGAAAGAAAATAAAACTGAAATAAATGGCTGATGTGCTTATGAGCATCAAAAAAGCAAACCTGCTATAAACTTTTTCCTGATGCAGCTATTTTCAGTTTTTGCGCTTTCGTTTTTTGATCCCTGCCCTCCCGAAGCCATAACTTTTTTTTATTTTTATATTCACATAGCCATATGAAGACTTGATTTTTTGCTAAACAAATTGTACTTTCTAATGGCACCATTTCTTGTTGATTAGAATGTAGTGGGATGCTGGAAGTAAAAAAAATCCAAATGGGGTGAAATTGGAAAGAAAAATGCAATTCCTCCACAGTTTTATGGGTTTTGTTTTTACAGTGTTCACTATGTGGTAAAACTGACTTGTTATCTTCATTCTCCAGTTCAGTACGAATCTGGCGATACCACATATGTATAGTTTTTGTTGCGTTTTAATACAGAAAAAAATAAAATACATTTTTAACAAATAATTTTTTTCTTTTTATTGCCATATTCTGACCCCTTTAACTTTTTAAAGTTGTGTCTATGGTGATGTTTGGGGGCTCATTTTTTGCGAGACGATCTGTAGGTTTTGTTAATACCATTTTGGGGTGTGTAGGACTTTTTGATCACTTTTTATTAATTTTGTTCGAGAAGTAAAGTGATGAAAAAAAGGCAAATCGGACATTTTTATTTTATTTTTCCATTATGCCATTCACTGAATGGGATAAGTTTTTATATATTTTAATAGTTCGGGCGTTTTCATACTAGGTGATGCCCGATGATGTTGATTTTTTTAAATTGTTTAAGTATTTTCATTTTGGGGAAAGGGGGGTGATTAGAATTTTTATATATTTTTTTTTAGAATTTTTTTTTTTTAACTTTTTTTAAGGTCCCCAAAAGGACCAAAACATTCAATCATCAGATTGCAATTTGTATAGAGTAATGGAATTTTCTCCATTACTCTATACATAGATTGGCATGTTACAATTCAGTGCTGCCATCTCCTGGCTTGAATTGTAATATACAAGTAATAAGCCTGGAAGGCTAGTACAGGTTCAGGCTCATTACTTAGACGGGAAGACGTTGCTGCCCGAGAAGCGCACACTTCTGTGTTTCTGGCCTCTCAGATGCCATGGTCACATTTGACCACAGCATCTGAGGGTTTAATGTCAATGATTGGTATTATCGCTGATCGCGGACATTAGCCGCGGGTGTCTGCTATATCAAACAGCAGTCACCCGGTAGCTATGGCGCTCACACAGCTCCAGAGTGGGTGCCGTCTTTAAAGACCTGACATCTGCCATACATGTGCGGCAGATGTCTGGAAGGGTTTAAAGGGCAGCAGATTTGAAACTGGCTGACCTGTTGCATGTGTGCTTGGCCTCTGTGTTGGTCCCATGTTCATATTCACCCACATTGCTGAGAAAAATTAAATTGTAATATATGCAAATAAGCCTCTAGAAGCAATGGGGGCATTGCCGTTACACCTAGAGGTTCAGCTCTCTCTGCAACTGCTATGCCCTCTCCACTTTGATTGACAGCTCTAGGCATCAAAAAATTTTCACTGCCTAGCCGTGTCACTCAAAGTGAAAAAATTAACTCAAAAGATTCAGTATAACATATTTCATTAATTTAAATTCCTGCTTATTCTGGTCTTTGGAGTCAAGGAGGCGGTCCAATCAGTGATTGACAGCTATCTCTGTATTCACAGTCATAGAGGGAAGGCTCTCAATCACTAATAGGACCTCCTCCTGGACTTCAAAGCCCAGAATCAACAGGAATTTTAATAAATTACACGTTGTGCTAAATCTTTACTCACAAAACTATATATCAATCTACTCGGTTTCTCCTGCTCTGTAACATGCTGCTTGCATCTCAAATGCAGTGGCCAGGTTTGGGGTGACCCGAATGCTACACTGGGTCCCTCAGACACTTTTGAGGTGTCACCACTTGTTGCTACTCTCTGGAAGGGATGGTAAGGCGTGGTGCACTCCAATGGGAAATAAGTCCAGAGAGTCAGGGTCTGCAGTAAACCAGGGTGCTTATTTACTAGAGGAATTCAGGTGCAAAACAATATAGACATGGCATAGGGCTGGCTTCTCCAGTCTCCACCCTGGCAGAAGAAGGGTTTGATGCTGAGGAAAGGCCTGAGCTAGCTGTCCCTCTCTCTCAGAAGGCTGGTACCTAGGTCAAAAGCTAGAGGCCCACTGTCTGTAGATCAGTAGTCTGGGTGGCTACTTGGTCACAGGGCTGGTGACCCATGGTCTCAGTATCTTCTTCTGGTCTCTCATGCAGATTGGCAGAGTCTCCCCCTCTAAGCACTGGTCCCTAACTGCTCTCCTTATATACAGTTTCTGGCTGTACTAGAACCTTCTAGTGGTAGGTGTGGAGTGGAGAAACTCAGCACAAACAAATACAATGTTACACTTTCCATCTCTCAAAGACTTACATTAGAGCCTCAATGATACTCAACGGCAATGACACAGAAGTTTTTCCAGACATAAACAGTTTTTCAGACATAACAACAGTGCTAAACCAGACATTCAAAAGGTCAGTCTGTATAGTTTTGGTGGTAAACAAGTCTGACTTTTTCCACCCAAAACATGCTATTCTTTAAACCTAATGGTAACTGTGGAAAATTACCAGCTTCTCATTTAAAGTCCCAAAAGTCTCTCAGTGTCTATTAACCCTTTCCACAGTGCCATGCAAATACAGTGCAAATGAGGAGGATATATCACAACATATAAAATGCATTTACACAGCATTAAACAGTATACATCAGTGCCAGTTAACCCTTTAAAGTGAAATAAAGTAATGAGACATTGCATAGGGGAAACAGGCAAATGTCCACAAATGTCCAGACTTTAAAGTATCCCTGCTCCAGGTCCCTACACAGACACCATGTTCAATGTGACAGGTTCCCTTTAAGTTGATTTGAGATCATGCCTAATAGGCACAGGCAAGATAACTATGCAGTAACTTGTCAATCAAGAAACAGAGGGGCTGGCAGGGGAAGCAAGGATGCACATAGTGGTTTAGGCCCGCCCTTGGTGCACTTAACTACTCATTTGCATATGGATTAAAATAACTTTTCTCCAGAATGAAGCAACAGATCACTTAATGATGGGTATCATTACATTGATCTGAGCTAGACAAGTCATTGTGCCTGGTTCAAATGTGAATTTCCTGGTGACAGACTTTCTTTAATGTGTTTCAGAATTCTTTTCTTACATCAGTCATTAAAACTTACGTTAAACCTGACTACATTGTTATAACTAGAGACCTATGGACTTTAGGCTTTGTCCCCTGACTCTTTATGCATTGTATCCTAAAATATTAAGACGGCAATAGCTATTTCTTGTCTTTTGCCTCTATGAATGTAGTTCTCCAGTCAACTTGTTCTACTGACCAAATCTCTGGTGGCCATTTATACATTTATGGCCTAGTCTGTGGTGGAAGTGGCGTTTTAAATGACCAGTTCCTGGTGGTCAGTGGTATATTAAGCAACTGACTTCTGATTTTCACTGATCTGTTCAGAACCTAAGTACTCAGTCCTAGTGGCCTGTGATATATTCAGCTTCTGTTTCAGGGGGTAAGCATCATTTGATACATCTTGGCAGTGCAGTGAATATGGTATCCTGGATCCCTGTTGATCCAGCACTAATAAAATCCCCTAGTCACTGATGTTGTAGTTGAGGGTGGATAGCTCAGTGAATGACACTATATCTTCCCAAAATGAAGGAACAGTGAATGTTAAAAATGCATAACTAAAGGGTTGATTCAGTATATACATATATCTATAATGTATACACACACAAGGTGAGTCAAAAATTATCTGCACTGTGGCTGTAGAATATATTTTTATAAACTTTCAGAAAAAACAAATACTTAATTTTTGACATAATCTCCCTTCTCACTTCTGTACAGATTTGAATGTGTTACTTCATTTATGACTGCTGTATGAGAAACAATGGCTGCCCCACTTTTAATTTGCACAAAATAACAGCAACGTGCAGTAATTAGGGTACCTTGGAACCGAACCCGAGTTCAGGAAAAGGTTTTTAACAGTAGAAATTAATTTTTGAAGTTATTACCCGAAGTCTCGCGAGACTTAGCGAAGTAATAACTTCGGGTCATAGGAACCAATACATTCTAATACTGTACGGCGCACTCGCTCTGTATAGTATTCAAACGAAGTTTTATGCAAATTGACTTCGGATGTTTCATCTGAAGTTGATACGCTCATCTCTAGCAGTAATTTTTTTTTTTTTTTTTGTGGTCTGAGGATGTGTCCAGCGCCGATAATTATCGAAGACTTTGTGCACAGCATAGAGAAAGTGTTTTGTCGCGAAGAAGTGTGTGTGAATGGATAAAGAAGTACAAGGAAGTTCAAAGAAGGAGCCGGACACCCGTCCACGTCTGATGATGATATTTAGTGTGCATGAGAACTAATTCAGTTGGATAGACGAGGATTATGTGGCAAATCTTTTTCAAATCAGTCATGGCTCTGCCTATGCAATGACCCATAATGATAATAGGACAGCGGTGCATTTGTAGCTCGCAGCTTAGTCTAAAACATTTTTAAATGAGGGAATAGGAAAGCTTGTTGACAGATGGTCAAAGCGTATCGAAAAACAGGGAGACTACATTGAAAAATGATGCATTTGTATTTTCTGAAAGTTGATTAAAATAAATTCTACAGTCAGAGTGCGGATACTTTTTGACTCACCCTTGTACATTCTTTCATTACACTGAGAAATGTTTTGCAGTGGACGGTGAGTGGGTTAGTATACATATACACATTGCATTCTGTAAACGGCTTTATATTCATTCAGTGCGACACCTCCTCTCGTATATATAATGTTTTAGATACTGTGTCTTGCTTGTCATTTGAGATTTGCAGCTGCCAGTATCCCATTTCATGAGGAATTTGTTTATTTAATAGTGTAAAAATGGGATTTCGTCCAACTATTCTCATTATAGCCCCTTAATCATCTGTTATTCTATGGGATCTACATTGTTTGGGGGCATATATAGTATTTTGCCCCAAGATACCACTATAACATTTTTCAATGGTGACATTTAGGACACAGTCATATGCAACTATCCCTTTTATCTGAATGGTGCTTGCAGAAATCTATGTGCGTGCTGCAGAAACAACCACATTCAGATGTACAGTGGCATGCATAAGTGTGGGCACCCCAGGTCGAAATTACTGTTACTGTGAACAGTTAAGCAAGTATATATAGTTAAAGATGACACATTCCCTTTGTATTTTAAGCAAAAACTTTTTTTTTTTTTTTATCTTTTACATAGAAATCAAATAGAATCAAAACTTTTGCCAAATTTTGGGCACCTTGCATGGTTAGTACCTAATAGCACCCTCTGGCAAGTATCACAGCTTGTAAACACTTTTTGTATCCAGCCAAAAGTCTTTTTTATCCATTCTTCCTTGCAAAAGTCTTCCAGTTTGGTGAAATTCCTGGGTCATCTTGCATGCACTGCTCTTTTGAAGTCTATCCACAAATTTTTAATGATATTCAAATCAGGAGAGTGTGACGGTCATGGTAAAACCTTCAGCTTGCACTTATTGTGGATTTTGGGGTGTGTTTAGGATCATTAAACATTTGTAGAAGCCATCCTCTTTTCAACTTCAGCTTCTTTACAATTGGTGTTATGTTTTCTTCCAGAATTTGCTGGATTTTCATCAAATCCATTCTTCTCTCTACCTGTGAAATCATCCACCGTGCCATTAGCTGCAACACAACCCAAATGCATGATTGATTCACCCCCATGCTTAATGGTTGAAGAGGTGTTCATTTCATGAAAGTCTGTACCTTTTTTTCTCCAAACATTGTGGCCAAAGTGTTCAATTTTAACCTCTTCTGTCCACAGGACTTGTTTCCAAAATGCATCAGGCTTATTTAAATGTTCTTTTGCAACCTTCTGATGCTGAATTTTGTGGTGAGGACACAGGAGAGGATTTCTTCTGATGACTCTTCCATGAACACCAAATTTGTGTCGCTGAACAATGTACCACATCTTCTGAGTCTGCCAAATCTTCCTGAAGGTCTTTTGCAGTCAAGTGCGGGTTCTGATTTGCCTTTCTAGCAATCCTACGAACAGCTGTCTCTAAAATTTTTCTTGGTCTTTCAGACCTTCTTTCCTGTTCTTGTTAACTGCCATTTCAAATTTTGAACTGAGGAAATCTGAAAACGCTTTGCTATCTTCTTATAGCCTTTACCTGCTATGTGGGCCTCACCCCTTTTCAGAGTGTCAGGCAGCTGCTTAGAAGAACCTATGGCTGCTGTTTTTAGGACAAGGTTAGAGTAGTCTGGATAGTTATAAAGCTTTGAAATTTGCATCACCTCATCTTTCCTGGTGATTGTGAACAAGCCTTAACCATAACAGGCTATTTAAAGAACTCAATCACAATTATCTGAGTGCTCAGATCTTCTTAAGTTCCCATACTTTCGCAAGGTATTAGTTTCCTTTTTTTCACTCCAAAACTAAAATAATGCACTAATATTGCTTAAAATGTTGAAAAGTGTGTTTCATCTTTACCTTTATGCCTTTTGTAGATGATTTCATCTACAAATTTCTTAACAACTGTTCATAGTAACAGTCATTTTGACTAGGATTGCCCAAACTTTTGCATGCCACTGTATAGGCTAGATTTCCAGTTGCAGTAATTTGGACAACAAATCTGCCTTTTTTGAATAAACCCTAAAGGTTATTTAACAGGGACAAATAATCGGACCAATTATCAAGGATGAGCATTTGCAAAAATGCTAGTTCCTGATAACTGGCCTCACACGAACAACGAGCAAACACTTATTCAATGGGTAATCGTGTCTTTCAACTGGCACCAAAAAACATAATTTCTGTGCAGCACGGTCTTACAGTTCCAGACAAAGTCGGGCTGTTCACAAACAGTACAGCCATTTCACAGCAATTTGCTTCTAAAGGCCCTGAAGTGCATTGCTGCTAAACGGCTGTTGCCTATACCACATCTTTTGCACCTGTATTTACCCAGTTTTATGGATTAATAAAGAAATTGAGACTTTACTGTCATGAGTACCACAGCTTCCTTCTATTTATTGGTGCAGAACTCAACTCTTCTCTTGGTAATAGAGGAGGGTCACAGCTTGAACTGAACATGCCCTTTAGTTCTTAGACGTTAACTAGACCACACAATCACTCTATGGAAAATCTTTTTATGCAACATGGCAAAAAGATTGATGAAAATGTTTGTGAATTCATTGATATGATAACGAGATTGTCTACTCATTTGATGAGCTGCTACCAGGCTGGTTGTTTTCAGGCCATGCATGATGAACTAGGTATATTTACAACTGCCCACTATTACAACATGTGATGATACAACATAGCCACCAATTTTTTTCTACACCAGATTTTGCAATAAAGCGATGGAATTTAACTATTTTGCATACACTTATGAACATATGAGAGATACTATAGATAACCACAGCAATCAGAGTTTCCCGAATGCTATAAAACTTCCAGCGCTCCTCATATTTGTCACTTATTTGTACAGGTTTGTTGATGTGTTTTTATTTGCGTATTTCCCAGATGAAACATTATTCTGGCTAAGGTTCACAGTAACAGATGGAAATTTACTTAAGTTTCTTCCCATAGTGCAGTGTAGTTATGGGAATAGTCAGTCATGGAAACTATATCGGGCTAAACATCCATCTGTGACTACAGGAACTGATTGCTAAGGGTTTAGCTCATGGTTACTAAATAGATGGAATGAATGAAGACAGAAATAAGATTGGGGCAGTAGTAGAAGTAGTAAGTACTTCCTCACACAAGTATACTTTTTTTTTGGTTTAACAGTATTTTTATTAAAGTCATGTATGACATTATAATATAAGCATGACGATATTTTCCCAAAAGGAAAAGAGAAAATAGAAGAAAGAAATATTCATGTCATAACAGATACATACAGTACAGACCAAAAGTTTGGACACACCTTCTCATTCAAAGAGTTTTCTTTATTTTCATGACTATGAAAATTGTAGATTCACACTGAAGGCATCAAAACTATGAATTAACACATGTGGAATTATATACATAACAAACAAGTGTGAAACAACTGAAAATATGTCATATTCTAGGTTCTTCAAAGTAGCCACCTTTTGCTTTGATTACTGCTTTGCACACTCTTGGCATTCTCCTGATGAGCTTCAAGAGGCAGTCCCCTGAAATGGTTTTCACTTCACAGGTGTGCCCTATCAGGTTTAATAAATGGGATTTCTTGCCTTATAAATGGGGTTGCGACCATCAGTTGCGTTGAGGAGAAGTCAGGTGGATACACAGCTGATAGTCCTACTGAATAGACTTAGAATTTGTATTATGGCAAGAAAAAAGCAGCTAAGTAAAGAAAAACGAGTGGCCATCATTACTAAGAAATGAAGGTCAGTCAGTCAGCCGAAAAATTGGGAAAACTTTGAAAGTAAGGGCTATTTGACCATGAAGGAGAGTGACGGGGTGCTGCGCCAGATGACCTGGCCTCCACAGTCACTGGACCTGAACCCAATCGAGATGGTTTGGGGAGAGCTGGACCGCAGAGTGAAGGCAAAAGGGCCAACAAGTGCTAAGCATCTCTGGGAACTCCTTCAAGACTGTTGGAAGACCATTTCAGGGGACTACCTCTTGAAGCTCATCAAGAGAATGCCAAGAGTGTGCAAAGCAGTAATCAAAGCAAAAGGTGGCTACTTTGAAGAACTTAGAATATGACATATTTTCAGTTGTTTCACACTTGTTTGTTATGTATATAATTCCACATGTGTTAATTCATAGTTTTGATGCCTTCATAGTCATGAAAATAAAGAAAACTCTTTGAATGAGAAGGTGTGTCCAAACTTTTGGTCTGTACTGTACATACTGTATCGCATATGAACAATACGTAATATTACATATCTCAGCAGAGAAAACCAATATATAAATGAAGGGAACTACACACCTAGACAAGACACTTGAGGGTAGGAAATAAGGACACAAGTACACTTTCTTTAACATCTATCTAAGATTTTTTTCACGGATTGGCTATGGTTTGGGCATCCTTTGCCAATGACGTGTTTTGGAGATGTTGATTGTAGGGATGTAATCATTTGCAGATTTTAGTCATCCTCATGTGAGAAATCGGTTTTATTAACTTGTAGTGCCACACTGTACTTTGTGCTGGTAATTGTCCACTGTATTTGTGAGGTGCACTGATTACTCTAACCTTCTGCCACCCACTTTCTGTGATTGGCACTTTCTTTTCATAAACATATTAGTGATATCATAGAAGTGTGTCTGACTGAACCTCACTTTTGAGTTTTCATAATCTTTGCTGGTTGAAACACATCTATGAGGTCACAAGATATCACCTTCCTGACCCATGTCACAGAAGTGTACAGCTGTTTACCTGACTGAACTGCATTTGTGATGTCTCGCTAACATCATCTGACTGAAACAGCAGTGATGCCATAGCAGTTACCTGACAGAAACCTATTTACAACATATTAACTGACTAAAACCTACTTATGATGTCATAGTAGCTTACCATATTAAAACACACTTGTGATGTCACAGCAGCATGCCTGACTAAAGCCTACTTGTGATGTCATAGTAGCTTCTCATAATAAGGCTACTTTCACACTAGCGTTCGGAGCGGATCCGTCTGATGTTTCATCAGACGGATCCGCTCCTATAATGCAGACGTTTGCATCCGTTCAGAACGGATCCGTCTGCATTATAACTTAGAAAATTTTCTAAGTCTGAAAGTAGCCTGAGCGGATCCGTTCAGACTTTACATTGAAAGTCAATGGGGAACGGATCCGCTTGAAGATTGAGCCATATGGTGTCATCTTCAAGCGGATCCGTCTCCATTGACTTCCATTATAAGTCTGGACGGATCCGCTCGCCTCCGCACGGCCAGGCGGACACCCGAACGCTGCAAGCAGCGTTCAGGTGTCCGCTCACTGAGCGGAGCGGAGGCTGAGCGCTGGCAGGCAGATGCATTCTCAGTGGATCCGCCTCCACTGAGAATGCATTAGAGCTGAACGGCTGCGTGACGGAGCTCACGAGCGGACACCTGAACGCAAGTGTGAAAGTAGCCTAAAACACACTTGTGATGTCACAGCACTATTCCTGACAAAATTCTACTTGTGATGTCATAGTAGCTTACCATAATAAAACACACTTGTGATGTCACAGCAGCATGCCTGACTAAAGCCTACATGTGATGTCATAGTAGCTTACCATAATAAAACACACTTGTGAAGTCCCAGCAGCATGCCTGACTGAAGTGTACTTGTGATGTCATAGTAGCTTACCATAATAAAACACACTTGTGATGTCACAGCAGCATATCTGACTAAGGTCTACTTGTGATGTCATAGTAGCCTACCATACTAAAACACACTTGTGAAGTCACAGCAGCATGCCTGACTAAAGTGTACTTGTGATGTCATAGTAACTTACCATAGTAAAACACACTTGACTGAACTGTATTTGTGATGTCATATTAATATCATCTGACTGAAACAGCAGTGATGTCAGAGCAATTACCTGACAGAAACCCATTTGTGATGTCACAACATATTACCTGACTAAAACTTACTTTTGATGTCATAGTACCTTACTTATTGATGTCACGGTACGTTACCATAATAAAACACACTTGTGATATCACAGCTGCATATCTGACTAAAGCCTACTTGTGATGTCATAGTAGCTTACCATAGTAAAACACACTTGTGATGTCACAGCAGCATAACTGACTAAAGCCTACTTGTGATGTCATAGTAGCTTACCATAGTAAAACACACTTGTGATGTCACAGCAGCATACCTGACTAAAGCCTACTTGTGATGTCATAGTACCTTACCATAGTAAAACACACTTGTGATGTCACAGCAGCATGCCAGGCTAAAGCCTACTTGTGATGTCACAGTACCTTATCATAATAAAACACACTTGTGATGTCACAGCAGCATAACTGACTAAAGCCTACTTGTGATGTCATAGTACCTTACCATAATAAAACACACTTGTGATGTCACAGCAGCATGCCTGACTAAAGACTGCTTGTGATGTCATAGTAGCTTATCATAGTAAAACACACGTATTGTCACAGCAGCATACATGTATCTACATGTATCTTAGTCTCATTTATCAAAGGCTAAGCTTAATAAAAGTGCAAATGTACGGCTGCTCATGGCATGGAAATTCAAAATGTGCTTAATTTTCTAAGAGGCATGTGTCTTTGAATAAATAAGGCACAATTCTAACCCTAACCCCAACTACCCTCTCCAATTTAAATGGTGCAAAAAGTGCCAATATTATGCCCTTTCACACAGTAAGGCCTAGTTCACACTTCAGTGATTTGGTCAGTGATTTCCATCAGTGATTGTGAGCCAAAACCAGGAGGGCGATGGTAGGATTAAACGGATGATACTGTTTTATATGGAACTTGAGAATCTGTGAACTAGAGAACAACACTTTTAGGGATTTCTGTAAAAAAGTATATCTATACTTTACTTATCTTCATTCCCAAACTGTGCTGTCACATATAAACGACCTTGAGTACATGGACTGTACAATGCGTATTCTTATGGCCTAATAAATATAGATAACTTCAGTTAAGGTGCAAGATCTACTGTTGATCTATATATACACCTACGTAATTTTTATGTAATACCTATATTATGGAATACCTATGTACTACCATTGCTATTATGTACTGTTGTACCTGATTTTACCGGTTTAAAAAAAAAATTAAAAAAAATTATTGTCTCTCAAAACCAGGAGTGGAGCTACACAGATAAGGTATAATGCTCCTGTTGTGTTTTTGACCCACCCCTGGTATTGGTTCACAACCACTGACCAAATCGCTGAAATGTGAACTAGGCCTCAGTGTTTGGTCACTGTTTGATCAGTGATTTCCTCCAAGAATTGCCTCAAGCATCTCACACAGCACCTAGATAAGCCAGGGCCATTTTGGAATCATGTGCTTTGGTCCAAGAAAACAAAGGTTGAAACACTGAAAATACACTAGGGTAGATTTACTAAGCTAAATGCATCAGAATGGCACCACAAAACTGATGTGCCTGCTTTGCACAACATTTATTATGTGTTTTAGATACTTTGGTGTAAATGTAGACAAAAGCACCTAAAGACATACCAAATTGATCCTCTAAGAGCTACTGTGAAAAATGTGATCTTCAGACTCTCTAGTTTAAGTTTTACACATTCATTACATTTAATACAGAAATCCAGAAATATCAAAGGGTTCACTTACTTTTTTCCTGCACCTTTATAATGAAACTCACATACGGTATAACATGTATCACTGAGTCAAATAAAGCAGTAAATGAAAAGTGCTAATAGCTAACTTGGAAACCAAGAGATATCATAGCATGCAAAATGATAGTGAATTCACAGAGTACCAATATTGGAGCGTTGTAGAGATTCTCTTATCTTACCCCAGCTTTTCTTATCTCGTTCTAATACTTCTTTTTTCTCTGGATTCCACAAGTAAATTTTCATGTCTTGTATCCATTCCCCCCAGGTTTTCTTCTGTTCCATGTCAAGTCGCCTGTTAGAATTTAAGTGACTTCCATCCTGACCGTCCTGAAAGACAAAGGTCCCTCCCATTAAAAAAGAAATGACTACTGTCATAGGATGTGCACTGGAAAAAAGAAAGAGGTTGGTGTTGCCTTTTTATTAATTATCAGGGATAAAGGTTAGGGGGTGAGGTGGGGTCCTGGCTCTCCTTAAAGGGAACCTGTCACCAGCATTTTGGGTATAGAGCTGAGGACATGGGTTTCTAGATGGCCACTAGCACATCTGCAATACCCAGTCCCCATAGCTCTGTGTGCTTTTATTGTGTATAAAAACCGATTCTATACATATGCAAATTAACCTGAGATGAGTCAGAGCTTGAAAATATGACTCTTCTCTGGTCACACAAGAACAACGACCTACAAGAATCGAAGCCCAAGGTACGAATGCAAAAAAATTGTGTAAATTTTATTAAATAACATGATTACATACATGACGTTACGTTTAAAAAGAAGTAGCAGCAGGAAAAAAACACCATCCCGGTGGTACACTACATAAGGAATAATGATTATTACATAAAACAATGTAACACTGCGCGATAACTCTACAATGAATAATTAAATAATCGCCAGCTTGTCTCCACCTTCCTATCTATCACACAGATGTATAAAACAGCATGGATATCTATATATGTCTCAGTCCTACCTTGACATAGGTGTCCGTGCTGTTACTATGTATCACGTGATGGTCTTCGCTTCTCTGCTATGTGGTGTCTGCTGTATGGAGCAAATAGGGAGAGCGGATCCCAGGGAAGGTGGCTGTAGCGTAGACTATTATAAAGTATTAAAGTTTTGGGAGTGCGCCCCGGCCGGTGGCGATATGCTCCCGTTACCTTTTACTTGAGCTCACATTTGAGCGGGTGACGTCACCGTTAGTGAGCTACGGATGGCAGTGAGGGTCTAACTTCCTACGCGTTTCGAGTACGTACGGTACTCTTCGTCAGGGAATGTTACATTCACTGCGCATATGCTCACTATTTATAGTCTATGTTATATGTCCATCTTCCCTAGGTTTATTACTATTCAAAGCCGAACACCTCTATTTCTGAGTTCAAACCTCTTGGTAGTAATGTATCTAGATTAAATATCCACTCAGTCTCCTTTTTAGATTGTTTCTTTATGTAGTCTCCACCACGGGCATCTATTTCCACTTTCTCTACACCCATAAATGACATTCCCTCTAAATGTCCTCCGTGTACCTCGATAAAATGTCTAGATAAGGGATGTCCTATTGACTTTTTCTTTATATTGTATATATGTTCACTTATACGTTTTTTTAATTTTCTCTTTGTACGTCCAATTGGACGTACAAAGAGAAAATTTAAAAAATGTATAAGTGAGCATATATACAATATAAAGAAAAAGTCAATAGGACATCCCTTATCTAGACATTTTATGTTACATTATTTTATAATTATTTATAATTATTTGTGTCTTGTACGGCTGGTCTGTATAAAGTCTTGTATAGCAGGTAACGGGACTGCTATAACGCTGCAGCGTCATTCCATGTGTTTAAGCGCCAGTTGAGAATATTGCATAGAATGATTATTACATGCCGATCACAAATCTATAAAGTATGTTGTAAAGTCTCCTATATAAATACGTTCAATATCCCTGTATAGGACAAGAAAGTCACTCCCACGGAAGTAACCACAGTCAGAACTGCAAAAATAGCCGGACCATATGGAAACTATGTGTACCCATGGTACCTAGCGAAGTGCTGACCAAAAAATAATGGTGAACATATATAAGAGAGACTTACCAAACAAAGTAGTGTATACAGACCGGGATGGCGTTACCCCAACGGGGGTAGCGCCATCACCGTGGATCAAAGATTATAAAGGCCTCTCCTCCAATCAAATTGCATTAAAATCACTGATGATTCTAATCACCTGGATGTTTTAGCGGCAGGGACCTGATGAACATAGTCCGGCGTGCGATCCTCCCCCCAACTGGCGTCACCTCGTACCGCCCATGACACGTGACGTCTCACGTCATGCGGCCGGCCGACGTCAAGACGCCCGGTGGGAGGTGTCATACGCCGTCTTGTGCATCATCTGCACACATCACAGGTCCAATGTATCTCAATCCACACGGTTTGGCCGGAGCAAGAGAAAAATGGATTATGGACCAGGACCTGGAAAGAAAAGACAACACGGTCCAGCCTTGGACAGACGGCAGAGTTATATGGATTTGAAGGTAATTAACCTTTCAACTTATAAATTTTCAGATACAGATGTTGCACTTCTGGAACGTGGCTTATCTTATGCACCTAGCTCTCGCTTTGACCCTTTCACCGCTGTCAAGGACTTACATATGTTCGGACGATCTTTGATGATGAAGCGTTGGCATCATAAAGTGACAGAGACAGATACCCTTGATACCAGTAGGGAGCAAGAGGCCCTCCAAATTTTGGAGGAATTGTGGCGGGAACAGGAGGACACACCTACTTTTGATGTGCCCCCAGTTCTACGCAAGAAATCCACGAAATTTCCCCCTCTGTCACTATGTCCAGCGGTGGACCTATTTGTAAAATTGGTCACCAGGGACTTCAGAGACATACCAATGTTGGTGTGTAACGACAATCTCACACCATGACAGCGACAAAGTCTTAGGAAGTTGAAAAAATTGCCAGATGTGGTTTATAAACCGGCAGACAAAGGGGGAAACTTAGTAATATGGCCCAGGGAGATGTATTTAAAAGAGGCGTATAGGCAACTAAAGAACAAAACATGTTACAAGAAACTAACTTTCAATCCCCTTTCTTCTTTTAGAAATGATCTGACAAAGATCTTGGATAAGGCCTTGGAATCAGACATCATATCCAAACAATTACATCAAGCCTTGATTGTCCAGGAACCAACGATACCAACGTTATATTTACTACCAAAAGTTCACAAAGATGCAGCACCCCCCCCCAGGTAGGCCTATTATCTCCGGCCAGGGCAGTTTGGTAGAGAATATCTGTAGGTTCCTGGATTTTCATTTGAAGTCTCTGGTGACAAATCTTCCATCCTATATTAGTGATACATCCGACTTACTGGTGAAATTACAGGGAATATGTCTTGATAATGACACCCTTCTAGTAACCTGTGATGTTGAATCTTTGTATACTAGCATTAGACATAGTGATGGACTTCAGGCCGTTGAGTTTTTCTTGAGGGCCAACAATGTGGACAATAACATGAGGGCCCTTTTACTGCAACTTTTGAATTTTGTACTCACTAAGAACTTTTTTACCTTCAATGGTTCCTTTTTCCTGCAGCTCCAGGGAACAGCAATGGGGGCGGCATGTGCGCCCTCATATGCCAACCTGTTCCTGGGGCTGTGGGACAGAGATTTGTTCATGTCAGACGGACACGTTGTCATGGACCGCGCCATTTTTTGGGCGCGATACATTGACAATGTCTTTTTAGTCTGGCAGGGAACTGAAGAGCAGCTAAGGGATTTCTTCAAGGTCCTTAATGAAAATTCTCGGAACATCAAACTGTCATATGTATGTCATCGAGATAAAATAGATTTTCTGGATGTGACACTATCTAAAGATAGTAGTGGATATATACAAGCCAATGTCTACAGAAAGGACACTGCAGTCAATTCGTACTTACACGCCTCTTCCTTACACCCTAGAAACACCATAAAAGTCATCCCCACTGGACAATTCTTATGTATACGGAGAATCTGTTCAGATGATAGTACTTTTGAAAAACAGGCAACAGACTGGACGAATCGCTTCTTAAAAAGGGGATACAGTCGTAGATCTATAAAGAAGGCGTATTATAGAGCAAGATCACAGAAACAATCCGACCTGTTACAGGTGAAGGAACACAAGGCTGTGTATACGAAAACTAGGTACGTGACTACATATCATTCTCGATGGAAAGAAATGAGAGATATTCTGGCCAGACATTGGCATGTACTCCAGACGGATTCGATCCTGGAGAAATCTGTGCCTATGTACCCTTCCATTACCGCTCGCAGAGCGGACACGTTACGCTCAAATTTGGTAAAGAGTTATCTTGAACCCAAGCCTGCACAGATTTTCTCTGGGGGCAAGGGCCGACAATGGGGTTTTAAACCCTGTGGGAAATGTGTAGCTTGCCCAAATATGGAAAGGGCAAATTAATTTGTAGATTCAGGAGGCATGAAGAATTTTTAAATCACACATTGTATTACTTGTTCTACTTCTAGAGTGATTTATTATGCTACATGCCCATGTCCAAAGATCTACATTGGACTCATGACCCGTGAACTTAAGGTTCGGGTACGAGAGCATGTAAGGGATATCATTGCAGCAGAAAAGACAGAGGAATGGGAGGATCTTAAACCCATTGCAAAACACTTCAGGATGTGCCATGCGTGCAATCCAAGATTTTTGAAGGTGAGGGGAATAGATTGTATTAGGACGGATCTTCGAGCAGGTGACATATCTAAAAGATTGGCACAAAAAGAGAGCCGATGGATTTGGACCCTGGGGACCCTCCGTCCCGCAGGTCTGAATGAAACTTTGGGCTTCTCTGCGTTTCTCTGACCATCAGGACCACCTACTGTGGATCCATTGTTTTTAATTTAAATTTTGTTCTTGTTTCTGTTTCTTTTCTCATTTCGTCTCTCCTACAGGTTGCATTGGACCTGGGACTATTCGGTCTATCTTGTTGGGACCCCTTTGGCCTGGTGGCAGAGTCTTCGTCATGGGGATTTTTTCGAGTGTGCACATTTATATGGTCTCTCTATGGAGGATTTATATATTTTGGTTAGATAGGATGTATATTTATTGACGTATTCTTCCATTGAGGACGTAATATGTTACACAATTGCAGGATAGACAAGATAGGGATATAGGGACAATAGGAATAAATTGGTTTCCTTATTAATCTACATTGGATAAGGGTTGGCTGTTACAGGCAGCCTCCTTCCCCCCCTTTTTCCAGTTATTAGGTTGAGTGAGACCTTTACTCTGGGTTGGGTGATTATTCTCTTCCCCTGTGGCTTTTCCACCCCTTCCCTCCATAGGGAGGCCAAATTGTAATTCCTGACATTGGGCATCTGCACCCTCCCACTTCAGTAAACATAATTTGGCGTACGCAATCTGCGGCCTCTTCCCTCGCCATAGAAAACGCGAGAAAGCACCATGAATCCTGTTGACATCTACATGTTTCAGCAGGAGAGGGATGGTTTGGATAGGATAAAGAAGTCTGGCAAAACTAACCATCTTTAATAGATGGGCTCTCCCAAATAGTGACAGCGATGCAACCACTTCTCAAGTCCTGATTAATGGGTCAAAGTTTAACTTGTAGAGAGATAGCGGGCTCCTGCCTATTTTAATGCCGAGATATGTCAAATATTGAGGAACCACTTCCACAACTTGGGGCATAGGCGGGAAAAACAAAGATCCCGGGCAAAGCCTCTTAAATATAGCAATTGGCTTTTACTCATATTAATTCGCTAACCTGTCGTATCCCCAAAGTAGTGTAAGGAGTCTAGAACTCTTCGTAAATCTGTGGCCGGGGAATTAATAAAAAGCAGAATGTCGTCTGCAAAACATGTAAGCTTAATTTCTTTAGTCCCCACCTTTATGCCTTGATACAGATCTGATTGTATCAAGAATCGGACCAATGGCTCCAGGGCCAGGTTAAAAAGGAGAGGGGATAGAGGACAACCCTGCTTCGTGCCCCTGTGGAGGCGGAAAGGCGCCGACAAAAATCCCGGTAAATGAACCTGCGCTCTTGGACTAGCATACATACTGTCAAGGAATTGCTGAAACGGTCCACTAAGACCAAAGGCCTCCAGTGTCCTTCAGAGCTACCTCCAGTTTATGTTATCGAAGGCCTTTTCTGCATCCACAGACAACAAGGCAGGGCAAACAGTTCCGTCCTGTCCATGGAACAAATAATCCTGCACCGCCAAAACCGTCCTAATATTAGTGACAGCCACTCTCCCCTTTGTAAACCCTTCCTGAAGAGGGCCAATCAGGCATGGCATAAAGTCTGCTAATCTATTCGTCATCAGTTTGGTCATGATTTTTAAATCCTGATTGATCAGGGAGATCGGACGGTAGAAGCCCATCTGGGCAATATCCTTACCCGGTTTAGGGATAAGCTTTATGTGCGCTAACTTCCCTGACGACATAATATCTCCCCCAGCTAAGCAGGAGTTAAATAGCTCTGTTAGAGTTGGGGAAATTTCCTCTCTTAGGGCCTTAAAGAACTCCGCTGGGTACCCATCCGGGCCCGGCGCTTTCCCATTTCTAAGTGATTTTATAGTACTTTGAACCTCCTCAACTGAAATTGGTTTATTGAGATGACTCAACATGTCCTCTGTGAGTTTGGGGAGGGAGACCTTAGACAGAAGTTCTCAGCTCTCGCCTGGTTATACCTATCCTGGGAGTACAACGCCTCATAATATTTCCCAAAGCATTCCACAATATCCTTCGGATTTGTGAGTTTTTTCCCCGACCCATCTACTATTGACTTAATGGCAGGGCTATAACGCTGTGTTTTATCAGATTGGCCAGCATTCTCCCTGCTTTATTGCCATACTTAAACAATTTAGCTGAGTGGTAGTCCAAGTACAACTTTATCTGTTGTTCTAAATTGTAATCGTAATTGGGTTTCGCCGTGACCCATTTGACCTTATTTAGGTCAGTAGGGTTCGCTAGAAAAGAGGTGTATGCGCTACGGACTACTTCCGTAGCTCGCTGAAGCCCAAGCCACACCTTCCTCTTCTTAGCTGCCGTGTACGAAATTATGTTCCCTCTGATGACGCCTTCGCCATGTCCCAGAGAAGGCAGTGATTATCTTTATGACCTGCATTGTTATCTAGGAACTCCCACCACCATCCCCTCAACTTGTCTATAAAATCATTATCCGACATCAGGTAGCTAGGCATGCGCCACACTCAGTCAGTACCTCAAGGGCATTTTCAGCAAGTGTAGTGCACACCGGGGCGTGGTCTGATACCACCATGTCTGTGATCTCCACTAGTAGAACTTTCTCAGAGAGCTGCTGCGAGGTCAAGGCATAATCCAACCTAGACCACGACCGGTGCACATGAGAGAAGTGAGTAAATTCTCTCTCTACCGGTGTCAAGAACCTCCATATGTCTGTCAGCCCTATGGAACTCAAAAAGGATCCCAAGGAATACCTCCCCCCTCCAATGGACTGCTGAGTCTGATGCGTGGGTTGAGATTGTTTACGATCTTCTGCCAGATTGTGCACTGCATTAAGGTCTCCCATTACCAGAATTTGGCCCCCCGCATCCCGTAAAATCTCGCTTTCCAGGTCCCTAAAAAAAAGAGGCTTGACCGGAGTTGGGACCGTAAACATTAAAGATGTTCAATAATCCCACATCAGTGTTTAGCTTGAGATTCAAAATTCTGCCTTCATCATCACAAACCGCCGAGACGACATCATGTCTCACCCGTTTGTGAATGAGAACCACTACCCCTGCTTTCCTACTTCTCGAGGGGGAGCCTAAAACACGCCCTACCCAGAGACCTTGCATACGTGTGATGACTTTCTAGACTTCACTTTTTTCGCACTAAACTGGCGAGTGTAGCCGGACTCTGCCTCGCCAGATTTACTCCAACGCGGTCCCATCTTTCTTCTACCCCTATTACCCGTAGATATCTAGTAGTGATTACTCCCCTCCCCCACCCGCTCTCCCCCCTCCCCCGTCTCCAAACAAGAAGGTACTCGCACCGATACACTCCCCCAAAAGACCAGCACGTCCCACTGTCCCCAAAATACCAGCATAGAACAAATCATCTTTTAGGACTGTGGGAGTCCCAGAGATCAGCAAAGGGCCCACGATATCCTGTTACCGTCAATAAGAGTGTCTTCCAGCCTGAGTAGTCTCCAATAAAGGAAGTCAGTCCCAGTCCGAGTTGGATGTTTGACTGAGAGCCTCCCCGGACAGGCGTGGATATGCGTCGAAGGACCTCATACTCGATTGCCTGCCGGGACGTTCTCCTCTAGGTGATGAGCGTCCTCTGGGTGCTATTCCCTACCTTGGGCTGCCAGCGGAGTCGCCGTCCTCCAGAGCAGCCATCGCATCTCTTGGTGACAGGTAAGTGTCAGTCCCCCCATTTTGTCTAAAGACACGCAGGATGGCTGGGTAAATGAGGGTGAACCGGATCTTCTTTTGCACCAGCTGTGTGCATATCTGAGAGAAGGCTCTCCTCTTCTTGGCCACTTCCACAGAATAATCTCCAAACAACAGAAGTTTATGTCCTCTTACTGTGAGTGGCTGGTTTAAACGCCTGTACTTCAGCAGGATAGATTCCTTGTCTGCGTAATTTAGGAATTTTGCTATAACCGGCCTCGGTCTGGACGTTTGACTTTCCAAGCGTGCCTCTCTGAGCGGGCCGATTCTATGGGCTCTTTCTTCTGTAAGTGGCGACGGAAGCCCCAACGCTTGTGGGAGCTCTGTGGCACAAAAATGAGCCAGCTGGTGTGCCGGAGAGTCCTCGGAAAGTCCTATAATCCGGATATTGCTCCTCCGGGAGCGATTTTCCAGGTCCTCCACTTTGTCCTGTAAGGCCTGATTAATGCGTAAAATTTCTCTGACCTGGGTTTGATTTTTTCCGAGCTCCTCTTCCAGGGCCTCAGTCCTTTGCTCTAATTCACGTATACGCGAAGAATTCTGCGCAATATCTTGTTGTAATTGCTTCATGGTGGCAGTTATAGTAGATTCCAGCGTGGCCTTTATGTCAGGGGCCAATATTTGTGTGACTGCCAGCACGATTTCTTTACATGGAAGCTCCATCCCCTGGAACTGTTGCAGCTGCTGAGTCTGCGCTGCCTGCACACCCTTGGAGTTTTCAGCATCGGGTGGAAGGGGGGGCTGAGAAGAGGAGTGAGTCGCTCTCCGCTTCCCCTCCGCCATCTTGCCTGCTTGCAGCTGATCTGGATCTCGTGGTGGGAGAGGAGAGTCCGCCTGTGGGGAGCCGCTGCGGACTAAAAACTTGTCCATGAGCCTCCCGATTGAAGGTGAGAGGCAGCGATCGAGGAGGTAAGGCCCCAGGTCCCGGCAATCCCCTGGTATGTAGCTGGGTATATGGAGCTCCTCCGCCGCGCGTCTTCACATGTGCGTGCCGGAACCGGAAGTCTGACATGTCCTATTCTTTACTACAGCTTGCAGGTCGTGGATGCATCACAGTCAATGGGTTCTCACTGCAATGCGGCATGCACACGGCCGGTGTCCATGTTTTGCGGATCCGTGGTTTTCTGTCCGCAAAGCGAACACGGTTGTATAAATGGACCTTTATCTGCAGCAATACATAAGTAGAAGTCCAGATTGCTATATTTTATTTTCCTGTTGCCCCCTGTTCCCACACTGTTAGCATTTAAAGCTGCCGTAAAATACATTGTCAGGACTGTTGTGCGTGCACACAGGAGTCCTCTCCGTTATGTTAGCCCAGCACTGCAGACCGGACTGTGTATGTCAGCACAGCTTTGAGTGCTGACAGTGGAAGTATGACAATAAAAGCTGTCAATCTGGACTCCTTATGTGCTGTACTACTCAAGTATTTCGGCAGATAATAGTCCAGAATCGTGGCGATGAATCCCCTTTAAGGAGACCAGCTATGACAGCTGTCTGCAGATGGATATTTGGCTTGGCTATTTTTCCTTGTTCAGTCCCAAGGCTTGTTAAAAAGTCAGACTTTAACTCATAGGAAGCCACTTCCAAAAAGTGGAGCTAGCAAGACGATTCTCATTCCCTGGGAGATACCTCTTTGCATATTAAATATCGTGAAAGATGTTAGACTAGAGCACTTTGGATTAATAATATTGGCTTATGATATATTTCATATATTTCATGTTCCAAGTCTCAGGGTGTGATCACCCCCTTGTAATGTTATGTTGTGTCATAATGCACTGCTGAAAAATATTAACGTGCTTTTCAGTGTAATAGTATTGTAACACTGAGAATGTATTATGTTGCACCAACAGATGGCACCTCCTTGGAGCATGAACTGGTCATTTCAATGCTGTCATCATTCCAGTGTTGGTTGATGACACCAGGAATCATGTTCCTGGACAGTCATCCTTCAGGAGGTCATTACTGGTGCTCTATGTCTGACTAGACATTGGGGTGCAAGAATCGCTTCTCCGCAATGCCTGTAGATGGGATTTGAGGTGCATCCATAGAAGTGAGCTTACTTGGTGCCTTTGGTGAGTGTGTGCCCCGTAAACCCATGGGAGCCAGAGACACCTGCTGTGCTGTGAGTGAGGGAAGAAAGGATTGCGTCTAATGGGTGTCTATATCAGGGGATCACTGAAACTGGATCATCGTCTGTAATTATCTTCTAACTACAAGTAAGAAATGGTGCAGGTGGCACCAGAAAAAGAGAAGGTCATATTTAGTGACTGTCAAGTGGAACTGTGTGCTGCTAATGAAGTCAAAGTGGTGCTCTTATACAGGCAGCGTCCCAAATATAGACTGGGGACTTGAACTGTGTTGAGAAGGTGCCGCACTCTGGAAAAGTTGGATATGTGATTGGTGTGCACTTTGGTCTAGGTGGGTCTAGGTGATTATGGAAATGACTAGTGATGTATCGATCACAGACACCCCTATAGGCCTTCATATATTTGATTGCCTGGTTCAACCCCACAAATAATACTAGGTAGGACAATATCTTGTATTTTAGGGCCTGATATTAGCATATGTTCCTGATGAAGACTCATGAATAATGCCACGGCTAGGAGGATACTTTGTGTTGCTCTTTTGTGTAACCCTTTTATGATGGCAGCCAGCCAAAAGGCTTCTCAGTAGCCTTTGTGTGGATTCACCAGATGGACAGTAGCGGCCGTTTGGTATGTTCCTTTTCTCTCGTCTTGCAATCTGCCCAGCATTGAAGATTTTCACCACTGCCCCATTTGGCTGTACTGTCTAACTATTGACCCTCCATGACTGTGGTTGTTCCTGGGACATCTAGGCACACCTACTCTTGGACTTCTTGGCCCGTCTGTTCATACTGGTCATCAGACCTCTGCAGTGATTTTCATAACTATCGTATCATGCTAGACACAACCTAGTGGCACATATAAGGAACAACTCTACATTCACATTTTAAATACAGGTGAAACTCAAAAATTTTTAATACTGAAGTCACATATCATGGGATATGGATTAATTAGCTGACTAATATGGATTAATTAGCTGACTAGAGTGTGACACTTTGAGCCTAAAATATTGAACCTTTTCACAAAATTCAAATTTTAAGCTGCATTATTGCAATTCCTTTTAATTTGCATTACTGAAATAAATAGCCTTTTGCACAATATTCTAATTTTTCGAATTTCACCTGTATATCCCCCCCCCATATCCATGCTGTGTCCTAGCAATCTAACTTATTATTATAGATTTAAGATATCTGTAAAGGCAGATTTACAAAAGAAGAGATAGAAGAGAATCAGTAATGTCTGTTTAGGGGTTAGTAAATCATAGGAACTTTCTAGCCATGGTAAACCTAAGCAATATCTATTTTCAAGTAATTGTTCTGACGAAACACGTGACGTTCTAGGTTTGCATGGGAAAGTAAGCCCTACATCTTTAATTTTGTGATATATGATGCTCCATATGTGTTCACAACAGTAATAGCAGCAGTACTAAGAAGAAAGGGATGCCTATGACTGGTCATTTATTGTAGAATCACCTTACCTATCACAGGTTCACACTCCAAACACAGAAAAAATTGATGGATGGTCAACAAGTCGGTAATGCTGCTGTAACTACTGGGGGTACACAGGCTTTTCTGTGACTACTAGCAAAATAGGCAGATCTTGCTGTGGGTACTGGGAGAACGGGAAAGAACCTGATGTGACTTCTAAGGACTCATGCACACTGTGGGTCCACAAAACACAGGCACCCACAGATGCAAAATGCAGCATAAGACATATCCTATGTTTTGCAGTGCGAAGGCACAGACACAGAAGCTAATTGAAACACATAGAATCCCTTCAACAGATTGGACATCAAGTCAATGGGTCAGCCGATGCATTTGTGTTTTGTGGACCCACGATTTGTGGTCTGCAACACAGGCATGGTGGCCTAAGCCCTCCTGCACACGACTGTATCCGTTTTTGCAGTCCGCAAATCGTGGCTCCACAAAACACAAATAATGGCCGCGTGCATCCTGCATTTTCTCTTCTGCACGTCCTGCAGCATGTTACAAATTACTATTCTTGTCTGTGAAACGGAAAAAAATGGGATATGTTCAATTTCTTTTTTTTTTGCGTGGCCGTGGAACGGACATGCGGATCGGACAGTAGACCATGTACTGTCCGCATCTTTTGCAGCTCAATTGAAATAAATGCGTTCACATCCGATCTGCAAAAAATGTGTATTGGATGCAGAGCAAAACTATGGTTGTGTGCATGGGGCCTAAGGGAAAGAAAAGACTGTTATGTGACTGCTGTAGGAAAGTGGGAGACACTGATGTGACTTCTGGGGGATGGAGGAAAGCACTAATGCTGTTCACATTGACCTGTATGCCTGGCATTAGCGCGTGGCCAGGTCCTGGTGTTCTGGTGTGGACAATGCTCCTCAAGACTCATGTTGTCTATTGGGAAATACAGAGCATACTATGCTGTACCAGAATTTATAAATACATCAATGAGCAATATGCCCGTGCCATCAGGGAAGAAAAAATCCATTGATGGAATAACCTGGTCCTTCAGTATGTTCAGGTAGTCAGCTGACCTCATTCTTGGAGCACATACTGTTGCTGAACCTAGACCTGACCAACTGCAGCAACCCCAGATCATAGCACTGCCCCACAGGCTTGTACAGTAGGCACTAGGCATGATGGGTGCATCACTTCATCTGCCTCTCTTCGTACCCTGATGCGCCCATCACTTTGGAACAGGGTAAATCTGGACTCAGACCACATGACCTTTTTCCATTGCTCCAGAGTCCAATCTTTATGCCCCCTAGAAAATTGAAGCCTTTTTTTCTGGTTTGCCTCACTGATTAGTGGTTTTCTTACGGCTACACAGCTCAGTTCCAATCCCTTGAGTTCCCTTCGCATTGTGCGTGTGGAAATGCTCTTACTTTCACCATTAAACATAGCCCTGAGTTCTACTGTTGTTTTTCTTCGATTTGATTTCACCAAACGTTTAAGTGATCGCCGATCACGATCATTCAGGATTTTATTCCCGCCACATTTCTTCCTCGAATACAATGGGTCCCCACTATCCTTCCAGTTTTTAATAATGCGTTTGACAGTTCTTTACCCAATTTTAGTAGTTTCTGCAATCTCCTTAGATGTTTTCTCTGCTTGATGCATGCCAATGATTTGACCCTTCTCAAACAGACTAACATCTTTTCCACGACCACGAGATGTGTCTTTCGACATGGTTGTTTAAGAAATTAGAAGCAACTCATTGCACCAGTTGGGGTTAAATAACTTGTTGCCAGCTGAAAGATAATTGCCCATGCAGTAATTATCCAATAGGAGGCTCATAACTACCGTATTTTTTGCCCTATAAGACGTACCGGCCTATAAGCCGCACCTAGGTTTTTGAGGAGGAAAATAAGAAAACATATATTTTTAACCAAAAGATGTGCTTTTGGTGGGTTTTGAATTAATGGTGGTCTGTGCATGACACTATTATGGGGGATCTGTGGATGACGCACTGTCATGTGGGGGCTCTGTGGATGGCACTGTTATGGGGGACCTGTGGATGGCACTGTTATGGGGGATCTGTGGATGGCACTGTTATGGGGGATCTGTGGATGGCACTGTTATGGGGGCATCTGTGGATGGCAATGTTATGGGGGATCTGTGGATGGCACTGTTTATGGGGGATCTGTGGATGGCACCAGGGGCGTAGCTAAAAGATCATGGGCCCTAGTGCAAGAGTTCAGCTTGGGCCCCCCTTCCCTCAGTGCTTGTTGGAAAGGGGCAGGGGAGCACGTAGCCTTCCTGCTGCATGAGGCAAACATTGAAAGGGCACCCCCCCATGCCAAATTCTTGACCTAACCCCTTCCCTCTAGCCAGAGGTGTAATATGACCAGCATGCACTTTCTATAATGCCAGTGTCTTATGTGGCACAAGGGTCTTTGGGCCCCTCAGGCTCCTGAGCCTGGTAGCGACTGCTACCTCTGCACCCCCTATAGCTATGCCCCTGGATGGCACTGTTATGGGGCATCTGTGGATGGCATTGTTATGGGGTGGGGGATCTGTGGATGGCATTGTTATGGGGTGGGGGATCTGTGGATGGCATTGTTATGGGGTGGGGGATCTGTGGATGGCATTGTTATGGGGTGGGGGATCTGTGGATGGCACTGTTATGGAGTGGGGGATCTGTGGATGGCCCTGTTATGGGGTGGGGGATCTGTGGATGGCATTGTTATGGGGTGGGGGATCTGTGGATAGCATTGTTATGGGGTGGGGGATCTGTGGGTGGCCCTGTTATGGGGGGGATCTGTGGATGACACTGCTATATGTCATCCACAGATCCCCCTCATAACAGTGTCCCCCAATACAGCGGCCCCGCCGCTCACCGAAGTATTTATAAACATTAATCCTTATCCTGTTAATAAGTTTAACTAAAGCTGCGCACTCCCCTGTTCCCCTGTATCAGTACAGCACTTACGAACAAGCTTTCATAGGAGGCAGAGCGGACGGCAGCAGTAACGTCACTCACTGACGTCGCGCGCCTGCTCCGCCTGCTTCATTCATAAAGTGGGAGGAGCAGGCGCTCAACATCAGTGAGTGACGTTACTGCTGCCATCCGCTCTGCCTGCTATGGAAGCTTGTTCGTAAGTGCTGTATGGATACAGACGATACAGGGAAGAACGCAGCGTTGGTTAAACTTATTAACAGGATAAGGATTAATGTTTATAAATACTTTGGTGAGCGGCGGGGCCCGGTGTAAGAGTACAGTGACTGCACTGGGCCCCGCCTCTAGTTCTGGACTCAGCCCCTCCTCTCTCCCGGCTCATACATCGCAGTCTGCGACGCTGCAGCATCGCAGACTGCGATGTAAAATGGAAGCATTCGCCCCATAAGACGCAGGGGCATTTTACCCACACTTTTAGGGGGGGGAGTGCGTCTTATGGGGCGAAAAATAACGTATTTGCTTAGTTAAATCCAGGTGGTGACTTTTTTTTTGGGACAGGCATTGTATATGTTGTGATATATATCCGGTTTATTATCACTGTATTCACATGGCTCCGTGGATAGGGTTAATGAATACTGAGAGACTGTTAGGGCTTTGATTGAGAAGCTGGTAATTTTCCACAGCTGCCATAGGATTTAAAGAAGACCATGTTTTGAAAGGAAAAACCCAGATGTTTTTTTACCACCATGTTTTGGAGGGAAAAACCCAGAATTGTTTACCACCAAAAAGCAGACAGCCTGACCTTTTTAAATGCCTGGTTTTAGCTATGTTGTTATGTCTGGAAACTTGTTTTTGTCTGGAAAACCTGCTGTGTCCTTGCCATTGAGTATCATTGAAGCTCTAATGTAAGTCTATACCAGACAGGAGCTGAAACAATGTATCTGTTTGTGCTGAGTTTCTCCACTCCACCCCTCCCACTAGAAGGTTCTAGTCTAGCAAAAACTATATATAAGGAGAGCAGTCAGTGCCCCTAGTGTGCTGCAGTTAGGGAACAGTGCTTGGAAGAGGAGACTCTGTCAGACTACTGAGTGACCAGAAGAAGAGGCTGAGACGGGGATACTCTGCCACAGACCCTGGATCACCAGCCTTGGACCAGAGTACCAGCCTTCTGAAGAGAAAGAGGGACAGCTAGCTCAGACCGTTCCTCAGCATCAAACCCTTCTTCTGCCAGGGAGACTGGAGAAGCCAGCCCTATGCCTCGCCTGTATTGCTTTGTACCTGAATTACTTCAGTAAAGAAGCACCCTGGTTTACTGCAGACTCTGACTCTCTGGACTTATTTCCCATTGGGGAGCACCACGCCTTACCATCGCTTCCGGAGAGCAGCAACACGTGGTGTCCAGGGGACCCAGCGTATCGTTGGGGCCACCCTAAACCCGGCCACTGCACTATCATTGACACGTTACCAATACAGTGAAACTGCAGTCCAGTCAGGGTCACTATCTCTTTATTTCTGCTAACTCACATTACAATATTCATTATTTTAACACTATCTCTCCCTCTTATCAGGAATGAAGGCTGTGGTAATGTGAACCATAAAATGCATGGGAAAGTCCTGGAAGGGGGGTATATCTCTCCCAGATTCATCAACTAGCTGAGGTGGGTGAAATCCAGGAACATAGTTGCTGAAGCTATTTTCTTTATTCAGGGCTGGATTTTACTTGGATTGGGTTGGTACGTTTTGGCAGTGGGACCTCCCAATCCACCCCCCATCCCCAGTCTGGGGCAGATTTTTCCCTAGCAGAAAGGGACTCCCAGGTGAGGCCTGCTCTAATCAGGCTGGGATAAAACACCTCCCATGGTGCCAGTCTGGGGGGAGGAGAGTGTTTGTGAAGCAGAGTCCTGCGGAGGCTCTGGGTAGTCTCAGTCACGAGGGCTGAGGGGCCACAAGGCTATGTGACGCCTGATACCTCCCCTGGGTGGACTATTTGGCTGAGTAAAGCAGGACCGAGTTGGTGCCCTATAAGTGAGGTAGGAACTTATTTATATACGTTAGTTAGAGCCCAGCCGGGCAGGCATTTATTTTGATTGTGTATGTGGGAACCACAACTGATCCACTGCCTGATAACTGGACTAATCTGTATTGTGCTGATGGGACTAAAATAAAAGCACAGTTTGGACACTAAAACCTGTTGTCTGCGAAGAAGTCAGTGATTATGACCCCCTGAATGATGCGATCCCTTACAAGGCCTACACTAATTCAAGTCTTCTGCTTTGGCTCATTTTGAAATATTTTGAATTTTAGAAAAATGTCAGTGCATCTTATAGGGGGAATACTAATCAATGCTTCCATTATGAAAGCGCTTATTAGTACAGTAAGACAGGGGAGCAGTGAATACAGCTCTCCCTCTGCTGGCTCTATACTCACTGCTCTCTGGTTTTCATCTGCTGGCTACTGTGACCTGCGCACAGCATGAGGACGTAGTCGTGTTCTGTGACCTCACGCTGTGTGATGTTGGGTCACAGCACAGCACGGCAAGTAGATCGCTGGATCTCAGGAGCAACGGCTATGTCTGGAGCAGGAGGAGATGAGTTCATATTATTTTTTTTTGCCTGATCTGAGGTCTGATTAACATTAGGGTCGGATCTGAGGTCTGATTGGGGGTATTTTTAATGTTGGGGGTTATTAACATTGGGGGTCTGATTGGGGGGTCTGAGATGGGGTCTAAACATTGGGGACCTGATCTGAGGTCTGTTTGGTGGTCTGAATAACATTGGAGGGTTTGATCTGAGGTTGTTTTGGGAGTCTGAACTGAGTTCTAATTAACTTTGAGGGTCTGGGCTGAGGTCTGATTAACATTGGGGGTCCGATCTGAGGTCTGATCTTTTCTTATTTTCCTCCTCTAAAATATGGGTACATCTTTTGTCAGGTGCCTCTTATAGGGCGAAAAAATTATGTAAGTGTAAAGACTGTTTTAGTTGTGGAAGGAAATTCTCTTTTCTGCATAGGCTCAAATATGCCATATTTCTAGGGACCCTTTGGTCTGTGTAATATATCCATAAGGCTACTGCCAATGAACAGACAAGCATATAGAATACAACATGAACTTAATTATGACACACTTTTCATACTTGATCGTCCTGTTGTCCATTAGCACTTAGTTATCTGAAAAGCTCACTCTAATGTAAATTATGGATATGTAAATAATTACCTCCTTTACTGAGTAAACCTTGTTGTTCCTGTGATCTGACTAGCTAGTTACGGCTGATGCGCCCACGTCCAGTGAACATAACACTTATAGCTGAGCTTTTGCCATCAGCCAAATGAGAAATAAAAGCGAAGAAATGTCCTGGGAGTGAATCCAAGAAAATTAATACATGCTACTGCAGTTGGCTGTCGTATTATGTGGTTCCCATTCTAGTCAGGACTCAGAACACCTTGTTCTCGGTGCTGTGGTTCAGTTACTCTGCTGAAAAAACTTCTATACACTAATATTAATGGACACGGGCAATAATTAATGGAAATACTTGAATCCTCAGCATAGGTTATCAATATCAGATCGGCAGGGGTTCCGACGCCCGGCACCCCCACCGATCAGCTGTTTGACAAGGAGGCAACGCTTCCTGGTCTTCACGCTATTCCTCGTCTCCTCTGGAGCGTTGGCGTAGTGTAACAACAAGCTCTCGCTCCATTCACTTGAATGGATATGGTACCTGTATTAAGACTGCACTTCCGAGACGAAGTGCATCGTAATGAAGAGGAAGCAGTGCTCACATGGAGCGCTGCCTCATCTTCAAACAGATAATTAGTGGGGGTGCCAGAACCCCACCGATCTGATACTGATTATATTGATGCCCCACGAAAAACATTCTACAATATTCAAACCAGCACCTGAAGCTGAATTCTTTTGTAATTGCATGTAATAACAAATTTTGTATAGCCACTGAATTATTTAATAGCTGCATAGCACCACCTGCTGCTTGTTCTTTTCCCTATTTCTTTGTCCAGATCTCTGAGAAGGCCACACATGCTCAGTTTCATCCACAATAACTAAGGCCATGAACAAGGTCTATGTTTAGATCGAAACGTTGGCCAGTGGCTAGAACTTTATTTGGATGGATGAAAATAAAATAAATAAGTAATCTATATACTTAATATCTGAGTGACGTGGTTTCTCCCACTTTTGAAGTATCAAATTTACCACTGAGCACCACCTTTACTGAAGAGGAGTGCCGTTCAACTCTCTACCTAAAATACAGTTTTATCCTTTAACTGCCTCCTGAGCTGTGATAGGGAGAGAGTTGCAGCAGAAAGGACACACTCCCCTGAGCTACATCAGAAAAGACACTCCCCTGAGCTGTCAGCTTGATATAAATCTAGCAGAGCAATGAATGGGGAGATCTCTGGATCCATGTGAGGTACAGGGCTGGTTCTAGCTTTGTTAGAAAGAGATTGTCATATACTACATGATGTCTGATTATTATTTTTTACATTAATCATGGGATAACCTCGTAAGTTCTTTAATTCTCCACTGATGTTTTATGCTTTAGACCACCATTTTTGTAGCCTGCCTTTGCACCCATTCCATTTTATTTTTGTTTTGTAAGTGGGGTCTCTGCAGTACCCCAGAGGACTACTGCAAAGGGTTAATTATTTCCAAAAGAGTTCACTTAACCTCTTCACTCAGGGAGATTATCTGTTATTGTGTTTTCTTTTTTTACTCCCTGCCTTCCTGGAGCCGTAATTTTTTATTTTTCCATTCACATAGCTGTATGAGGGCTTGTTTTTTAAGGGACAAGTTGTACAGTCGTGGCCAAAAGTTTTGAGAATGACACAAATATTAGTTTTCACAAAGTTTGCTGCTAAACTGCTTTTAGATCTTTGTTTCAGTTGTTTCTGTGATGTAGTGAAATATAATTACACACACTTTATACGTTTCAAAGGCTTTTATCGACAATTACATGACATTTATGCAAAGAGTCAGTATTTGCAGTGTTGGCCCTTCTTTTTCAGGACCTCTGCAATTCGACTGGGCATGCTCTCAATCAACTTCTGGGCCAATTCCTGACTGATAGCAACCCATTCTTTCATAATCACTTCTTGGAGTTTGTCAGAATTAGTAGGTTTTTGTTTGTCCACCCGCCTCTTGAGGATTGACCACAAGTTCTCAATGGGATTAAGATCTGGGGAGTTTCCAGGCCATGGACCCAAAATGTCAACGTTTTGGTCCCCGAGCCACTTAGTTATCACTTTTGCCTTATGGCACGGTGCTCCATCGTGCTGGAAAATGCATTGTTCTTCACCAAACTGTTGTTGGATTGTTGGAAGAAGTTGCTGTTGGAGGGTGTTTTGGTAGCATTCTTTATTCATGGCTGTGCTTTTGGGCAAAATTGTGAGTGAGCCCACTCCCTTGGATGAGAAGCAACCCCACACATGAATGGTCTCAGGATGCTTTACTGTTGGCATGACACAGGACCGATGGTAGCGCTCACCTTTTCTTCTCCGGACAAGCCTTTTTCCAGATGCCCCAAACAATCGGAAAGAGGCTTCATCGGAGAATATGACTTTGCCCCAGTCCTCAGCAGTCCATTCACCATACTTTCTGCAGAAGATCAATCTGTTCCTGATGTTTTTTTTGGAGAGAAGTGGCTTCTTTGCTGCCCTTCTTGACACCAGGCCATCTTCCAAAAGTCTTCGCCTCACTGTGCGTGCAGATGCGCTCACACCTGCCTGCTGCCATTCCTGAGCAAGCTCTGCACTGGTGGCACTCCGATCCCGCAGTTGAATCCTCTTTAGGAGACGATCCTGGCGCTTGCTGGACTTTCTTGGATGCCCTGAAGCCTTCTTAACAAGAATTGAACCTCTTTCCTTGAAGTTCTTGATGATCCTATAAATTGTTGATTGAGGTGCAATCTTAGTAGCCACAATATCCTTGCCTGTAAAGCCATTTTTATGCAACGCAATGATGGCTGCGCGCGTTTCTTTGCAGGTCACCATGGTTAACAATGGAAGAACAATAATTTCAAGCATCACCCTCCTTTTAACATGTCAAGTCTGCCATTTTAATCCAATCAGCCTGACATAATGATCTCCAGCCTTGTGCTCGTCAACATTCTCACCTGAGTTAACAAGACGATTACTGAAATGATCTCAGCAGGTCCTTTAATGACAGCAATGAAATGCAGTGGAAAGGTTTTTTTGGGATTAAGTTAATTTTCATGGCAAAGAAGGACTATGCAATTCATCTGATCACTCTTCATAACATTCTGGAGTATATGCAAATTGCTATTATAAAAACTTAAGCAGCAACTTTTCCAATATTTATGTAATTCTCAAAACTTTTGGCCACGACTGTACTTTCTGATGACATTACAATGTAGTGGGAAGCTGGAGAAAAATTTAAAATGGCCAGTTTTATGGGATTTGTTTTTACAGCATACCCTATGCAGTAAAACTGATGTCTGCTTCATTTCTTCTGTTTTAATACAAAAAAAATTAAAACTTTGGAAACAATTTTTTTCTTTACGTCGCCATATTCTGACCCCCATAGCTTTTTTATGGTTACATCCATGGATATTGATACCATTTTGGAGTGCGTTTGACTTTTAGATCGCTTTTTATTACATTTTTTGGGCTAGGTGAAGCGATGAAAAATACAGCAAATCAGCCATTTTGATTTGTTTCCCATTACGACATTCACCGGATAAGTACATTTATATTTTAAAAGTGTGGGTGTTTTGGGACACAGCAGTGCAATTTATCATAATTATTTTTCTTATTTTTATTTTTAATATGAAGAAAGGGCAATAATTAGAATTTAAACTTTTTTTGTATTTTTAAAAGCTTTTTGTAACATTTAACTTTTTTTTTTTTTAAGTCACCCTAGAATGTATTTATTTAAGAATGCATCCTATGGAAGATTCAATATATTCTTATGGAGCATTGCCACATGCAGGCCTCCATAGGAAATATACCTCTCATTGTTTGGAACATTTATACAGAGAAGCTAAATCATTTTCCATGTTACATATCCCTCCACGAATATCATCCCTGTCATTAGCTAACAGGCAATCCTTGCCTATCAAACCTTCTTTTATGTCACCTACAAAAATATTAAACAGAATAGGACTCTTGAGGTCCACCACTTGTAACTTGTCTCTCCTCAGAATGCAGACCATTAACAACAAGACTCTGATAGCTATTCATTAGCCGATTGTGAATCCACTGAACTATACAGGGATTAAAGGGGTATTCCTACCTGAGACAATGGGGGCATGCCACTGGGACCCACACCTATATCTATAACAGAGCCCGCAAAGTGGTGCTTGGAGGACCATGGGTTTCCCCGGGTCCGGTCACCACCAAGCGCATGTGTGGCCACCGCTCCCATTCATTTTTATGGGGCCGACTGAAATAGCCGAGCCAGCACTTACGAGATAGGTGCGGGTCCCACCTTGGGGATCCTAGAGATATGGCCCCATTGTCTCAGATGAGAATACCCCTTTAAGTCAAATCTTCAATAATTTCTATATCATCTCTTTATGTGGCACTGTATCAAAGGCTTTACTTAAGTCCAGGTAGGCAATATCCACGGCACAACCTTCGTCCAACGCTTTTGTAATATAGTGTAAAAAATCAATAAGATTAGTTTGACATGATCGGCTCTCAGTGAAGCCATGCTGTTTTGGATCCAACAAGTTGCTGATTTTTAGATGGTGAACTATCTTCTTTTTCAGGAGGGTTTCCATTATTTTTACTACTACTGAGGTCAAGCTAACTGGTCTGCAGCTTCCATCTTCTTCTTTGCCTCCTTTCTTATAGATAGGTACAACACTGCCCATTCTACAATCTTCAGGAACATCTACTGTCAGGAGGGTCTGGTTAAAATAATCAGTAGGAGTAGCAGGAACCACAGATCGTACTTCTGTAAGGACTTGGGCGGATGCCATCTGGACCCGTTGCCTTGTGTTATGCAAGCGGGTGTGGACCCACTGTGCCACTGACTGGCTATACTCTGGAGGGGCGTGACTAAGCAACTACCTGGTCTTCACTAGAGCCTCTGATGGTGAGGATAGGCTTGAGCTGTTAGGGTTGCCAGGTGTCACTCCAGAGCAGTCCCCGAGTCGGTGGCAGCTGACCAGGGGGTCAGAGATACCGATGCAAGCACCAAGGGGAAGTACGTGGTCAGGAAGTCCGGGGTCAGGGCAGGCAGCAATCAAGCAAAGTCCGTAAACGAAGTCCAAGGTCAGAGGCAGGCGGCAAACAAGCAAGATACGATAAATCCAAAAGCAGGGTCCGGTACACAAAAAAGCAGAACTCCAAAAACACCTTCACACAAGGACCTAGACATGCTAGTGACCATGAGTTGCTCAGGCATCTTCCTGGAGCAGGAAGCGCCTTTAAATACTTCCTGCAATCCAGCCATAGGCTGGGGGGACAGAGGGCGTGTACGTGCTGCCTCACAGGGGAGGAGAGACACATCCATGCAAGCCCTGACAACCAGTACAGGACTCAAGCAGGAAGTAAACTCTGGCATGGAGCACAGATACAAGAGTTAGGCTTCCTGCTGCCCGCGCTTGTTACCACGGTGCATGGCAGCAGGAGGTAAAGAGGGAGCCCGGCGCCTCACGGACCGCTGGGCTAACAACTTGTTTGACTTAGATTGTGCCAATTCACTGATAACATCAGCCTCCATAACTACTGGGGCTGAGCCCTTACACCTAACGGTAATGTCATGCTCATGATTTTTTTTTTTTTCACCTTCTGAAAATACTGAACAAAGCAACTATTCAAATGGTCAGCGTAAGCGTTATCCCCATCAATAGAGTGATCCTGCCCATCACTCATTTTTGTAATCCCACAATATCTTTTCCTATCAGTAATGTACCACTTCTTAATAGGTTTGGCCATTTTGTCTTCTTTTGATGCTTTAGCAGTGTTATTAATATGTTGGCTTCTTTCTGTTTGGTTTTATATAGTTCTCTATTAGCTATACGTCCAGTATCTTTATACCATTTAAATGCAGCCTCTTCCTCCTTTAACGTCAACTTCTACACACAGACAGGGTCATGTGCACCGCTGCAACCAATAACTGACCTCAGTTGTGATGTGTCCCCCAAGCAGCATGTCACTGTTGGGTCATGATCCACTTGGGGACACGTCATTGTCGGCAACAGTGCATGTGATCCCATCAGTGCAGAAGTTGACAAACAGGTGCTGGAAGTCCAGAGAAAAGAGCCAGGGAGCACTATTGGAGCAGTGGGAAGCAGGTGAGTATGGATTTCTCCACAGGTATTCCATGTTAGGGGCCAAAACCTGGACCAACCCTTTAACCACATGCCAATTGTGACTGCAGTTAACCCCGTTATTTCACTACTTATTTTATTTTGGAGTCCTTGACTGTGTAGGGACACTATTTAAAGATCCCAATAAAGACCTCTCTTTCTTCAGCTCCCTCGAATATTGTTTGGCAGGGGGGAATGGGCATTAATCTATAAAAGGGTATGTTGGCCATTTTGTGGTGGTTACGTACTAGTGCTCGGCGCCAGTGACAGTCTGATGCTTCACATTAAAATAATCATATCCAAAGCTATAGTAGTCCTGCTATTTAGGTACTTACCAATGAATAGAGATAGCTCCCACGTTGGTGTAAAGGGGGTGTGGAATTATTTTCCATACTAGAATATAATGGAGAAGTATGATAGATCATGAAGTCAGTGGGAGTTATACATTTTTTTAGGCTTATTGCAAAACTGTATGACATGCTCAGGACCCTGTATCAGCTCGTGCCCTCCATCAACACATATGTACGCTATATACTACAAGACTGCAGAGAATACAGTAATCACATTCTTGCTTAACTTATTTTACAATGGTAGCAAAGTCTGTGAGCTGTAATAGTTTCAATTAGACTGTCAGCTATCTGTGAGATACAGCAACCCATGACAGCAGCTCACGCACACGACCATAATTTCGGTCTGCATCCCATTCATTTCAATGGGGCTGCAAAAGAAGCGGACTGTGTGCTGTCTCCGCATCTGTATGTCCGTTCCGCAGCCCTGCAAACCCCCCCTAAAAAACACATGTCCTATTGTTGTCTGTTTTGCAGACAAGAATAGGCATTTGTAACATAGGGTGATACCTGCGGAAGGGGAAAATGCAGGATGCACATGGCCGGTATCCATATTTTGTGGACCGTGTAATGTTCGTGTTACTGTCTAATTGCAAGTTCAAAGCCGAGCACCGTCCTCAGCAGTCCCATCGACAGTGAATATAAGCGGTGGTCAGACATGCAACCTATCACTTCATTCACACAGGGGACTTGGGGACACCTGTTCTTGTGATCACCGGGGGTCCCACTTGTCAGACCCTCAATGATCATTCATTCATCACTTACTCTGTGGATAGGGGAAAATGTTGTTCATTTGTGTTATTCATGTGAATGTAGGATACCAATAAATTTGTTTTCCCTTGTGCTTATACTCTTGTTAATTGGAGTTATGATATTGCATCCAAATTATTCTAGGATTACCCTAACCTTAGCACACCTTCTCTCCTTGCTGCATGAGATGGGAGATAGACTTGATATGGAGTGCATCTCGCTTCCTATCCTGCAGTCAGCGCTAAGCTCACACTTCTCTCCCCTCATTCTGGAAATCGATGAGGGTCTCGGTACTCAGACCCCCACCGATCTAAACTTTTGATATGTCCCTATAACATATTAAAAGTTTAAAGGGCATCTGTCAGCAGATTTATACCTGTGACACTGGCTGACCTGTTCCATGTGCGCTTGGCTGCTGAAGGCATCTGTGTTGGTCCCATGTTCATATGTGCCCGCATTGCTGAGAAAAATGAAGTTTTAATATATGCAAACGCCCCCGTTGCTCCTAGAGCCTCATTTGCATATATTAAAACATCATTTTTCCCAGCAATGTGGACACATATGAACATAGGACCAACACGGATGCTTTCAGCTGCCAAGCGCCCATGTCACAGGTCAGCCAGTGTCATAGCTATAATTCTGCTGACAGATGCCCTTTACTAAAAGTACAGTGCCGCTTTAAAAAAATAACAACGCAGTCCTAAGAAGGAGTCCAATCCTGTTTTTGACATTATATGTACAACCGCCATGTGGAGCCTCATTGCATGCAGATCAGATACTGGTAGGATACTAACCTAGAATAATTTGGATGCAACATCCTAACTGCAATTAATAACAGTATGCACACAAGGGAAGGTATCCAATCCTATTGTACTTTACACACAAAGAATTGTTGTGTATTAATATTATACAAATAGGGCAAGCTGAGCTTATATTTAGGTATAACGTTTTGTTATTTGTGCTTTTCCATTGGATTGCAAGTGAACGTAGAGGTATACAGGAAACGTATTTACATTGTAATATAGTATGAAACCTGTTCAAAAGACCACCTCTTTTAGAAGACCACCCCCACATCATATTTTTCACCATATATTATCCATAACATTTTCTAGAAGAAGACCTCCACCCTCAAGAGACTTCATTGTACTCGTATACTGTCACTGATAAAGTACTATATACAGTATCGTGAATGTCTACTAATTGAAAACTGGTCAAGCATGTTGGGAATGCTAACGCAGAAATATCCCCATGTGTAATAGTCTTGCACTGTAAAGATTTCATGCAGTTGCAGAATGCTTATATGTGACATACATACACAAGAAGGAAGCCTTATCGAAACATCTGTACTTAGATATGACGTACACTATCTGAACAATTCTTAGATAATAATTACGTATTGAGCAATGAGTGCGCTATTTTACCTTCGACAGTTTTTTTGACAGGGTCTTCAGTGGTGGATCTGGAGATGATCAATATCACTGCTATCTCATATCTTTTGGTGACATCAATTCTTGAGTGAACGGGACACACTGAGACCTCCCAGCTCTCCTGCATAAAGAGAGACCGAGAGATTCTTTCTCGTCCAAATCCTAGAGAACGTCAATGTGTGCTTGTCAGTCAAAACTCTCTCATGCTGGCAGTCCTCTCAAAAATTGGCACTATTTTTATCTTTGCATACAGCAATGGCAAAAAAAACTAAATCTGATTGCAGTGTCAGTTCCCAGACAGGCGGAACTTGTATGAACTGGATAGAGACAGATAATGCTGTGTAAGGGGTTATATAAGGATAGAAATTTGGACTTACATCATATTAGTTCTGATACTAGCTCAGTCTGGCTTGGGAATCATACTCTAGTTTGTTCAGTGATCTCTACCGGGCTGACGAAATGTTTCAGTCTCTGCATCTTCTAAAAGATTTGTATAAGGGCTCATGCACACGATCCACGGGCACCGGCTATGTGCCTGCCGTTTGCAGGTGTGGACCCATTCACTTGAATGGGTCTGCGATTCACAACATTCAGTCTGCACCGCAAAAAATAAAATGTTCTATTTTTTTGCGGTTTGGAGGATCGAAATTCCGCCAAAGCGCTCCGTAATGCTTCCGTGAACTTCCGCTCTGTATGTTGCAGATTGTGGACCCATTCAAGTGATATGGAACGCAAACAGCCGGTGCCCGTATATTGTGGACCTGTTGTTTGGGCACGGGCAGCACATGAGCCTTAATTTAAAGGGGTTATCCTGAAAAAGATAATGGCTTATTCTCAGGATAGGTCATCATTACCACATCAGCGGGAGTCCAAGTCCCTACATCCCTGCCAATCAGCTGTTTCACGGAGGCGCTGCGCTTGACGAAGCTCTGGTGAGCAATGCAGACTCCCGACAGCTTCCGAAGGACAGTGCTGTACATCATATAGTGGCAGTGCTTGGTATTGCAGCTCAGCCCCATTGACTTGAATGGGGCTGAGATGCTACAAGCCATGTGACCAATGTAGAGTGATGTCACTGGCCTAGAAAGAGGCTGTGGTGCTCAAGGCCTCTTCTAACAGCTGATCGGCAGGGGTCCCAGGTGTCGCAACCCTGCAAATCTGATACTGATGACTAGTGATGACTAAGTGTAGAGGAGACAAGCCGGGAACGCAAGATCACCCATTATGCCGTGCAGCCAGCCAATACTCGGATGGCCATCCCCTGTGATGTCACAGCCCTTGTCCTGTAAGCTGATTATAGGAAGGGATGTGGTAAGTGCTCATGCGCTAGGGACAGTGTTGCTGAAAACGATTAATAGAAGAATTCAATACCAATAAGATAGAAGCCTTTATTATTCCAGTGCCAGCGTGCCAACCAATACCATCCAGTCTGCACCCCTTAGGGAAGCCAGGTCTTAATGATGACCATCCTCACCTTTTGCTGGATTTACTTCCTATAAATCATCCTTCTTGGTCTCCATGTCTTAGAAAAGTCAGCAAGATGCAGAGAGAGGAGGAGCTGGATGTTCCTGATGACATATTCTCATTAATATTAAAATGATGTGGAAAGGGAGGCGAAGCAGATGGTAGAAGAAGGGCTTCCACCTGTAGGGCAAAAGAGCGCTGGGGTTGGAGAAGTGGGTATGCTGGCATATTGTGCCCCACCTAATGTCACGGATGATGTTGCAGATAGCTGGAAGTTATGGATAAACATCCGACTGGCTTGATCCCAAACTAAGGAGCATAAAGGTGACCCCTATAAAACCCTAAGAGCTCACCCTGACTGCTAAGCACATACAAGGGTCTCAGAGGTAGACGATTGCATGCCCTCGTACCTAGACTGTGTGACACCTGAAAACCCTATAATAGTGAGGTGACGCGACCACCGGCTCCCTACACTTAATACGGAGGGAGTCAGGGTCACCTAGAATCAAGCCAGCAAGGAAACACAATACATGAAAGGACTTATCTGAACAAGCAGTAACAGAAGACTCCAGCAGTGAACACTTCAATCCAGGAAGTAGTATAAACCGCAAAGTGAGGCAGTATGGGAGGGAATATAAAGGGAGGCAATTAATGTAAATAGGTAACAGCTGGGAGAAGGAAAGGAGATGACAAAGTGAAACCAAAACAAAGAACATCATGCAAGAGGTATAGAAGAACGTCTGCCAGACCTTCTCAGAGAGCTGGCGGTGACACCTAACCAGCCAAACCCCATACCAGCAACAGCCCATTTAAAGGTTCATTAAAGGTGCCGCTCGGCCATTAACAAGAAGGACTATACAGTGCGGTCTTTATTATTAAATGAAAGGCAGCTGCGGGCTAATTGGCCTCACGTTTCTTTACTGCAGCATGGCCGCAACCTGCCCGCAGCACGGCCACTCCATGTGGCAGTACCCTAAGGCAGAGTGGCCTAAGTATACCTTATTTATAGCGATTTGTGACAAATCAAATTTCTTGACAAACTTCGGAGAAGCTGCCAAACTGAACTTTTCAAAACTTCGCTCAACTTTACTAATGACCTATCCTGAGGATAAGTTATAAATATTAGTGTTGATCGAGCACCAAAGTGCTCTGGTGCTCGAGTAGAACACTTTGGGATGCTCGGGTGCTCTACAGAGCACCAGAGCACACTGGAAGTCAATGGGAGAACCCGAGCATTAAACCAGGCACCCCCTGCTCTGAAGAGGGGAAGGTGTCTGGTTCACTGGAAAAGGTCAGAAATTGATGGAAACATCACTGAAATGGTTCGGGAACAGCATGGGGAGGATGTCTGGATGCACCTTGGACTCCTAGGTTGCTGCTGGGAACGATGTTGTCCGAGTAGTACGCCACTTTTACAGACTGACAATAATACGCACCAAACCAAAGATAAAATCGATTTTAGAGGAAAAATTGTTCGGAAATATTCTTTCCTGTTTATTTACTTGTATATAAAGTGCAAGTGCTGCCAAAAATTACAAGGAAGAGGCACTCCGATACAACCTGTATATCACATAAAGGAGGGCCTTATTCACATTGTGGTACAATTGTTCATGTAGTGGGACTCCTACACTCATAAAGCCTATGCACTAAGTGAAAGGGCTGCCAAAAATTACAAGGAACCGGCACTCCAATACACCCTTTGTTACACATAAAGGAGGGCATCATACACACCCTTGAAAAATTATGATTGATGGCCTGCTGGTGACCCTCAAAAAACATTAGTAAAAAAACACAGTCAGCAGTACTACATACCCTGCCATGGGGCAAACATCCAATTCTTTCGGTACCAGAATCAATGGTCCAAGTGTGGTGCTCGCAGATTGAGGTCCAGGCCAAGGGTCCCTTGATGCAATAATAGTTTAAAGAGATTCACAGCACTCTTCCATTATCAAAATCCTGTTCCTTATTTGACAAGCAGCATACAATTACAGCAACGTTTCGACTTAAAGAGGACCTTTCATAGAAACATAGAATGTGTCGGCAGATAAGAACCATTTGGCCCATCTAGTCTGCCCAATATACTGAATACTATGAATAGCCCCTGGCCCTATCTTATATGAAGGATGGCCTTATGCCTATCCCATGCATGCTTAAACTCCTTCACTGTATTTGCAGCTACCACTTCTGCAGGAAGGCTATTCCATGCATCCACTACTCTCTCAGTAAAATAATACTTCCTGATATTACTTTTAAACCTTTGCCCCTCTAATTTAAAACTATGTCCTCTTGTAGCAGTTTTTCTTCTTTTAAATATTCTCTCCTCTTTTACCTTGTTGATTCCCTTTATGTATTTAAAAGTTTCTATCATATCCCCTCTGTCTCGTCTTTCTTCCAAGCTATACGTGTTAAGGTCCTATAATCTTTCCTGGTAAGTTTTATCCTGCAATTTATGTACCAGTTTAGTAGCTCTTCTCTGAACTCTCTCCAAAGTATCAATATCCTTCTGGAGATATGGTCTCCAGTACTGAGCACAATACTCCAAATGAGGTCTCACTAGTGCTCTGTAAAGCGGCATGAGCACCTCCCTCTTTCTACTAGTAATGCCTCTCCCTATACACCCAAGCATTCTGCTAGCATTTCCTGCTGCTCTATGACATTGTCTGCCTACCTTTAAGTCTTCTGAAATAATGACCCCTAAATCCCTTTCCTCAGATACTGAGGTTAGGACTGTATCACTGATTTTATATTCTGCTCTTGGGTTTTTACGCCCCAGGTGCATTATTTTGCACTTATCCACATTAAATTTTAGTTGCCAGATTTTTGACCATTCCTCTAGTTTTCCTAAATCCTTTTCCATTTGGTGTATCCCTCCAGGAACCTCAACCCTGTTACAAATCTTTGTGTCATCAGTAAAAAGACACACCTTACCATCGAGGCCTTCTGCAATTTCGTTGATAAAGATATTAAACAATATGGGTCCCAGAACAGATCCCTGAGGTACCCCACTGGTAACAAGACCTTGGTCTGAATATACTCCATTGACTACAACCCTCTGTTGCCTGTCCCTCAGCCACTGCCTAATCCATTAAACAATATGGGAGTCCAAGCCCAAAGACTGCAATTTATTGATAATCCTTCTGTGTGGGACAGTATCGAAAGCCTTACTGAAGTCTAGATAAGTGATGTCTACTGCACCTCCGCCATCTATTGTTTTTGTCACCCAATCAAAAAAATCAATAAGATTAGTTTGACATGATCTCCCTGAAGTAAACCCATGCTGTTTTTCATCCTTCAATCCATGGGATTTTAGATGTTCCACAATCCTCTCCTTAAGTATGGTTTCCATTAATTTCCCCACTATTGATGTCAGGCTTACTGGCCTATAGTTGCCCGATTCCTCCCTACTACCTTTCTTGTGAATGGGCACAACATTTGCTAATTTCCAATCTTCTGGGACGACTCCTGTTGCCAGTGATTGGTTAAATAAATCTGTTAATGGTTTTGCTAGTTCACCGCTGAGCTCTTTTAATAGCTTTGGGTGTATCCCATCAGGCCCCTGTGACTTATTTGTATTGATTTTAGACAGCTGACTTAGAACCTCTTCCTCTGTAAAGACACATGCATCAAAAGATTCATTAGTCTTCTTTCCTAACTGAGGTCCTTTTCCTTCATTTTCCTTCGTAAACACTGAACAGAAGTATTCATTGAGGCAGTCAGCTAGTTCTTTGTCTTCTTCCATATACCTTCCTTCTTTTGTTTTTAATTTTGTAATTCCTTGTTTTAGTTTCCTTTTTTCATTTATGTATCTGAAGAATGCCTTATCACCTTTTTTCCCTGACTGAGCTAATTTCTCTTCTGCCTGTGCTTTAGAAGCTCTTATAACTTGTTTGGCCTCTCTCTGCCTAATCTTGTAAATTAGCCTGTTATCCTCGTTTTTTTTTTTTTATAATTCCTAAATGCTATCTTTTTGTTTTTAATGATTTTGGCCACTTCTGCTGAGTACCACAGTGGTCTTTTCCTTTTTTTGCTTTTACTGACAAGCCTAATGCAATTTTCTGTTGCCTTCAATAGTGCCTCTTTTAAGTAGTCCCATTTCTCCTGGACTCCAATGAAACTGTTCCAATCTGATAGGGACTCGTATACCACTAATCTAATTTTAGAAAAGTCAGTTTTTCTAAAATCTAAAACTTTTGTTTTTGTGTGGTGTGACTCAGTCACTGTACTTATAGTAAACCACACTGACTGGTGATCACTAGATCCCAAGCTTTCCCCTACAGTAATATCATATACCAAATTCCCATTTGTGAATACTAAATCTAAAATGGCCTCCTTCCAGGTTGGCTCCTCAACTACTTGCTGTAGAGATAATCCCCAGTAGGGAATTTAGAATATCTGTACTCCTGGCAGAACTAGCTATTTTGGTTTTCCAGTTTACATCAGGAAGATTGAAGTCTCCCATAATGATAACTTCCCCCTTCAATGTCATTTTAGCTATTTCCTCAACTAGTAGATCATCTAATTCTTTGACTTGGCTAGGTGGTCTATATATTACACCTACACGAGTTACCTTATGATTATCAAGCTGCAAGGTAACCCAAACTGACTCTAAATTGTTCTCGCTAACTATCAAATTTGATTTTATGCTGCCTTTCACATACAGGGCCACCCCTCCCCCTTCTTGCCTTATCTGTCTTTTCTGTATAGAGAGAACCCTGGTATTGATATATCCCAGTCATTACTCCCCTTGAACCACGTCTCAGTAACAGCCACTACATCTATATTCTCAGATGCCATTATAGCCTCAAGTTCATTGATCTTATTCCCTAAACTGCGAGCATTTGTAGATAAGAATCTGAGCTTGTCATTTCTTAACCTTTGTGCTACTGGCATCTTCTGGCATTGTTCCGGGGGGCAGTCGGACTGCTGGATTATCACTCTTTTGCCCCCCTTTCCTAGTTTAAATGCTCCTTAGCAAATACTTGGAACTGTTCACCGAGGACATTCGTTCCTTTGAGAGAAAGATGAAAACCATCTTTCTTGTACAGTTCTTTTCCATTCCAACAAGAGCTAACATGAGACACAAAGCCAAACCCTTGGTTCCGACACCATTCACCAAGCCATACATTGAATTCCTTAATGCACATCTTCCTGTCATGCTGAAGGTTATGCACAGGCAAAACTGCAGAGAATGAAACAGTTGATGCAACCTCCCGTATATCCTTTCCAAGTGTGTGAAAAGCTTCTTTCACCTTTGAAACCTCATTGCAAGCCAGATCGTTTGTCCCCAGATGGACAATAACATCCACGTCCCTTTCCTGTTTTGCTTGCCTAACAATATTAAGGATCCATCGTCTATCCCTGCTAGCGGTAGCACCAGGGAGACATCTTACAACACCATTCTCCTCAAACTTCACACCTCTTATGATGGAATCGCCCACCAACAGCTGCTTACTATCAGTCCTCACCTTCTCCTTTTTGTCTTTGGCTGCAGTCTTGCATACTTTAGGCATGGGAGATGATTGTTTCTCACCCACTGTGCTTGAGCCATCCGCCATGTTGCTATTGCACTCTGAAAGTGCTGCAAATGAATTATGGAGAGCCACAGACTGTGGGACATGTCTTCTATCCACAACTCTCAGTCTACCAGAACCTACAGTAACCCATCTTCCATTTCTAGGGGGCCTCTGTGGCAGTGGCATTGCAATGTTCTCAGTCTGAGTTTGCTTAATGGTTAATTTACAAATCTCATATTTCAAAAAGGTAATTTCCTGTTGCATTATGGAGAGCTGTCTACAGATCAGACAGTATCCAAACCTCTGAAGAGTGGAACCTGAAATAAAAGCACAACAATTCCTGCAATAGAACCAGGTCTGCCATTGCAAAGAGGGGGGGGGGGGGGGGGGGGGGGGGGTGATTTAAACAAACAAATCTTACTTGTTTAGATTGTATCCACCTCCAGATTACCTCCTGAGTATCTCCTGAATATCTCCAATGCACTTGCAGATCAGCACTTGATTAGACCAGCACTAGATTAGCAGCCTTGAAAAAGCAGCAAGCTATAATTAGCAAGCTAATGCAATGTTGCTATATATACACACCCTCCCACAAAGGCTCCTCCCCCAACACCAAATTAACACCTTACCCGCCTATGCTCATTTGCAATCAGACAATAGAGATACCGTGTCTAACAAATTCCTTTCCTCTTGTGAAACAGTGACTGAGTATCCACCCGAAACACCACTGAATTTCTGCTACAGTGGAAAAACTCTGAGTTAGACTAAGTTCTTCTCCTGAATATCTCCAATGCACTTGCAGATCAGCACTTGATTAGACCAGCACTAGATTAGCAGCCTTGAAAAAGCAGCAAGTTTAAAAACTAAAAACGAATTATATCAGTGGGCAGAGCGGCGCCCAGCGGTCCCCCTGCACTTACTAGTATGTCTGGTCGCCGCTCCGTTCGCCCGGTATAGGCTCCGGTGTGTGCAGCTCCCTCTTTTGTACGGGGCAGAGTTTTTGTATTAGGCTTGTCCCTTGCTGCAGCGCTGGCCAATCGTAGCGCACAGCTCATAGCCTGTGCGCTGCTCTGCCCACTGATATAGTTAGTTTTTAGTTTTTAAACTAGTGAAAGGTCCTCTTTAAACAAGACTTTATCAAGCATTGTCAGCTGGAAATCTTTAGAGCAATTTTTCCACAAGGACCTTCTGGTATTGCACCATTTTGCTAGTCCTCTCCACCACAGGAATGAGAGATGAGAAATTCTCTTTGTAGCGAGGGTTGAGAAGGGTGAACAACCAGTAATCGGTGTTGGCCAAAATGCATATAACGCGAGGGTCACGGGAAAGGCAGCATAACATAAAGTCACCCATGTGTGCCAGAGTCCCAACAGACAAGACTTTTCTGTCCTCATAAGGAGGATGACTCTCAATCTCCTCATCCTCTTCAGCCCATCCAGGCTGAACAGATGGAATAAACCTGCTATGGGTATTACCCTCTGTAACGGAGGCAACCGTCTCCTGCTCCTCTTCATCATCATCCAATTCGCGCTGAGAAGACGAACAGAGGGTGGTCTGGCTTTCACCCTGTGTACTGTCTTCCCCCCATTTCCACCTCTTCCACATGCAAAGCGTCCGGCTTTATTGTGAGCAGCGAGCATTTCAGTAGACACAGAAGTTGGATGGTTACGCTGATAATAGCGGCATCGCTGCTCACCATCTGTGTTGATTCCCCAAAGTTGCGTAAAACCTCACAGAGGTCAGACATCCATGCCCACTCTTCGCTTGTGAAGAAGAGCGTAAGCTGACTGGAAAGGTGACGACCATGTTGAAGCTGGTATTCCACTACTGCCCTCTGCTGCTCACAAAGCCTGACCAACATATGGAACGTGGAGTTCCAGAGCGTGCTCGCGTCGCACAACAGTCGGTGAGCTGGCAATTGCAAGCGTTGCCAGACTGGCAGTACCTGTAGATGACTATTGGAACTGGGCACATATGCGGCGCACCTTCACCAGTAGCTCAGGCAAATCAGGGTAGGTTTTGAGAAACCGCTGAACCACTAAGTTGAACACGTGGGCTAGGCATGGTATGTGTGTGAGCTTGCCGAGCTCCAAAGCCGCCACCAAGTTACGGCCATTATCAGACACAACCATGACTGGTTGTAGGTTGAGTGGTGAGAGCCACAGCTCAGTCTGGTCCCTTATACCCTGCCACAGCTCTGCGGCGGTGTGCTGTTTGTCACCTAAGCAGATCAGTTTAAGCATGGCCTGTTGCCGCTTCCCCACTGCATTGCTGCATTGCTTCCAGCTACTGACTGATGGCTGACTGGTGCTGCAAGATGAGAATTCAGAGGTGGAAATGGAGGAGGAGGTGGAGAAGAGATGGTTGCAACCACTAATGTAGGTAGTGATGGAAGTAAGGCCCGCAATCCTTGGCGTCGGTAGCACCTGTGCCATCCCAGGGTACGACTCGCTCATGGCCTCCACAATGTTCACCCAGTGTGCCGTCAGGGAAATGTAGCGTCCCTGGCCAAAAGCACTTGTACATATGTCAGTCGTTAAGTGGATCTTCCCAATAACTGCGTTGGTCAGGGCACAGGTGATTTTACTGGACACATGCTGGTGTAAGGCGGGGATGGCACACCGGGAAAAATAGTGGGGGGCTGGGGACTAACGAAGGCCCGCCACCGCCATCAGGCTGCGGAAAGCCTCAGTGTCCACAAGCCTAAATGGCAACATTTCCAGGGCCAGCAATTTAGAAAGGTGCGCATTTAGTGTTATGGCCTGTGGGTGGGTGGGTGGCTGGGTATTTGCGCTTTCGTACAACGACCTGGGGTATGGACATCTGTACGCTGCGCTGGGACACAGAAGTTGATGTGGTCGCTGATGGTGCTTGCGAAGGTCCAGGTGCAGGGCAGGAGGCATATGGGCCTGCGTCTTGGACAGGGGATTGGCCAGCACGTAACACAGAGGAAGAGGAGGCAGTGGTGTGACCCGCAGACACTGATTGTGGACCCAGGCGTTCGGCCCAGCTATTAGGGTGCTTTCATGCATGTGGCAGATCATGCTGGTGGTGGTGAGGTTGCTAGTGTTCACGCCCCTGCTCATTTTGGTACGGCTCAGGTTGCAAATTACAATTCTTTTATCGTCCGCACTTTCCTCAAAAAAGCGCCAGACTGCGGAACACCTACCCCTTGGCAAGGGAGATTGCCGCAAGAGGGTGCTCTGGGGGACAGTTGCGGGCCTGTTTGGCGGGCCTGAATCTTATTCTGAGCGGACACCGAACGGATCCCATTATAGTCTATGGGGTCTTTAGGCTCCGTTAAGCTCAGTTAGGTCTCAGTTATCTGAAGAATCCATCCTTTCCGTTCTCCTGCTCCTCAACGGAGCCGGAGAACAGAAAGGAGAAACAGTGATGTGAAAGGAGCCTAAACGAAACACACCTAATTCAAGACACATTCTAAAATGATATCCCGTTCAGAAAGGACCATCCTTCCCACATGACCCCTATTCCAGCCAATAGCGAACTACACATCCTAGGACCGCCTACTTTAATTCACGGATAGAAACATACATCATATCCCACATCATCTCCTTTAACCAATCCCCATCCCTTCGTAGTGACACACCCTAGGACCGCCTGCTTCCATTCACAGATATTTGGATACGTCATTGCCCACATGATCCCCTCGGACCAATCACCAATCCGAGTACCTTAGTAATACTACAAAAGGTCCTTGAACAGCTCCGATGGATACTGCGGTACAGAACTTCTCTTTCAGGTAAGGCAGGGTTTAAGATCGAATTCTACATTCATCCCTTTAGGTTGTAACGTACCCATCCTATAGATCCATTCAACCGCCCTCCTGTTAATCTGTGTAATGGAATTCCCTCCCCGCCAATGGGGTTTAACCAGCTCGACTCCGACAAATAACAAGCCACTCGTATTTTTCTGGTGCATAGATTTAAAATGCATTGAGACACTATGCCTCTCCAATCCCTTTCTTATGTTGCTGACATGTTCCTGAATTCTCACCTTCAATTTTCCCATGGTCCGGCCTACATATTGGAGGCCACATGGACACTCCAACATGTAGACCACCCCTACACTCTTACAGGTGATAAGCCCCTTTACTTTATAATCCTGATCCTTCTGATTTGAATGCATAATCTGTGTGTCCCTTTTTCTTTTTTCCTATTCTGACACGGCAGGCAGAACCCGCACCAGGTTATACAGGAGATGTAGCGCAGGTAATGTCACTGTCACCAGCGGCTAATAAAAAATTACACTGAATTAATGTCACTGATATTTAGGATGCGCAAACGTTATATAGGAGATATAGCGCAGGTAATGTCGCTTTCAGCAGCTGCCAAACAATTGCGCTGAATGTCACAGATATTTAGGATGCGCAAATGTAACGCAACAGATGTAGCAGAGGTTGTGTCACGGTCAGCAGCGGCCAAACAACAGTGAGTGCCAGTACTTCCCCGCACGTTTATTGGCTGCATAGACAACAACCGTGCGGGGAGGAGACTCGAGCATCGCGCTCGAGTCAAAATGGTGTTCGGCCTAGCATGCTCGCCCAACACTAATAAATATCCTTTCCTGGATTACCCCTTTAAGAACAGATGTGAAATATCATGTGTAGATAGATACGTATGCTGTATATTTATTTATGCCATCACTGCAAATGGAGTGTAGAGCCCACTACTATATAAGCGTTTCCTTATACAATTAGTGCCAGTGTCTCCTCAGTAAGATACTTTTGGCAACATTTACATGAGAATGTTATTTTTTTGGATTTCTGTGCCGTGAAGTTTTGTCAATTATACACCAAATATAGCACTGTCTGCATCCTACCTGATTTTAGGCCTTAATGTTCGGGATTGAAAAGGATTAAAAAAGTTGTCCGGCCTAGGAGCCAAGAAATTCAATGGTTATATCCTGTAAAAATAATATAACAAAAACAAAGACAGGTGCACTCTGCGGTCTTACTAACTCTCGTACTGGTGTAAAATTGAGAATTAGCCAACATATCCTGCTTGGAGGACATGTCTGAGCCCGAGCACCGCGCCAAGGTTTCTCAAGTAGCTCAGGACCTGTATAGATGTATAGACAGTGCAGAGTGCACCTGTCTTTGTTATATTATTTTTACTGTTTATCACATCCACACGTTTGCTATTCTGTGTAGGATGTCCATTGTGGTATTTGTGGTCCACTGCAGGCATCCTCCATTGTATGCATTTTTGCTGGGGATTGCCATTAGCAATGGGCCACAAGTGCAGGATCTGCCCCCCCCCCAGTATAGATGCACCACTGCATATGGGGTTGAGCACTTCCTGCTTTTTAATACCACGCCAATTTGTAGTTTGTATTTTGAATTTTTGGAGGTGTAGAAACTTCTAGTCTGAATGTGCCTTTATTTCCATCTACAGGCAGCATTCGGGTGCACATGTGAGGCCCGGGCTATATCAGCCAGTCTTGGGTGGGGCTCAGAGCTCTCAGCCTCCTCCCATTGTATGCAGGGTCACATGCTGGAGGTTACTGGGAGATTGCTTTGAGTCGGACCTTGCGATCCTGTAATTCGCCCACTGGCTCCTGATATTGCCCATACGGCCCAGGTAGGTTTAGCGTTAGGTCCCGAGCTACTTGAGAAACCTTGGCGCGGTGCTCGGGCTCAGACATGTCCTCCAAGCAGGATATGTTGGTTAATTCTCAATTTTACACCAGTATGAGGGTTAGTAAGACCGCAGAGTGCGTCTGTCTTTGTTATATTATTTTTACTGTTTATCACATCCACACAATTGCTATCCTGTGTAGGATGTCCATTGTGGTACTTGTGGTCTGCTGCAGGCATCCTCCATTGTATGCATTTTTGCTGGGGATTGCCATTAGCAGCGGACCACAAGTGCAGGATCTGCCCCCCGGTATAGATGCACCACTGCATATGGGGTTGAGCACTTCCTGCTTTTTAATACCTAATACCACGCTAATTTGTAGGTTATATCCTGTGCCCAATAAAAAAATATAAAAAAAAACTCTCCTGTCTGAAGTCCCACCAATTCCAAGCCACTGCCTCATTCCTGGCCACCAGAAGTGATATGGTCTCGTTACTAGCAAATCACTAGCAGTCACATGCTGTTCTAGCACATATGACCGCTAAGGCCTAAGATTTTCCGCAGTGGTCTTGAGACCAAGTGACTTCTGGTCCGACAGGGCCCGGAAGAGGCCAGGAACAAATCACTGGCATGGTAATGGTGGGACAGCAGACATAGGTTACCAGGCTCCTACTGGTATAAATTGTGCATGAGGCCCCGCAGTATCTTCTAAGCTTCCTGGGCTGCTGGCAGGGAAGGAGGAGAGAGCATGTCTGGCCATCCTCCTGCCCTACCGTATGTCAGAAAACTGTGGTTGTTAGAGAAAAGGACTCCTCTGCGGTGCTGGGCTGATTTCTCAGGTGTGTGACAGTAGTGAGCTGTAGGAGACTGTAAGGGGGAAATAGGGGAGAAATGTGTTTACAGTAGACTCAGATCTGTGTATGTGTGCTGCTCTCTGCAGAGTTCAGAGTGGCATTGGGGGGACTCTGCCCTAGGTCCCCCCTATGCCACTGCTTTAGGTGCACCCCCATTAGTGCCACAGCTCCAGATGCCCCCACTCTAAATGCACCCCTAATATTGCCTCTTCTCCAGTTGTCCCCTAATAACTCTGCTCCAGGATCACCACTATTACCCTGCCTCAGGCAACCCTAATGCCTCTACTTTAGGTGCACCCCCATAAGTGCCCCAGCTCCAGATGCCCCCACTATAAATGCACCACTAATATTGCCTCTTCTCCAGTTACCCCTGCTCCAAGATCCCTACTATTACCCTGACTCAGGTGACCCTAATGTCTCCGTTCCAGTTATGACCCTCTGTTTGTGCCCTTTGCTCACGTTGCTCCTCTAGCACCTTTCCTTGGGCTTTGTTAAAGGTTATGACCTGCAAAGGGGGTTGGACTTATGACTGAAAAATTCTGCACAGTGCGTCACATTCTCCAGTATTAACTGTATGGTTTACATGGCGGTAGTGATGATACTCTGTATTTACAGGCATCACTGCTGCCATGTAAAGAGATACTAGTGGTGGAGGATTTAAAGGGGTTGTCCAGGTTTTCAAGTTATCCTCTCCACACCATAGGGCATAACAATATGATTAGTGGGGTCCGATTCTGTGACCCCCACTGATCCCAGGAATGGGTCCTGTTCCCCTTTTTGATGGTGTGGCAGGCCACATATATGCCCTGCTGCTCCATTTATTCTCTTTGGGACCACTGTAAATCGCCAGCGCTGTACGCCATAGAGAATGGATGAAGAGGCAGGGCATATGCTTGACCTGCCACTCAGTCAAGAAGGGTGATCAGTGGGGGCTCCAGAGTTCAGACCTCCATGGATCACTTAGTTATCCCTGATCCTGTGGATAGAGGATAACTTGAAAAGTGGACACAGGTCCTTTAACAGGCGAGCATTTCTATTTTAGTTTGACACATATTTTGGGCCAGATTTAAAAATTTTATTTTATTTATTTTTTTACACCCAAAGAAAACTGTTAAGGATAGGGAATGTGAAAAGGTCCAACAGCTATGACACGACAGGTGATAAGTGTCTGATTGATGGGGGTCCCATGAACAAGGAAACATGGTCTTAAGGCCCTTGTGTACATAGATTGGTGGTCTCAGGACCCTTTTTTTTTTAATGATCAGTGGGTGTTCCAGCAGTCAGACCCCAGCAATCTGATATTTATCACCAATCCTGTAGCTAGGCAATAGGTCATTATGGTAGTGTCACGCTGGGTAGGATACAAGATACAATAGAAACACAGAAAACCATGAAACAAGTGTCTAGGCCAGAAGCTGTGGATAAAGGTCACCTCCTAGCAAATCCCTACCAACTCTCCCTGGACTTCTGTGCCCACGTTCAGACCCTGAAGGTGGAAATAAACGTGCCCCCGTGCCTAAGACTGAAGAAACCCTAAGATCCCTAAGATAGTGGAAAAGAGACAGCCTGCTTCCTCAAGCAAGGAGGGAGCAGGTGTCTCCCTAACAGCCTAGACAGAACACAAGAGAGAAACAAAACCAACTTATCTGTAGCAGAATACTTCCTTCCTTCCCCCACCCAGTGCACCTGGAAGGAGGCGGATACAGCTCAAAATCCAAACACAAAACAAACTACACATGTGCTGCTAGCCTGGCAGACCTCCGCACATAACCTGAGCAGGGCATGACAGGTAGGACAACCCTTTTAATTATAATGTAGATTATGTACAATATGAGGAGGTTAAGATTTGGTAAATTTCATGCCAGACACTTATGCTTAACGGGGATAAAGGGTTTGTCTCACTTCAGTAAATGGCATTTATCATGCAGTTAATACAAGGCACTTACTAATGTATTGTGATAGTCCATATTGCCTCCTTTCCATCACATTATACACAGCACGTATCCGTGGTTATTACCATTGTGTAATCCAGCAGTGGAGGCCCCGCTTACACACTATAGGGAAAGGCTGGAAGTGCGCATAGGCCAACACCTTTACCTATAGTGTGCAAGCACGGCCACCGCTGCTGGATTACAGAGTGGTCAAAACCATGGATATGAGCAGTGTATAATGTGATGGAAAAGAGTCAATATGGAGAATCACAATACATTAGTAAGTGCCTTGTATTAACTTTCTCTACATGATAAATGGCAATTGCTGAAGTGAGACAACCCCTTTAAGTGTGCTACACTTAATAGGGTTAGGCATAAATGTCTTGGTGTGTGCATTGTGTGTTTCCTATGTGTGATTAGTGTGTGCTATATACAGTCAGGTCCATAAATATTGGGACATCGACACAATTCTAACATTTTTGGCTCTATACACCTCCACAATGGATTTGAAATAAAACGAACAAGATGTGCTTTACCTGCAGTCTGTCAGCTTTAATTTGAGGGTATTTACATCCAAATCAGGTGAACGGTGTAGTAATTACAACAGTTTGCATATGTGCCTCCCACTTGTTAATGGACCAAAAGTAAATGGGACAGAATAATAATCATAAATCAAACTTTCACTTTTTAATACTTGGTTGCAAATTAATTACAGCCTGAAGTCTGGAACGCATAGACATCACCAACCGCTGGGTTCCATCCCTGGTGATGCTCTGCCAGGTCTCTACTGCAACTGTCTTCAGTTCCTGCTTGTTCTTGGGGCATTTTCCCTTCAGTTTTGTCTTCAGCAAGCGAAATGCATGCTCAATCGGATTCAGGTCAGGTGATTGACTTGGCCATTGCATAACATTCCACTTCTTTCCCTTAAAAAACTCTTTGGTTGCTTTTGCAGTATGCTTTGGGTCATTGTCCATCTGCACTGTGAAGCGCCGTCTAATGAGTTCTGAAGCATTTGGCCGAATATGAGCAGATAATATTGCTCGAAACACTTCAGAATTCATCCTGCGGCTTTTGTCAGCAGTCACATCATCAATGAATACAAGAGAACCAGTTCCATTGGCAGCCATTCATGCCCACGCCATGACACTACCACCACCATGCTTCACTGATGAGGTGGTATGCTTAGGATCATGAGCAGTTCCTTTCCTTCTCCATACTCTTCTCTTCCCATCACTCTGGTACAAGTTGATATTGGTCTTATCTGTCCATAGGATGTTGTTCCAGAACTGTGAAGGCTTTTTTGGATGTTGTTTGGCAAACTCTAATCTGGCCTTCCTGTTTTTGAGGCTCACCAATGGTTTACATCTTGTGGTGAACCCTCTGTATTCACTCTGGTGAAGTCTTCTCTTGAATGTTGACTTTGACACACAAACACCTACCTCCTGGAGAGTGTTCTTGATCTGGCCAACTGTTGTGAAGGGTGTTTTCTTCCACAGGGAAAGAATTATTCGGTCATCCACCACAGTTGTTTTCCGTAGTCTTCCGGGTCTTTTGGTGTTGCTGAGCTCACCGATGCGTTCCTTCTTTTTAAGAATGTTCCAAACAGTTGTTTTGGCCACGCCTAATGTTTTTGCTATCTCTCTGATGGGTTTGTTTTGATTTTTCAGCCTAATGATGGCTTGCTTCACTGATAGTGACAGCTCTTTGGATCTCATCTTGAGAGTTGACAGCAACAGATTCCAAATGCAAATAGTACACTTGAAATGAACTCTGGACCTTTTATCTGCTCATTGTAATTGGGATAATGAGGGAATAACACACACCTGGTCATGGAACAGCTGAGAAGCCAATTGTCCCATTACTTTTGGTCCCTTAACAAGTGGGAGGCACATATGCAAACTGTTGTAATTCCTACACCGTTCCCCTGATTTGGATGTAAATACCCTCAAATTAAAGCTGACAGTCTGCAGTTAAAGTACATCTTGTTTGTTTAATTTCAAATCCATTGTGGTGGTGTATGGAGCCAAAAATGTTAAAATTGTGTTGATGTCCCAATATTTATGGACCTGACTGTATGTTTTATGTATCAGTGGTGTATGTGCAGCATGTGCCATATGCATCAGTGGCATGTGAGCCATGTATAAGTGTCTTGTGTGCCACATGTGTCTTGTTTCTGACTGACTGAAGTGCAGGATATCCATATATGTGTAAATCCTGCCACATGTATGTTTTTGCATTTTGCTGTGAATGTCTGCCATCATCCTTCATCTTTAATATTTCTGCTATCACTGTAAGTGCTCATGAACACGACCGTTGGATGTTTTGCAGTCTGCAAATTGCAGATCTGCAAAACATGGATACCTGGTGTGTGCTTTCCACATTATGCGGAACAGAACAGAACAGCCGGCCTCTCAGAGAACAGTCCTATCCTTGTTTGTAATGCTGACAATAATAGGACATATTCTATCATTTTGCAGAACGGCCATGCGGACATACAGACACAGAATGCACACAGAGTCATTTTTTTTGCAGCCCCATTGAAGTGAACGGTAAAGACATGAAATAAAAATAAGTTAGTGTGCAGGAGCCCTAAGGTGGGCCCCCAGAATCAGTTACACTGGCGGGCCCTAAGCCCTAGTCCGACACTGCAGGTTGCAATCATTGGGGTTGTTGGCTCCTAGGCCAGACAACCCCATTAATTATAGGACCCTTTTTCGTGTTTTACTGCATGTGGCAGTTTTTTGTTGAGGTTTCCAAAATAATATATATATTTTTTTTCGGGACACATAGGGCTTTTTATTAATAAGCTATAAAGCATATATTTTAATCTTTTACATTTATATGAGGTAGGCTACTTTCACACTTCGTTCGGAGCGGATCCGTCTGATGTCTGCACAGACGGATCCGCTCCTATAATGCAGATGTTTGGATCCGTTCAGAACGGATCCGTCTGCATTATATTTCAGAAAAAAATGTAAGTGTGAAAGTTAATCAGACGGATCCGTCCAGACTTTACATTGAAAGTCAATGGGGGACGGATCCATTTGAAAATTGCACCATATTGTGTCAACTTCAAACGGATCCGCCCCCATTGACTTACATTGTAAGTCTGGAAGGATCAGTTTGTCTCCGCACGGCCAGGCTGACACCCGAACGCTGCAAGCTGCGTTCGGGTGTCCGCCTGCTGAGCGGAACGGAGGCCAAGCGGAGCCAGACTGATGCATTCTGAGCGGATCCGCATCCACTCAGAATGCATTAGGGCTGGACGGATCCGTTCGGGGCCGCTTGTAAGAGCCTTCAAACGGAGCTCACAAGCGGAGCCCCGAACGCTAGTGTGAAAGTAGCCGTACACTGTAGAAAATCTATAAAAAAAAATGTTGTTACATTTATTGATTCCTTAAAGTGGCAGTGTACTTTCATAACATTTTTGATAAGTTGTTGGGACATATCAAAAGTTTAGATAGGTGGTGGTCTGGAGTGTTGAGACTTCCGCCAATCTCAAGAACGAGGGGAGGGAAACTTACTGCTCTCTCTCTCTGCAGGATACGGACTTAAATACCTTCTATTGAGTTGGTCTCACTTTGAGTCCAGCTTCTCTCCCCTCGTTCTAGTGATCTGAGTGCCGAGACCCCCACCGATCTAAACTTTTGATATGTCCCCATATGATAAAGAGTTTAATGAAAGTATACTTTAAATTTACAAATTGACACCAAAATAAATGATAAAAATGGGTTCCCTAATTTATAGTGGTTGTATTGATATATAATATTGCATGAATGGGGCAGCTATGGTAGTGGCTTGGGTTGCTATTTGCCGCCTTTTATTAATTTTTATGGTTTATTTTATTTCTACTTGTGTGTTTATGTTTTTGATACATACTATTTCCCCTCTGAGGTCACATAAGACTGCTGGGGAATAGTTACACTTTGTATATATTTTTTTTCATTTTGCCTCCATAGGAACCCTAGTTACAGGGAATAACAGCCCTGGGTGGCATTTTACACTCGCAGAGCTGATCTGGGTTCAGCTTTGACTTAACAGCTCTGCTATCTTGGGACCTGGTAACATGATTGCCGGGTCCAACAGAAGCAGGGGCATAGCTTCTTCCTCTACTCATTACACAGTGCTGATTCACTCTATGTAGCCTGTAAGAAAGAAGCAAAAAGTGTATTAAACAGCTTCTGTCTTCTCCTCTGAGTCCCTGGCTGTCTCCGATAGCCGGAGACCATGTTTTGTGCACTGGGGCACAGTCATGCTGGAATGGAAAAGGGCCTTCCCAAAACGGTTTCCACAAAGTTGTTAGAATGAAATTGTCCAAAATGTCTTGGTATGTTGTAGTTCCTAAACGCTTCCACTTTACAATAATACCACTCACAGCTGATGGTGGAATATCTGAGAGGGAAGGAATTTCATGAAATGACTTGTTGCTCTGGTGGTATCCTACTACAGTGCCATGCTGGAATTCAGTAGGCTCTTTAGAACGACCCATCCTTTCACAAATGTTTGTAAAGTCTGACTGCATGGATAGGTGGTGGATTTTATACACCTGGATTTGATGATTAAGAGGTGCATCCCAATACTTTTCTCTATATCGCACAGGCGACATTGATTAGGTGGTACATGTAGCTGTGCAGTTGGTTGCTTGATGCACACAGAGGTAACTAGGAGCAGCACACTATAGGTGAAGGGTCTGCTCTCCTGAATGTAGATGCCCAACAGTATAGGTAGATTTAGAGTAGGACCTGCCTGACTGAGATCACTCTGGCACTGGTAGGCGGGCACAGATGTGTTTCGATCAAAATATACTGGCTGAGAGTCTCAGATTATATCATATCAGAGTGAGGGCTTAGTCCATATATAATGTTTGCATCTATTGTATTAGTGCCTTATTTTCAGTGATTTTTCTTTTACAAAATGACTTCTCCTAAAAACTGCATGTGTGAACCAGACTGAGGCCTCACACACATCGCCATATCACATGTTGCATGAAGTTTTTTTCTCTTTAGGTTCTACATAAATAAGGCACAAAAAATCATGACAGATATTTTCCCCAATATATGTGCCACGGGGAGAATCTCTCTGCCATGTGGCACCAGACGACGGGACACAGAGGTCTGTTTGAAGGAAGCCTTACAGTACTAGCCCTGTAAGGCTTCGTTCACATCACCGGTCAGCTTTTCCGTTCTCCTGCCCTATTTATGAGCAGGAAAACGGAAAGGACCTATTTCGGCACATAATTGAGCTGAACGGAGCCCACGGGCCCCATAGACTATAATAGGGTCCGTTAGGTTTCCGATTTTGGAGCAGAGTTGTGTATGCAGGACTTTTGTCTCCGCTTCAAAAATCTTCTTATGAGCGGAAACCTAACGGACCCCATTATAGTCTAAAGGGCCCGTGGGCTCCGTTTGGCTCAGTTATGTGCCGAATCCATCCTTTCCGTTTTTCTACCCCTAAACGGGGCAGGAGAACGAGAAGGCTGAACGGTGATGTGAACGAAGCCTAAGACAATCTGCCCAGTGTCTGATGTTGCATCTGATGCGCATTCTCTCGTCAGACCCCCACAGAAAATGCTGCAACCCGCACCAAAGATTAGAACAGAAATCCTCTATGAGCTGGCAGAAGTTTGGAGCTCAGGCTGCACGTGTGTGGGCACTCGCCATTCCGGTCAAAAATATGGACGCAGTTGAGTGCTCACTTAGCTGTTTCTTTTTCCTTTGATTAGAGTGCTTTTTATTCAAGGAAAAAAAATGAAAAAAAAGGACAAAGTGAATGTTTTTAGTGAAAAATGTCTTTTAATCATTTTGTATATAAATCAGATCAAGTACAACAAGGAAACATTATAAAACATGTTACATGGACAGAAGCTGTAGAAGCAGTAACACATCCTAAACAGTATTCCTCATTTATAAAGGAAAAAAACAAAACTGTCTCTGAGGAGCAGCAGAAATAAAAGTTAAAGGGAGTCTGTCAGCAGTTATGCCCATGTTAAACTGCTGACAGCACTAGATAGCGGCTGGAGAGCACAGCACAAACAAACCTTTTCTGGAGCTTTAAGGATTAATGTAAAGTTGAAATTTTTATTCTGCCAAGTACTGTTCCTGCAAGAGCGCAGGAGGTGGAGCTTTACTGTGAAGTACTGAGATGCTTACAGCTCCTCTGCTCGGCTCTGAGCTAATTACGGTGACACTTGTAGGCTCAAAACCTGGCAGAAAAAAAATCTAATTCTCACTACTCCACAAAATATAGATTTGTCCTATTCTCCCTGGCCCCTACCTAGCACTGTCAGTTTAGCAAGGTTCAAACTGCTGACAGACTCCCTTGAAAACCTAGGTAACCTGTCCATCTTGTGCAGCTATGGTTCTGGAGTGCTGTGTTTTTAACCCCATGGCGACCTTTAAAGATGCCAGCGCCATAGCTGTTGGGTTTCAAACAGCAGATGTATGCAATCAGCCCTGCGGCTGATCCTATTCATTTAACCCCTCAGATGCCACTGTCAAATGTGACCATGGCATCTGAGCAGTCCAGAAGCGGGAGCTGCACACTCCTGCTCCTGTAACAGTGTTCCGTAGCCGAGGACGGGAAACCTGTTACATTATAGTAAAAACCCCAAGCAAGCTTTGGTAGCTATTACTAGAATATTCCGATACAGGCCAGCAGGCGGCAGCACTGTATTGGTATATTATAAATGAAGTGTTTTCTTCACAGAACACAATGGGCAATCTAATGATTGCCGGTTATAGTCACACAGAAAATAAAAGTTTTTAAAAATAAAAATAAATATAAAAGCTCAGATCACCTCCCTTTTCCCAGAATCAAAATACACGGGCATCGCCGTGTGCAAAATTGCCCTTACTATTAAAATATAACAATATTTATCCCATACGGCAAATGACGTTGAGAAAAAAAAAAAAAAAACATTTTCTCGCTTCAACTCCCCCCAAAATATTTGATAAAAAGTGATCGAAAAGTCACACACACTTCAAAATGCTATCACTGAAAAGAAAAAAAAGTTATAGGGGTCAGAATACAGTGATGAAAAGAAAAAAATATTTATTTTCAAGTGTGGTATAGTTTACCACATAGGAACACCGTAAAAAAAAAAAAAAACTGTGGCAGAATTGCTTCCCCCCCCCCAATTCCACCCCATTTAGAATTTTTTTCCAGCTCCCAACTACATCATATGCAGTATTAAATGGTGCCATTAGAACACAACTTGTCCCACAAAAAATAGGTCTATGTAAATGGGAAAAATTAAAAAAAAGTTATGGCTCTGGGAAGGCAGGGAGTGAAAAACTAAAACGCAAGGTCCTCTAAGGGTTAATAGCTGTTTATTTAACCCCTATCATAAAATGACGTACCGGTATTTCATTTGCATAAAAACAACATACCGGTACATAAAGGGAACCTGTCACCGGGATTTTGTGTATAGAGCTGAGGACATGGGTGTCTAGATGGCCACTAGCACATCCGCAATACCCAGTCCCCATAGCTCTGTGTGCTTTTATGGTGTAAAAAACCCGATTTGATACATATGCAAATTAACCTGAGACGAATCCTGTCCCCGACTCATCTCACGTACAGGACTCATCTCAGGTTAATTTGCATATGTATCAAATCGTTTGTTTTTTTTACACAATAAAAGCACACAGAGCTATGGGGACTGGGTATTACGGATGTGCTAGCGGCCATATAGCAACCCATGTCCTCAGCATTATACACAAAATCCCGGTGACAGGTTCCCTTTAGTCTTACTGACCTGCACAAGGTCGTCATCTCATTTTTAGCGAGTAGTTACAAAACCCAAAAAACCTTGGTGGAATTGTGGTTTATTTTCAGTTTCGTCTGACAAAGAAATTTTACCAGTTTACAAAATATGGCAAATTAAAGGGAGTCTGTCACCTCCATATGGCCATATACACCGCTAACATTGCCCTATAGCACACCTATACATGAATGTAATGGTACCTTTCGTTTTTTCAGCTTCTGCAAGTGTAAAGACAACTTTGATTGATATGCAAATGAGCAGTCGCAAGTGCCCAGGGGCGTTCACTGTGTTGGTGCCCAGGCTGCCCTGCCTTTTTTCATTGTTCCCCGCCCCAGCCTCTGCATATGGCCGCCCTCCTATTCCCTTGCGTCATCCTAAAGGTCCAGCCGAGATCCCGCGACTGTGCACTGCCTCGCCGGGCCGGAGCATGTGCACTGCGATGCCCATTGTTGGCACGGCATCGCTTTAACTACTGCGCATGCTCCGGCGAACGGCTGGTGCTCCCCTCTCCCCCACACACTGCTCCCCATTGTACTCCACTATCCCCCACGCACTGCGCCCCATTGTTCCCCCCCTCACACACTGCTCCCTATTATTCCTCCCCTCTCCCCACGCACTGCTCCCCATTGTTCCTCCCCTCTCCCCCACGCACTGCTCCCCATTGTTCCCCCCCTCACACACTGCTCCCTATTATTCCTCCCCTCTCCCCACGCACTGCTCCCCATTGTTCCTCCCCTCTCCCCCACGCACTGCTCCCCATTGTCCCCCCCCCCCACACACTGCTCCCTATTATTCCTCCCCTCTCCCCACGCACTGCTCCCCATTGTTCCTCCCCTCTCTCCCACACACTGCTCCCCATTGTTCCTCCCCTCTCTCCCACACACTGCTCCCCATTGTTCCCCCCCCTCACACACTGCTCCCCATTGTTCCTCCCCTCTCCCCACGCACTTCTCCCCATTGTTCCTCCCCTCTCTCCCACACACTGCTCCCCATTGTTCCTCCCCTCTTCCCCACACACTGCTCCCCATTGTTCCCCCCCTCCGCACCCTGCTCCCCATTGTCCCCCCCTCACTGCTCCCCATTGTTCCCCCCCCCTCCGCACCCTGCTCCCCCCTCTCCGCACCCTGCTCCCCATTGTCCCCCCCTCTCCCCCGCACACTGCTCCCCATTGTCCCCCCCGCACACTGCTCCCTCTTGTCCCCCCTCTCCCCCCACACTGCTCCCGCTTGTCCCCCCCTCTCCCCCCACACTGCTCCCGCTTGTCCCCCCCCACACTGCTCCCGCTTGTCCCCCCCCCACACTGCTCCCGCTTGTCCCCCCCCCCCACACTGCTCCCGCTTGTCCCCCCCCCCCCACACTGCTCCCGCTTGTCCCCCCCCCCCCACACTGCTCCCGCTTGTCCCCCCCCCCCACACTGCTCCCGCTTGTCCCCCCCCCCCACACTGCTCCCGCTTGTCCCCCCCCCCCACACTGCTCCCGCTTGTCCCCCCCCCCCACACTGCTCCCGCTTGTCCCCCCCCCCACACTGCTCCCGCTTGTCCCCCCCCCCCACACTGCTCCCGCTTGTCCCCCCCTTCTCCCCCCCACACTGCTCCCGCTTGTCCCCCCCACGCACTGCTCCCCAATGTTCCTCCCCTCTCCCCCACTGCTCCCCAATGTTCCTCCCCTCTCCCCCACTGCTCCCCATTGTTCTCCCCCCCATTTCCCCGCACACTGCTCCCGCTTGTCCCCAGCCCCCACATTACCTCCACCACAGCCTCAGCCCCTCCAGTGTCTCCTCTCCCCACGTCTCACTGCATTAGGAGTCAGCCCCGCCCTCTTTCTCTCCGATCACGTGACGTCCCCTATAGCCCCTCCACTTGTCTTGTACCTGTCGTAATGGCCAGAGCTGGTATGGGACTATGCCTGAGGCGGCGGCGGTGGTGAAGCCCCTATGGATGCTATGCGCCCACCCAGCCCCCAGTGCATCCTTGCATTTTCAGGAAGCCTCTCTGCTCGTTCGCTGCCCGGTAGCAGGACCGTGAGCCCTGCAGCATGCTGACTCAGCAGGCGTCCCAGCGTACTGAGATTCCAGCTGCAGACTCCACCGGTGAGTGTCTGGGGGGGGGCGGCCCGGAACCGCATGCGTCTTCTTGTGTAGGTGACAGGTATCCTGAGCGGGGCTGTGACGTCAGCAGCACCCTGTGTGTGCCGGAGGCTGGTGGTGAGGCCCCTCAGTGTAGATGACCTCATAGCATGGCTGACAGCTGCACAGCTGCACACATTGGGGCTCAGGTATTCTTGTCTGCTGCGTTTTTTTTATTTCTTGCACCTTGTGTGAATTCATGTCCTACATGTTTATGAAGGTGAAATGCGTGGTGCGCTTGTGTGAGCTGTAAGGCCGGGTTCACATCACTGTTTTGTTTTCCGTCCTTCTTATCTGTCTGCTTTTTTGCGTATGGAACCATTCATTTCAATGGGTCCGTAAAAAAAAACTGAAGTTACTCCGTGTGCATTCCGCTTCCGTATTTCCGTTCTGCATAAAAATAGAACATGTCCTATTATTGTCCACATTATGGACGAGGATAGTACTATTAGGGGCTAGCTGTTCTGTTCGGAAAAATACGGAATGCTCACGGATGTCATCTGTTTTTTGCGCACCGCAAAATACATACATACGGTCGTGTGCATGAGGCCTTTACATCTGTTTTAGCCATTTCTGTCTGAGATCTATTATTTTAGCCGGAAAAAAAAGTACTCTGGAGGAGTTTTATAAAAATAACAGATCTCCGATATCAATGGCTAAAACGGATCAGAAGAACGCAAAATGAAATGGTGATGTGAATCTACCCTATTAAGCCTCATTCACACGTCAGTGATTGTAGACCAAAACCAGGATTGGAGCCTCCAGAGACATAAGGTACAGTCCTGATCAAAAGTTTAAGACCACTTGAAAAATGGCAAAAAATCATATTTAGCATGGCTGGATCTTAACAAGGTTCCAAGTAGAGCTTCAACATGCAACAAGAAGAAATGGGAGTGAGACAAAACATTTTTTGAGCATTCAATTTAATAAAAACGAAAACTGAAACAGGCTGTTTTTCAGCTGATCATAAGTTTAAGACCACACCTCCAAAAAAAAAACTAAACCCCCCCCCCCCCAAAACAGAAATCCAACTTCCAAACATGAACTCAGTAATGAGTAGCTCCGCCGTTATTGTTTATCACTTCCAAAACTAGTTTCGGCATGCTTGATGCAAGCGTTTCCATGAGGTGAGTGGGAACATTTCTCTAAGTGGTGAAGACGGCCGCACGAAGGCCATCTACTGTCTGGAACTGTTGTCCATTTTTGTAAACTTCCCTTGCCATCCATCCCCAAAAGTTCTCAATTGGATTTAGATCAGGGGAACACGCAGGATGGGCCAAAAGAGTGATGTTATTCTCCTGGAAGAAGTCCCTTGTCCTGCGGGCATTGTGTACTGTAGCGTTGTCCTGTTGAAAAACCCAGTCGTTACCACACAGACGAGGGCCCTCAGTCATGAGGAATGCTCTCTGCAACATCTGGACATAGCCAGCGGCCGTTTGACGCCCCTGCACTTCCTGAAGCTCCATTGTTCCACTGAAGGAAAAAACACCCCAGACCATTATGGCGCCCCCTCCACTGTGGTGCGTAGAAAACATCTCAGGTGGGATCTGCTTGTCATGCCAGTAACGTTGGAAACCATCAGGACCATCAAGGTTAAAAAAAATTCTCATCAGAGAATAAAACTTTCTTCCACCTTTGAATGTCCCATGTTTGGTGCTCTCTTGCAAAGTCCAAACGAGCAGTTCTGTGGCGTTCAAGGAGACGAGGTCTTTGAAGACGTTTTTTGTTTTTGAAGCCCTTCAGTCTCAGATGCCGTCTGGTTATGGGGCTGCAGTCAGCACCAGTAAGGGCCTTAATTTGGGTCGAGGATCGTCCAGTGTCTTGACGGACAGCCAATTGGATCCTCCGGCTCAGTGCTGATGAAATTTTTTTGGGTCTTCCACTTGACTTTTTTTGTTCCATAACCCTCAGGATCATTTAAGAAATTCCAAATGACTTACTGCGTCCCACCTCAGCAGCGATGGCGCTCTGTGAGAGACCCTGCTTATGCAGTTCAACAACCCGGCCACGTTCAAAAAGGGAGAGTTTTTTTGCCTTTAACATCACAACGTGTGACTACCTGACAGAAAATGACAATGAATCCACATCTTTGCAGAGATTTGGCCTTTTAAAGGCATGTGGTCCTAAATTTTTTGATCAGCTGAAAAACAGCCTGTTTCAGTTTATTCGTTGTTTTTATTAAATTGAATGCTCAAAAAATGTTTTGTCTCACTCTCATTTCTTCTTGTTGCATGTTGAAGCTCTACTTGGAACCTTGTTAAGATCCAGCCATGCTAAATATGATTTTTTGCCATTTTTCAAGTGGTCTTAAACTTTTGATCAGGACTGTATAAGGGAAACATCTGCATCTATTGTGTTCAGAGTCACACCTGGTTTTGGCTCAAAATCACCAACCAAACACTGATGTGTGAATGAGGCTTAAAGGGGTTCTGCACTTTGTTAAAACTGATGATCTATCCTCTGGATAGATTATTGGACGGGGGTCCGACACCCGGGACCCCTGCCGATCAGCTGTTTGAGAAGGCACCGCCACGGCCTTCTGTCTGTACACCAAGCACAGCGCCGTACATTGGTGCTTGGTATTTCGCTAAGGCCTCTTTCACACTTGCGTTGTCTGGATCCGGCGTGTACTCCACTTGCCGGAATTACACTCCGGATCCGGAAAAACGCAAGTGTACTGAAAGCATTTGAAGACGGAACCGTCTTCCAAATGCGTTCAGTGTTACTATGGCACCCAGGACGCTATTAAAGTCTTGGTTGCCATAGTAGGAGAGGGGAGCGGGGGAGCGGTATACTTACAGTCCGTGCGGCTCCCGGGGCGCTCCAGAATGACGTCAGAGCGCCCCATGCGCATGGATGACGTGATCCATGCGATCACATGATCCATGCGCTTGGGGCGCCCTGACGTCACTCTGGAGCGCCCCGGGAGCCGCACGGACGGTAAGTATGCTGCTCCCCCGCTCCCCGCTACACTTTACCATGGCTGCCAGGACTTTAGCGTCCCGGCAGCCATGGTAACCATTCAGAAAAAGCTAAATGTCGGGTCCGGCAATGCGCCGAAACGACGTTTAGCTTAAGGCCGGATCCGGATCAATGCCTTTCAATGGGCATTAATTCCGGATCCGGCCTTGCGGCAAGTCTTCAGGATTTTTGGCCGGAGCAAAAAGCGCAGCATGCTGCGGTATTTTCTCCGGCCAAAAAACGTTCCGGTCCGGAACTGAAGACATCCTGATGCATCCTGAACGGATTTCTCTCCATTCAGAATGCATTAGGATAATCCTGATCAGGATTCTTCCGGCATAGAGCCCCGACGACGGAACTCTATGCCGGAAGACAAGAACGCAGGTGTGAAAGAGCCCTAAGCACCATTCACTTCATTGGGGCTGAGCTGCACCTAGGCCATGTGATGAATGTGATGTCACATGGCCTAGGAAGCTGCAAGGGCCGCTGCCTTCTCGAACAGCTGATTGACAGGGGTCCCGGGTTTCAGACCCCGAACGATCAGATACTGGTGACCTATCCAGGGGATAGGTCACCAGTATTAGGGCTTGTTCACACGACCGTGCCGTGTTTTGTGGTCCACAAATTGTGGATCCGCAAAACAATGATGCCGCCTGTGTGCCTTACGCAATATACGGAACAGGAGGCCCATTATAGAAATGCCTATTCTTGTCCGCAAAAAACGGACAAAAATAGGACATGCCTTATAATTTTTGCGGGGCCACGCAACACAATAAAAGCACACAGCCCTATGGGACAGGTATATTGCGGACATGCTAGCGGCGATCTAGCTGTGCATGTCTGCAGCTCTATAAGCTAAAATGAGGTGAATCCCTTTAAAGTCTTGGAAAACCCCTTTAACTACAGTCTTAACAAAACAATGAATAAATGACTATTTTAAAGAAATCATAGACCCCCGGTGGTAGAAAAAGGCAGTCCTGTGTCAGAGACCCCTTCTTTATTACTTTGTAGTGGAGCTGAGGCTCCTCTGTGACGCATTGATGCTGCCCAGTCACAATAAGACAATGATTTTCCTAAAATGATACTAAGATCTCTTTTATGTGATGTAGGGGTACTCTAAATCTCAGTTTCTCTGGTGGGCCGAAGTTACCGTAGTCCGAGACTTATTAGGACATATGACACACAGTCCTTTCAGCATCATAGAAGAGCTTTAAATCTTTATTGTCTTCCTCTCGTTGGTCTTGAAATAGATCACATTATGGATTAAATAATACCACAAATGTACGTAGAGAGGAACCGCCGTCCAGGGGCTGAGGTAGTACTGCACTACTTTTAGCTCTGATCATTATTTAACCCTTCAGTGTCTTCACCCGGCGTACCCTCTAATGTATATCGGGGCTCTTGTGCCTGTTGCACCGTATATTCCACGTGCGCCTCTGGGTGGGTCGGTGGGTGTGGGCTCCGGCCTCATTTTACATTTAATATCATTCACACCAGAAAGTGTCTCAGCTCTATGCCAGCTCTTTGCTGGCACATGGCGGGCCAGAGATGTGTATTATTTAACTGGCCTGCCTCTTAGGGCTCTTTAACACGAGCGCGTTTTCCATCCGGATGCGAACATATAGCGTCCGCGCTGAATCCGGTTTCATTTCAAAGGGTCTGTGCACATGTTTGGGTCTGTTTTTTCATGCATCATCTCTGAAGGGGGTTTCTGAGATATTTTTACTGATGGCCTATCCTCAGGATAGGTCTTCAGTATCTGATCGTGGGGGGCTACTACAACTAGTACCCCACCGATCAGCTGTCCGGCATTCGCAGTAGCGCAGCGGCCTTTCTCACAGCTTTCCCTAGGCCATATGATGTCACGTTCATCGTTACATGGTCCAGGCGCAGCTCAGTCCCAGAAGTGAATGGGGCTGAGCTGCGATACCAAGCGCAGCCGCTATACAATGTACGGCGCTGTGCTTGATGAGATAGCCTTCTCAAACAGCTGATCGGCAGAGAATAGGTCATCAGTGAACAGTTCACATTTCCATGTCTGTGATGACACCCTTGACCCCTGAAGTGTTCATGATTGGTCCGTGTGTCATCCATATTCCACATATACTGTTAAGCTGAAAATTGATTTCCAAATCATCTCCTACCGGTGGTAAGTGGAAAACCACTGACAGAACATGGATGCCATCTTTGCTCAGTCAGTGTTTTTTTTACAGAACCAGTCTTCAATGGGCGTCTTTGGTCCGCATTGTGGCGGAAATAACCTCGCCACTGGGTTTTGGAGGGGCCTGTTTGCCAGCCTCTTGCCTCAGGATTATGGCCCATATACTAACTTTGAAGGAGAAGGTAGACCGGCCGCCCCAGCCTAAATCTGTGGAACTGTTTTGGGCAGGAAAGCCATGCTTGCGGTCTGTCAAATGTGACTTCCATGGAATTCTGGAACCCCTGCTCGGATCTGGGAGATTTTTGGATATGTTGTTCGCCCAGATCACAGCTATCCATGGATGTATAATTTGTGTGTTTTCTGCCTGTGAGTGATTAAGTTAAAGGGGTTGTCCGGATTCAGAGCTGAACCTGGACATACCACTATTTTCACCCAGGCAGCCCCCCCTTACTTGAGCATCGGAGCAGTTTATACTCTGATGCTCTCCTTTGCACTGTGCTAAATCGCGCAGGGCAAAGGCTCTTTTGTTTACAATAACACACTGCCGGGCGGAGGCTTCCGCCCGGCAGTGTGTTCGGTGACATCACCGGCTCTGATGGGCGGGCTTTAGCGCTGCCCTAGCCGTTTTACTGGCTAGGGCAGCGCTAATGCCCGCCCATCTATGCCGGTGACGTCACCGGGCTCCCTGAGGAGCTGGAAGAAGAGGCTTCAGCGCTCCTGCAAGGGACCCGGTACGTCACAGAGTTTAAGAAAACTTCACTTCCAGCGAATAATTTCCTATAAGAAAATGGGGCTTCAGAAACATGTAGAAAAAATAGGACATGGATGTATGTTATATGTATGTCTGTCTTGTACTAATGGAACAAAGTCCTCAATCCCGGACAACCCCATTAATTGTGTTTGGTAATTGTATCACAGGCAGAGCCCATTGTATTTTGTTAATTGTGTCACAGGCAATGCCCATTGTATTTTGTTAATTGTGTCACAGGCAATGCCCATTGTATTTTGTTCATCACAGGCAGAGGGGGGTTTGTGTACATTAGCTGGGAGTGTCTAACTGTACAATACTGTGTTGATTCATTGGCTGTTGTGACTTTGTGTCCTGTGCTCCACAAGGTCCTTGTGGGGGAAAACTGTATAGTGTAAGAAATGCCTTTGTGCTCATTAAAAAGACCTGCTTTACCCCTTCATGAAGTCTTGGCTCATGTTTTGGGGCTGGGATAGCTACACTCTTGGGGATTGCTATATCACAAATACTCCCCTGAGTATAAGCTCTTGTAAGAGCTTGTTCCTGGTTCCTGCTCTCTGCATTTAGGAGAGGTTCACCCACTGGAAGCTGAAGCCCGGTCTTGGGTCCAGTGTGGGTGGAGGACAGCGAGACCCCAACCAAGCTGCGGCGGTTCGTGGGGTCTGTGGTGGTTATGGTGTCCGGTGGTGTGCTTGGAGCCCTCGGGAAGCACTAGGAGCATCCGTCAGCGGAAGGTGCCCAGTCGGGGTGCCAGGCGTTCCGTTACACCAGGGGTGCACAACGTTTCCTGGTTGGGGGGCCACATTGCCAGACTGAACCAATGACGAGGGCCGAAATTAAAATTTAAAGGTGTATTAACAACTGAAATATTGTACTTGTGGCATATTGAACACACATTTTAGACCATTAATGTCTAGTTACACTTCCAGGACTCCCATCTAATGGGAGAAATACATGTAAATACATGTGAGCAGCCACAAGACATAGACATACATGTCTGTTACCAGATGGTTGGGGCCACACAGAATGGTATCAAGGGCCACATGTGGCCCCCGGGCCGCAGGTTGTGCACCTCTGCGTTACACGCATCATGGACCAAAGCAGTGCATGTATCCATGTTTTTCCCACTGACCCATGGTCGGTGGACAATCTCTGATGTGTGAACAAGCACATGTAATACGTAAGTTTTTTTTTTTTTTTGCTGTGGTTTTTGTTGCATTTTTTGCCGCATATCTGTGGCAAACTCCGTTTTGGACTTTTCCACTGTATTTTCAGTCACATGTGAGCATAGCCCAAGAGCGGTGCTTGTCAGCTGCTAGTCTCACCCATATGAGCTGAACATGCATGGGGGCATCTACGATCAGAGGATGGACAGAATTACGTAGGGTCCAGGGGCACATCAAGCATATCTTGCAGCCAGAAATATATTAAGGTACATTTACATCTGCATTTGAAATCCAGCAGGGTGTTCTGGTAGAGAAACGGCCTTCCGGAGTTCACCGTGTGCGGCATAGCTGGATAATACCAGGAACCGGAGAGACTGATCTGGCATTTTAATGCATTTGTCATACGGATCGGGATCCTGATCCGTCTGACAAATGCCATCAGTTTGCATGCGTTTTGACCGTTCCGGCAGGCAGTTCCGATGACGGAACTGCCTGCCGCAAGTGTGAAAGTACCCTTAAAGCGAACCTTTCACCTCATTTTCACTTTATAAACTAGCAACAGTACCTTATAGATTATCTTGAGTGTGTTGTTATCCATGTTAGTGCCGCTTTCCTGCGCTTTTTATTCATAAAAAAATCGTCTTATAAAGTTCTCATTTCTGCTCCAACAGTCACGCAACAAGTCAAGGGGGTAGCCCTTCCCTCTCCTCTGGCCGTAGCGCCCCTGCCCTAACGCCGCCTCTATGCTTTGTAATTGTACCGATACGCCTTAGACTTTTCCCTGCCATTCATCAGCACTGTGAGCGGCACAGGCAGCGCAGCGATGATGCTGCTGCCTGAAACAACCAATAACAAGGCTCCTTACAGTGAGGAGCTTTGTGATTGGTCAGTTTGAGCGGCTGCCGGAGCTTATGCCACACCGCTCTGAAGTAAGGAAGCAGGCGCACGATCCTCACTGGCGGGGTAAGTGGCCTTGCTGTGTAGTGAAATTTAGTGGGGGTCCCGGATCTGAGCGCCTTGTTTTTCTCTATAGTGATGAGTCTGCAGCGCTCAGCCGAGTGCCGTCTCTCCTCCATGCTGAGTGCGGTACTGAAGACGGCCTCAATAGAAGGTCTAGGGGACCGTCTTCACTACCGCGCTCAGCAGTGAGGAAAAGTGGCTGAGCGCTTCAGACTCCTGCTTATAGACGTCAGCGGGGGTCTCCGCGCTAGACACGCCAACAAGAGACCTCCATAACGGACCGACCTGTCACCCGTAGACCTCTACCTAGGTCACCTGTCAGCTTTCCTATGAATTCATCAAGGATAATTAATTGCAGCATGTTCCATCAGACGCTGAACTAGGGATCTTGTTCGCTTAAGGATTTCTTCTGTAATGCGGTGACACATGGTGCTACAAGGACTGCATGTGGCCATTACAGCCTCCAGGACATACAGTCCCTCTGTATAATCCAATAACACAGCGGTGCTGTGGTGGCAATTTTGTGGCATGAGATGCAATGGGTCATGGAAGACAAACTCCCCTTTATAACAAGATCAAGCATAACACAAAATGACAGCCTCTAGATCAGGGATCAGCAACCTCCGCCACTCCAGCTGTGCTGAAACTACAACTCCCAGTATCCTCCTTTCACTTCTTTAGGAGTTACAAGAACAGCTTAACAAGTGTGCATGCTGGGTGTTGTAGTTTCACAGCAGCTGGAGTGCCGAAGGTTGCTTCATCCTTGATCTACAGGCAAGCCTGGTGGTTATCACTGCGTGATGTCATCATCCAGATCCACAACATGTGACTGTGGCGGTGCGAGCACCTGACACCAGAGGTATGTGCCCGGGTCTTTCGCTTGTGCCCTTGGCACCAGCATGCACCACCATTCATTGTGCCTGTGTCCTGCTCTGCCAGTGCCTCAGGTCTCTTCAGAGTCTACCAACAGCCCCGGTGGCACCGACATACCCACCTGAGAGCTCCTCTACAAAGACGTAACTTTGGTGGGTAGCAATGGCCACGTGATGGATGGCAAACCCCAGTGGCCAGTGGCACAAACAGCAGCAAATATTTAAGGGATTGTCCCAAGATCAACACTATTTACCTATCCATACTTGACCCAGAGAACACTAGAACATGGTAACCAAGGTGGGGCCCCCAGCGATCATGTACTTGAAGGGGACATGTCTGTTTTAGTAACGACTTGCATTTCCCATGCAATAATTCTGGGGAATCAATTCTTGTGACTCTATATTGTACCATTCCTCTATTATTCCTACTAGGACTTATGAACAAATTGCGAGTAGTCTGCAATAAAGGTCCAGCGGGGCTGGGGAGGTGGGTTACCAGTTGACAGCACTGATTGAATATCAGGCTGTGCAGTGACACCACCATCTGGACCTTCACTGCAAACTGCTAGCAAGTCATTCATAACTAATAGCAGAAATAAGAGGAATTGTGCAACATAGTCATAAGAATAGATGCTCCAGGATTGTTATTACATGGGGGGGGGGGGTGCAAGTAGTTTCCAAAACGGAGAAATCTGGAGAGGTGCCCTCATAAAATCACTGCAACAGTGACCTCAGTGGTGCCGACCCCCTCAGCCCAACAGTGTCCTCAGTGGTGCCGACCCCCTCTCAGCCCAACAGTGTCCTCAGTGGTGCCGACCCCCTCAGCCCAACAGTGTCCTCAGTGGTGCCGACCCCCTCAGCCCAACAGTGTCCTCAGTGGTGCCGACCCCCTCAGCCCAACAGTGTCCTCAGTGGTGCCGACCCCCTCAGCCCAACAGTGTCCTCAGTGGTGCCGACCCCCTCAGCCCAACAGTGTCCTCAGTGGTGCCGACCCCCTCAGCCCAACAGTGTCCTCAGTGGTGCCGACCCCCTCAGCCCAACAGTGTCCTCAGTGGTGCCGACCCCCTCAGCCCAACAGTGGCCTCAGTGGTGCCGACCCCCTCAGCCCAACAGTGGCCTCAGTGGTGCCGACCCCCTCAGCCCAACAGTGGCCTCAGTGGTGCCGACCCCCTCAGCCCAACAGTGTCCTCAGTGGTGCCGACCCCCTCAGCCCAACAGTGTCCTCAGTGGTGCCGACCCCCTCAGCCCAACAGTGTCCTCAGTGGTGCCGACCCCCTCAGCCCAACAGTGTCCTCAACTAAATTAAAAATTGTCTAAATTTGCTATTTATGCATGGAAGACAGTTCTAGAATACTAGTAATGGTTTCCCTGCATAAATAGCAACCCCTTAATGTTATACAGGCCTTCGTATTAACCATTTGAATTACTGTAACTTTCGTACTCCTCATCGGCTGAAAATACTCCTCAAAAATGGTAAGAGGAGTATTTTTACTCTTCCAGAAAAAATGTAGCGCGACCTCTGTGTCCGGCGCACAGGCCTTCATCTCCTCCGTGTATTGAGCTATACATCCTGTTATTTCTCCAGGATATGAATATTTCTGAATTATCCGTGTCCGGGTGCTGCAGGCGGCGCGGTGTATCTGTGGATTGTCATGCTGTAGACTCTGCTAGTCTGATGTCATTAAAGGTTTTCCAGGCAGGAACAGCACTCATTACAATTTCATCGCTCGTCCTCCGTCTTTTTACCCTGCAGGGGCCTGCCGAATGTCCCAGATCCACCATACTGTTCTAACGCAGTTTTATTTACTTCTATACAAACTGTAAAGACAGACACATGATCTGATGTCGTTACACACAGCCTTCACACATCTGCCTGTGTATGGCCATCTTGGCTAGATGTTTGACAGATGGCCGCTACAGTATTTTCTGTTATTTGCTATTATGTGCTTTGCCTTTATCGCTTTCAGGAAACCTGATAATGATATACAATGCATCTTCAGTTATACATCTTGACAGAGGACCTGTCACATGCTGCTTATTAGCTATTGACCCGTACGCCCATCAATCAAAAGCTGCCTCACTGTATTTGTTCCACTTCTTTATGCTAGCCAAAAAGACCAAACCCTAACCCTGAGGCCTCCTGGACACGTTGCGGAAAAACCGCAGCTTAGTATAGTACCAGCAGACAAATCTCATGAACATTTTGTGTTAGGGTTCCCCCAGCGGCCACTGGCTCTGTGCAGCAGCAGCGTCCACCATGGCTCCGGAAGGTCAGGACGCTCATCGGGGAGCTCCACCTGGCATGCAGGGACGCTGGCGTGAGCTGTTCCTCGCTCAGTACAAAAGGCCGGAGGCTTCATATACAGGTCTGTGAATTTATTGTCCTCTGGCCCCCCCTGTTGTTCCCCTCTGGTATTGAAGACTCCTTTTGGCTTTTGGATTTCTGGATTGGTATTGTGACTACGTGCTTGGCTTCTGGCGATTTGGTATTGTATTGATCTCATGGGTTTTTGACTTTCTGGCACGTGGTTTTCTCATTTGCCTGGTGTTTTTGTACTTCATTGTCCGACTGGCATTTGACCCTTTACCGTACGACTACTCTTTGTCATTCCCTCTGTAATTCGTTTTTTATTTTTTTTCAGTCCTAACCGGAAATGTTCACTTCAGTGGGGCCACAAAAAAAAAACGGAAATGACTGCGTGTGCATTCCATGTCCTCATGGCTGTTCCACCAAAAAATAGAACATGTTATCGTCTGCATTATGGACAAGGATAATACTGTTCTATTTAGGGGCCTGCCCTTCCGTCCGCAGAATGCACACACCCAGTATCCGTGTTTTGCGGATCTGCAATTTGCGGACCGCAAAACGCCCAACGGTCATGTGCATGAGCCGAAATAGTGCGGTTTTGATGTGTATTTTATGCAGATTTTCTGCACATAAATTTGCACTGTGTCCAGCCACCCTTAGGGGGTCATATGTGCGGATTTACTGTTGTGGACATACGTGCAGCAAATCCGCAATGTTGTACTGCACCAGCAAAGTTGACGAAAATGTCACAATTCTCATCCACACGCTGCTTGAAAAAAATTGCAGCAGAAAAGCTGTAGTATTGCGGATTTGAAATCCTCAGCGTGTCAATTTAAACAGCGGATTTCACTTACGGTTTTCACCCTTGTCCATGGAGAGGGTGTAATCTGCTGGCTTCTCCGCAGCAAGAACAGCATGTAATACGTGCGACTTTGTTGCAGTTATTTGTGTGGTTTTTGCTGCAGAAACACGGCAAAAACCTCCAGATTGAAAATCCACCGAATAAAAATCACTTGTAAAACCAGTATAAGGGCCCATTCACACAACCGCATTTATGAGACCTTTTCCTTTCAATGGGGCTGCAAAAGATGCCAACAGCACACTGTGCGATGTCTGCATCTGTACTTCCATTCTGTGCAAAAAAGATGGAGCAGGTATTATTCTTGTCCGCAATTTCTATTATAGGATTGGCCACATGCATTCCGCTAAATGCAGAACCCATGCCGTATGGTATCCATGTTTTGCGGATCCGCAAAGAGCAAACAGCCGGCCGTCTGTGTTCGTCAGCGTTTCCGTTCAGAACACACGGTCACATGTTGACAGGGTATAAAGGAGGATCACCAGGGAAGAGGTGAATGCTGTTTCTTGGCTGTTCTTAAACACATAAGACTGCTAGTGGATCCCATCCAGACAGACTGAACTCTAAGGCTCCATTCACACGTCCGCAAAATGGGTCCGCATTTGTTCCGCAATTTTGCGGAACGGGTGCGGACCCATTTATTCTCTATGGGGACGGAATGGATGCGCAAAAAGATAGAGCATGTCCTATTCTTGTCCGCAGCTTGCGGACAAGAATAGGCATTTCTATAGGGGTGCCGGGCTGGTGTATTGCGGACCCGCAACACACCACGGACGTGTGAATGCAGCCTAACTCGTCTACAGGCACGGGAAAACGTTTTGCCCCTTCCCAGTTTCCTCAGTTCTTGCATATTTGTTGAATGTTTCAGATCATCAAACTATGTTTAATATTAGACAGAGATAACCCATTAAATGAAATGATGATGACCCTATGTGAAAAAGTAATTGCCCCCTTAGCTACTAAATCAGCCTATTAACCAAATCCAATTGACAATTTGGTTCAATATCATTAACCATGCCCAGACATGATTACTGCCAGACCTGTTGAATTTAGATCTTGTCTGGCAATGCAAAGCAGGCAAGCAGCAAATGATGATCTCAAGAGATTCAAATACAGATGCACAATAGAGTAATTGAAGTCTAGAAAGGATTACAAAGCCATTGTTTATGGTGGGTTTACACGGCTCAATTGCCAGGCAGATTATCAAGAATACTCCTACGAACACTCATTGCCAACAGTCTGCCTATCTAAGGCTACTTTCACACTAGCGGCATGGACCTCCGGCAGGCTGTTCCGTCGGGTGAACAGCCTGTCTGATCCGTCCTGCCGCTAGTGACCGTGTGCCCCCGGACTGCTGCTCCGTCCCCATTGACTATAATGGGGGTGGGGCTGGAGTTACGGCAGAGGCACGGCAGCGCATGGCAAGAGGCTGCCGGAATAAAACTACGACATGTCCGACATTTATTCCGGCAGCCTCTCACCGGAGGTCCGTGCCGCTAGTGTAAAAAGTAGTTGCAGCCGATCACCTGATCAACAAGCGAAATGCTCGTTCATTGGGTGAAACTACTCGTGCAGACTAGTAAATCATCGTTTCTGGGCAGCAGATCGTCCTGTCTAAACAGCACTCTGCTGCCCAGAAACCATGCAGCTGTATGAGGATGAGCGATGGCAGCAGCGATCATTCTCATACTGTGGAGGTGATCGCTGCATGTAAATACAGCTCTTCACCCCCACTAAACGAGCAGCCAGTTGTCCGGAAGTTACGCGCTTCCTTCTCAAAATACGGCTGCTCCTTTGACCTTGTAAACCAATCATAAGGCTGAAAAGTCCAGAATGAGATCCGGTATTCACAAATGAAGAAACAGTGGTGAACCTTCTGAAGAGTGGCGAGGCGGAGGCTTCCGCTCAGCAGTGAGCCCGGTGATGTCAACGGCACTAATCGCCGGGCTCGAACGCTGCCCTAGCCTGGAAACGGTTAGGGCAGCACTAAAGCCCGCCCATCAGAGCTGGTGATGTCCGGGAACACTGCGGAAGCCTCTGCCTAGCAGTGTGCCAATGTGAACAAAAAAGCCTTTGCCCTGTGCTATATCACATGAAATGCTCCGATGCTCATATCAGGGGGGCTGGAGGGGTGAAGATTGGGATATGTCCGGGTTCAGCTCTGAAATCGGACAACTTCTTTAATGTACAAAATGAAAATCAGACATCCTATATTACATGGCACTCTTTCTAACAAAACTAGAACCAGCGCTGTACCTCACATGGATCCAGAGATCTCTCCATTCATTGCTCTTAGATTTACATCAAGCTGACAGCTCAAGCTCCTTTCTGCTAAATCTAAGGGGGCGTGTCCACATTCTCCCTATCACATCTCAGGAAGCAGTTGAAAGATGAAACTGAGCATGTGCGGCCTTCTCAGTGAGTAGGACAAAGAAATAAGAAAAAGTACAAACAGCAGGTGGTGGTATACAGATTTTATTTTATTGAATAACTAAAAAATTTTATTACATGCAATTACAAAACTATTCAGATCCAGGTGCTAGTTTGAAAACTGTAGAGTATTTTCATGGCACAACCCCTTTAAGGTTTTGGAGGGGCAGAGTCAAAGTTCTGACTAGAATCCCATTGAGCTGCTGTGACAAATCCTTAAATTGGCCGCTTAACCAGCTCAGGACCGCCGTACGCAGGATTGCGAGATTTCCTGTGAACGCGCGCACACAGGCACCGAAGGTAAGCGAGTGGATCTGCAGCCTGCCAGCGGCGATCGTTCGCTGGCAGGCTGTAGATTGCGTTTTTGTTTTTTTTTAACCCCTAAAAGGTATATTAGACGCTGTTTTGATAACAGCGTCTAATATACCTGCTACCTGGTCCTCTGGTGGTCCCTTTTGCTTGGATCGACCACCAGAGGACACAGGCAGCTCTGTAATAAGTAGCACCAAACACCACTACACTACACCCCCCCCGACACTTATTAACCCCTGATCACCCCATATTAGACTCCCTGATCACCCCCCCGTCATTGATCACCCCCCCTGTCATTGATCACTCCCCTGTAAGGCTCCACTCAGACGTCCGTATGTGTTTTGCGGATCCGATCCGCGGATCCGCAAAACACATATGGACGTCTGAATGGAGCCTTACAGGGGGGTGATCAATGACATATAGCCCATATAGACTCCCTGATCACCCCCCTGTCATTGATCAACCCCCTGTAAGGCTGGCTCCATTCAGAGGTCCGTATGTGTTTTGCGGATCCACGGATCCATGGATCGGATCCGCAAAACACATACGGACCTCCTGAATGGAGCCTTACAGGGGGGTGATCACCCCATATAGACTCCCTGATCACCCCCCTGTCATTGATCACCCACCTGTAAGGCTCCATTCAGACATTTTTTGGCACAAGTTAGCGGAAATTGATATTTTTTTATTTATTTATTTATTCATTTATTTTTCTTACAAAGTCTCATATTCCACTAACTTGTGACAAAAAATTAAATCTCACATGAACTCACCATACCCCTCACGAAATCCAAATGCGTAAAAATTTTTAGACATTTATATTCCAGACTTCTTCTCACGCTTTAGGGCCCCTAAAATGCCAGGGCAGTATAAATACCCCACATTTGACCCCATTTTGGAAAGAAGACACCTCAAGGTATTTTGTGAAGGGCATGGTGAGTTCATGTAAAATTTTATTTTTTGTCACAAGTTAGCGGAAAGGGAGACTTTGTGAGAAAAAACAAAAAAATATCAATTTCCGCTAACTTGTGCAAAAAAAATAAAAATCTTCTATGAACTCGCCATGCCCCTCATGGAATACCTTGGGGTGTCTTCTTTCCAAAATGGGGTCACATGTGAGGTATTTATACTGCCCTGGCATTTTAGGGGCCCTAAAGCGTGAGAAGAAGTCTGGGATCCAAATGTCTAAAAATGCCCTCATAAAAGGAATTTGGGCCCCTTTGCGCATCTAGGCTGCAAAAAAGTGTCACACATGTGGTATCGCCGTACTCAGGAGAAGTTGGGCAATGTGTTTTGGGGTGTCATTTTACATATACCCATGCTGGGTGAGATAAATATCTCGGTCAAATGCCAACTTTGTATAAAAAAATGGGAAAAGTTGTCTTTTGCCGAGATATTTCTCTCACCCAGCATGGGTATATGTAAAAAGACACCCCAAAGCACATTGCCCAACTTCTCCTGAGTACGGCGATACCACATGTGTGACACTTTTTTGCAGCCTACGTGGGCAAAGGGGCCCACATTCCAAAGAGCACCTTTAGGATTTCACAGGGCATTTTTTACACATTTTGATTTCAAACTACTTCTCACGCATTAGGGCCCCTAAAATGCCAGGGCAGTATAACCACCCCACAAGTGACCCCATTTTGGAAAGAAGACACCCCAAGGTATTTCGTGATGGGCATAGTGAGTTCATGGAAGTTTTTATTTTTTGTCACAAGTTAGTGGAATATGAGACTTTGTAAGGAAAAAAAATAAATAAAAAATAATCATCATTTTTTGTGACAAAAAATAAAAAGTTCTATGAACTCACTATGCCCATCAGCGAATACCTTAGGGTGTCTACTTTCCGACATGGGGTCATTTGTGGGGTTTTTCTACTGTCTGGCCATTGTAGAACCTCAGGAAACATGACAGGTGCTCACAAAGTCAGAGCTGCTTCAAAATGCGGAAATTCACATTTTTGTACCATAGTTTGTAAACGCTATAACTTTTACCCAAACCATTTTTTTTTTTTACCCAAACATTTTTTTTTAATCAAAGACATGTAGAACAATAAATTTAGAGAAAAATTTATCTATAGATGTCGTTTTTTTTGAAAAATTTTACAACTGAAAGTGAAAAATGTCATTTTTTTGCAAAAATTTCGGTAAATTTCGATTTAATAACAAAAAAAAGTAAAAATGTCAGCAGCAATGAAATACCATCAAATGAAAGCTCTATTAGGCTACATTCACACGTCAGTATTTTTCTATAATCCGATTTTCTGTCCGTTTTTTGCGGATCCGTTGTTCCTGAAAATGTTTCCGTATGTCATCCGTTTTTTGCGGATCCGCAAAAAACGGAAACATGTATAAATTTCTATAAGCAAATAAAGTTGTTTGGATTTCTTTAAAAATTTTATTTATTTTTTTAATGTAATTTCCAGGAACGGATTCCGTATAACACGGATGACATACGGAATGACATCCGTATGTCATCCGTTTTTTGCGGATCCATTGACTTTGTATTGTACCAGGATCCGATTTTTCAGGAAAAGAATAGGACATGTTTTATATTTAAACGGACATGCGGAACGGAACAACGGAAACGGACAGCACTCATTGTGCTGTCCGTTTTTTTTCCAGGACCCATTGAAAATGAATGGGTCCAGATCTGGTCCAGATCTGTTCCAGAAAAAATGGAACAGATCAGGAAAGAAAAAACGGACGTGTGAATGGACCCTAAGTGAGAAGAAAAGGAGGTAAAATTCATTTGGGTGGTAAGTTGCATGACCGAGCAATAAACGGTGAAAGTAGTGTAGGTCAGAAGTGTAAAAAGTGGCCTGGTCATTAAGGGGGTTTAAGCTAGGGGGGCTGAGGTGGTTAAAAACCTCTCTCCAGTGTAGCTGAACTACAACAGTTCTGCAAAGAAGAACAAGCTGTAATTCCACTGAACGAAATAAGACTAGTTATCACAAAGGTCTGATCACAGTTGCTGCCACAACCAGTTAGGTTTAGGGAAACAATTACTTTTTTACATGAGATATACGTTTTGATCTAATCTGTATCTTTAATAAATGGAATTTTAATTCCAAAGCTGCATTTTGTGCCTAATCATGTTGTCTTTATCTTTATATTAAAATTAGTTGAACTAAAACCATTTAAATTGGACAAATTAGTGATCATAGAAGAAATCCTTGAGGGGCAAAATAGTTTTTCACAGCACTGCATATGGCCAGCTCTGAATGAAAATTATTTTTTTTTTTTTAAGGGGTTTTTGACTGTTATTCTAGTGACCTTTCCTCGGGATAGATCATTACTATCTGCAATACCAAGCACAGCCACTGCACAATGTACGGCGCTGTGCTTGGTAAGCTGTGAGAAACCCCGGTGCTCTCCTCAAGCAGCTGATCAGTTGGAGTTGCGGGTGTTTGATCCCACAGATTAGATACTAATAACCTATTTTGAGGACAGGTCATCAGTATAAGTTGGAAAACCCTCTAAATGCGCATGGAAAAATAAACATTTTGTTTGATCCCTGATTTCCTTAATGGGGTCCTTCAGCAAATGCCATTTGTCATGTAGAGAAAGTTAATAAAAGGCACTTACTAATGTATTGTAATTGTCCATATTGCCTCCTTTGCTGGCTTGATCCAATTTTCCATCACATTATACACTACTCATATGCAGGGGTTAAGACCACCCTGCAATTCAGCAGGGTGGCTGTGCTGTGCACACTATAGAAAAAGGCACTGGCCTCTCTGGTGGCCGAGACCGTGGGTGTGCACATAGACCGATGCTTTCTTCTATAGTGTGCAAGCACGGCCACCACTGATGGATTACAGGGTGGTCGTAACCATGGAAACGAGCAGTGTATAATGTGATGGAAAAATGAATCCAGCCAGCAAAGGAAGCAATATGGACAATCACAATACATTAGTAAGTGCCTTGTATTAACTTTCTCTACATGATAAATTCCATTTGCTGAAGTAAAATACACCATTAATGGCAGATGTTTCCAAACACATGAGACACATGCTGGCGAATCCCATCCAGATTTGTCTAAAATCTAGCTAATGTATATGGCATCAAGTTTTAAGGCTGCTGCCTTCTCAAACAGCTGATCAGCGGGGGTACCGGTTGTCGGACTTCCACCGATCAGATACTGATGACATATCCTGAGGACAGGTCATCCAGTAAAAAATAATCTTGGAAATCCCCTTTAAAGAGGACCTTTCATCAATATAATTTTAATAAACTAACACCCCTACCTAATAGTCCGGCATCCACTGATGTTCCCCCTTTTTTTTTTTTTTTAAATCGACCACCGAATGTAGAAATAATAGCCCCGTTTGTTCTGCTGCAGCGCCTGTCACTCAAGCGCTTTTTTGTATGGGGCGTTGCTAAACTAGTTTCTTTGCTATGCTCCTTGGCTGAGAGCGCAGCCAATCACAGCGCTCGTCTCTCAGCCAGGCAGAAGGAGCTAAAGTTCTCGAACATCAGTGGATGCCGGACTATTAGGTAGGGGTGTTAGTTTATTAAAATTATATTGATGAAAGGTCCTCTTTAACTATTTCCATATTAAATATACCGGTATACAATAGATTCAGTCGTTTATCAATATAAATTGTAGACATGTATTACAGACCAGTCCTTTAGTGTAGAACTGATGATATGGCTGTCAGTTTTTCAGGGAACAGGAGACCATAAACGCATCAGGCATGAAATTGTAGATATAATGCACTGGTTTATTCCAGCGAGATTAGTCTGCTTCATATTTATGTAATTATTTCAATAGAAAAAGACATAAATTATTACAATGGAATGGAAATATACAGTGCTTAAAAAATATACAGCAGGGATCGACCGATATTGATTTTTTTAGGGCCGATACCGATAATTTGTGAACTTTTAGGCCGATAGCCGATACTTTATACCGATATTCTGGGTATTTTTATTTTTGAGAAAAAAAAAATTTTCCTACACAAATCTGCTGAAAATGAATATGTTTATTGTTAACGTGTATTATTATTTTTTTTTGTAAGTCTTTTTCATTTATACTTAATATTTGAGTGTTTTTTTTTTTTTTTTTACTAACTTTTAGCCCCCTTAGGGACTAGAACCCTTGTCCTATTCACCCTGATAGAGATCTATCAGGGTGAATAGGATCTCACACTGTCCCTGCTGCTCTGTGCTCTGTGCACACAGCAGCATGGAGCTGAACATGGCAGCCAGGGCTTCAATAGCGTCCTGGCTGCCATGGTAACCGATCGGAGCCCCAGAATTACACTGCTGGGGCTCCGATCGGAGGAGCAAGGGAGAGGGGATCCTGTGGCCACTTCCACCAATGATTAATACTGTGGGGGGGCGCACTGCACCACCAACGTTTTTACTATTGGGATTGGGATGGGGGTGGGGGGCGCACTGCGCCACCAATGTTTTTACTATTGGGATGGGGGTGGGGGGCGCATTGCACCACCAATGATTAATCCTGGGGGGCTTGGGGGGGGGCGCACTGCGCCACCAATGAAGATAAGTCTTTCATTAATTCATATACAGGAGGCGGGAGCTGGCTGCAGAATCACATAGCCGGCTCCCGACCTCTCTGAGCGGTAGCTGCGATCTGCGGCACCTAAGGGGTTAACTACCGCGGACTGCAGCTACCGTTCATAGAGGTCGGGAGCCGGCTATGTGATTCTGCAGCCAGCACCCGCCTCCTGTATATGAATTAATGAAAGACTTATCTTCATTGGTGGCGCAGCGGCCACAGCCCCTCCCCTCCTCTTGTCTTCTCTCCTCTCATTGGCGGCAGCAGCAGCAGCACAGGGGAGGGAGACACTGCTTCCTTCTCCCCTGTGCTGCTGAGGGAACACGGAGAGCGCTGTCAGCAGCGCGTTCTGTGTTCCCAATACGTTATCGGTATATCGGCAAAATAGATACCGATAACGGTCAAAATCCTCAATATTGGCCGATAATATCGGTGAAACCGATAATCGGTCGATCCCTAATATACAGTATATATTTTTGGCTGACCTCAACAGCGCCAATAGTATGCTTTATCTGCTATGTAAGTAGGGGTCCAATATATCATCACTTTATTAGCTAGGAATAGCCCTTTTAGGGGGTATTCTCATCTCAAACAATTATGTGAATCCTCGTCAAGGAAGGTGGTAGTCCCAGAGGTGGAACTTGCATCTATCAGAGTTTTATTGCATATACTATGGACGGGCATACCCTTATCCTTTTAAGAACATCAAGACCATTAGCCTGCTGAGGACAGTGATTGGCTGCAGCAGACATGTGCCATATACCAGCACATCCCCACTGCAGTTTGTAAACAAGCAGCGGCCGTAGGAGCCAGTGCAGCCGAGAATGGCTGTGGAGAAAGGGGTGAGTATAAGATGATTTTTCATTCTAGGCTATTGTAGGACTTGTCCAACCCCTTTAACCGCTTAGCATTTGATCCCGTACATGTATGGCATTATGCGCAAGGGCTTGTATGGAGCGGGCTGCTGTGCTGAGCCTACTCCATACATGGCAGATACCAGCTGTATATTACAGAAGGAAACTGGCTGCAATGATGCCAAAACTGGTCATTTAACCCCTCAATAGCGATCACTGCATCTGTGAGGTTAGGCAGGCAGAGTCAGATACCCTTTGTATTTATGATCAGAGCTGATCGTTTACCATGACAGCCTGCTGAAGGTTACCAGGCCTGTCATGGTAAGCTGCCTGTAAAGCTGTGCACAAGGCACAGCTCCACAAGCAGGCAGTGAAAATCGCATAGATCATAAGGGCTGTTTCACACGAGCGAGTCCATTGTGGAAATTGCGCTCTGTGTGTGAGCGTGATCCTCCATTCTGGACTTGCGGGGGCGCACGCCATTATACTGATTTATAATGCTGTATGTCTCTGTTTGACCTTCCTTCTACAGAATCATAGTGACATAAAGCTGTCAGTATGATCCTGTATCAGTAGGGTCATGCAGAAGCCAGAATGGAGTATCATGCTCGCACACAGAGCATGATTCCCGCAATGGTAGTGATAGTTCTCTATTATGATCTATGAGACAAGCAATCAGAAGAACGCAGATTATAGCTCCCTTTAAGAGGCTATAAGTTATTCAGTAAACAGTAAAAAAAAAAAAAAAAAAAAAATCTAATCACCCCATTTCCCAATTTTACATAAAAAAAAAATAAACAGGTATCGCTGCATCCAAAAATGTCTGAACTGTTAAAATAATAAAACATTTTTCTTGCACGGTATGTGGCAGGCGCAGCACTATGTGCCTTTTGCGCTGTGGCATTAGAAGAATTTTGATATCTCTGACTTTTAGTCTAACCAGACTGTCTATTACTCTGTAATTCCTCTAGCGTCGTTCTATGGAAACAGTAGGTTTAAAGAGCACACCAAATGCTTCAAATAACTTCTTTATTAACTTCAACTTTTCCTTAAATATAACACTGCCGCCTTCGCAGCAGATAGTCAATGTACAAAACACGTGTTGAAAAGATATCACAAAATGGCGGTATGCATAAGATGATGGTTCAACTGTTCAATCTTGTCATTCAACATAAAATGGTGGATATATTTCTCTCTTCAGTATCTGTACTCTCACTTTAAGTTATTTAAACACTGTATCTGAGGAAAGGTATTTAGGGGTCATTATTTCAGAAGACTTAAAGGTAGGTAGACAATGTCATAGAGCAGCAGGAAATGCTAACAGAATGCTTGGGTGTATAGGGAGAGGCATTACCAGTAGAAAGAGGGAGGTGCTCATGCCGCTCTACAGAGCACTAGTGACACCTCATTTGGAGTATTGTGCTCAGTACTGGAGACCATATCTCCAGAAGGATATTGATACTTTGGAGAGAGTTCAGAGAAGAGCTTCTAAACTAGTACATGGATTGCAGGATAAAACTTTCCAGGAAAGATTAAAGGACCTTTAACATGTATAGCTTGGAAGAAAGACGAGACGGAGGGGATATGATAGAAACTTTTAGACATAGTTTTAAATTAGAGGGGCAAAGGTTTAAAAGTAATATCAGGAAGTATTACTTTACTGAGAGAGTAGTGGATGCATGGAATAGCCTTCCTGCAAAAGTGGTAGCTGCAAATACAGTGAAGGAGTTTAAGCATGCATGGGATAGGCATAAGGCCATCCTTCATATACAGTCAGGTCCATAAATATTGGGACATCAACACAATTCTGACATTTTTGGCTCTATACACCACCACAATGGATTTGAAATGAAATGAACAAGATGTGCTTTACCTGCAGACTGTCAGCTTTAATTTAAGGGTATTTACATCCAAATCAGGTAAACGGTGTAGGAATTACAACAGTTTGCATATGTGCCTCCCACTTGTTAAGGGGCCAAAAGTAATGGGACAATTAGCTTCATAGCTGTTCCATGGCCAGGTGTGTGTTATTCCCTCATTATCCTAATTACATTGAGCAGATAAAAGGTCCAGAGTTCATTTCAAGTGTGCTATTTGCATTTGGAATCTGTTGCTGTTAACTCTCAAGATGAGATCCAAAGAGCTGTCACTATCAGTGAAGCAAGCCATCATTAGGCTGAAAAAAACAAAACAAACCCATCAGAGAGATAGCAAAAACAACTGTTTGGAACATTCTTAAAAAGAAGGAACGCATTGGTGAGCTCAGCAACACCAAAAGACCCGGAAGACCATGGAAAACAACTGTGGTGGATGAGCGAAGAATTCTTTCCCTGGTGAAGAAAACACCCTTCACAAGAGTTTGCCAGATCAAGAACACTCTCCAGGAGGTAGGTGTATGTGTGTCAAAGTCAACAATCAGGAGAAGACTTCACCAGAGTTAATACAGAGGGTTCACCACAAGATGTAAACCATTGGTGAGCCTCAAAAACAGGAAGGCCAGATTAGAGTTTGTCAAACGACATCTAAAAAAAGCCTTCACAGTTCTGGAACAACATCCTATGGACAGATGAGACCAAGATCAACTTGTACCAGAGTGATGGGATGAGAAGAGTATGGAGAAGGAAAGGAACTGCTCATGATCCTAAGCATACCACCTCATCAGTGAAGCATGGTGGTGGTAGTATCATGGTGTGGGCATGTATGGCTGCCAATGGAACTGCTTCTCTTGTATTTATTGATGATGTGACTGCTGACAAACGCAGCAGGATGAATTCTGAAGTGTTTCGGGCAATATTATCTGCTCATATTCAGCCAAATGCTTCAGAACTCAATGGAGGGTGCTTCACAGTGAGATGGACAATGAACCAAAGCATACTGCAAAAGCAACCAAAGAGTTTTTTAAGGGAAAAAAGTGGAATGTTATGCGATGGCCAAGTCAATCACCGGACCTGAATCCAATTGAGCATGCATTTCACTTGCTGAAGACAAAACTGAAGGGAAAATGCCCCAAGTACAACCAGGACCTGAAGACAGTTGCAGTAGAGGCCTGGCAGAGCATCACCAGGGATGAAACCCAGCGTCTGGTGATGTCTATGCGTTCCAGACTTCATGCTGTAATTGACTGCAAAGGATTTGCAACCAAGTATTAAAAAGTGAAAGTTTGATTTATGATTATTATTCTGTCCCATTTACTTTTGGTCCCTTAACAAGTGGGAGGCACATATGCAAACTGTTGTAATTCCTGCACCGTTCATCTGATTTGGATGTAAATACCCTCAAGTTAAAGCTGACAGTCTGCAGTTAAAGCACATCTTGTTCATTTCATTTCAAATCCATTGTGGTGGTGTATAGAGCCAAAAATGTTAGAATTGTGTCGATGTCCCAATATTTATGGACCTGACTGTAAGATAGGGCCAAGGGCTATTCATAGTATTCAGTATATTGGGCAGAGTAGATGGGCCAAATGGTTCTTATCTGCCGACACATTCTATGTTTCTACTTTATGATCTCTCTGAGAGGTATATCTGAGATTTAACAGTTCTACTGGCTAAACTGGGTTTGCAGTAACTATTTGCAGATTGGTTCTGTATGATCTGGTATGGTTGTATGCAATTTGGATTGTGAACTTTGTAGTTTGCAATTGTAGCTTGCAATTTGTATTTGTAATTGGTGGAACTGCAAGTAAACAAATATAACCAGTTCAGTATACAGCTCTAATCGCACTATTAACAATAGGAACACATCATAGTAACATGGTATATAAGGCCGAAAAAAGACATTTGTCCATCCAGTTCGGCTTGTTATCCTACAAGTTGATCCAGAGGAAGGCAAAAAAAAAAAACTGTGAGGTACCAGCCAATTTTCCCCACTTAAGGGGGAAAATATGCCTCCCTGACTCCAATCAGGCAATCAGAATAACTCCCTGGATCAACGACCCCTCTCTAGTAGCTATAGCCTGTAATATTACACTCCAGAAATTCATCCAGGCCCCTCTTGAATTATTTTATTGTACTCACCATCACCACCTCCTCAGGCAGAGAGTTCCATAGTCTCACTGCTCTTACCGTAAAGAATCCTTTTCTATGTTTGTGTACAAACCTTCTTTCCTTCAGACGCAGAGGGTCCCTCATCACAGTCCTGGGGATAAATAGATGATGGAAGAGATCTCTGTACTGTCCTCTGATAGATAGAGATATAGATAGATATATATATTATACATAGTTAGTTATTAGATCTCCCCTCAGTCGTCAGAACTGTATTAAATACCTATTTTGGCTTCCATAAAAACACAGCTCTCGGTGGAGTGAATGTCTCTTCAGCTCCTGTCTTTAGTAAGTAATGATTCCAGCAGCTCCTGCTAGGGGAATTCCCAGACAGGCTGTTTGTGAGGCTGGCTGTGATTGGTGAAAACTCTTGCTGTGTAAGAAGCTGGCTGTGATTGGTCTAGACTTCTGCCCAGCAACAACAGATTAACACTATGCTTTCTGCTGTTTCTGCTGTGTCACTGAGCTTACCTTACATTACAAAAATGAATCTTAAAGGCATATTATCTTTTTCTGCTTCTGTGAACACAATATATAACAGTTATGACATCCAAAACATGATGTCACAGTCACTTTTGTCTTTAACACCTAAACATAGGAACTGTATTAAGGCTATTGGCTATACAGGTCTAGCTGTATACACATATAAGGCATATTAGCAACCTAGGACAGGTCTTGGGGTACTTTCACACTAGCGGCAGGATGGATCCGACGGGCTGTTCAACCTGTCGGATCCGTCCTGCCGCTATTTCGCCGTGCCGCCGGACTGCCGCTCCGTCCCTATTGACTATAACAGGGTGAACAGCCTGTCGGATCTGTCCTGCCGCTAGTGTGAAAGTAGCCTTAGGCTACTTTCACACTGGCGTTTCTGGGTCCGCTTGTGAGATCCGTTTCACTTAAGCCCCAATGCATTCTGAATGGATAAGGATCCATTCAGAATGCATCAGTTTGGCTCCGTTGCGCCTCCATTCCGCTCTGTAGGCGGACACCAAAACGCTGCTTGCAGCGTTTTGCTGTCCGCCTGACGATGCTGAGCCAAACGGATCCGTCCTGACTTACAATGTAAGTCAATGGTGACGGATCAGTTTTCACTGCCACAATATGGTGCAATTTAAAAACGGATCCGTCCCCCATTGACTTTTTTTTTTTTAAAGAATAATGCAAACAAATCCGTTCTTAACGGTTACAAGCGTTTGCATTATCTGTGTGGATTCGTCTGTGCAGATACAAGACGGATCCGCACCGAAGGCAGGTGTGAAAGTAGCCTTAGCTGGCCAGCTACACGGTGAATGCCTTTTTTTTTTTTTTTGGAACCTTTTGACCCCCAAAAACTGAATGACTGATCAAAAAGTCATATATGCCCCAACCACTAAAGTTTGTTCCGCAAAAAACTAGAAGGAAATATAGAAAAGTTATGGCCATCAGAAAATAGTGATGCAAAGAAAATTTTGCTATATTTTTTTTTCTCCCAGTAATAAAACAAAATAAACAAAAAATTTGTTATTGCCGTAATTGTGTTGACCCGCAGAATAAGGATGTCATGTCATTTTTTTCCCCCCTGTTTTCCAATACAAGACATGGTAAATTAAAAGGTGCCATTAAAAAATACATCTTGTCCAGCAAAAATAAGCCCTCATATAGCTGTGTGAACATTTGAAAAGTTACGGCTGTTGGAATGTGGGGAGGAAAAATCAAAAATGCTAAATTGAAAAAGGGCCTGATCTTTAAGGGGTTAAAAAGGTTCAGGTTTCAGCACTGCTTTAAGTTACTTTCAATCGCTCTCTTTTTTTTCTTATGAGCCTCATGCACATGGCCGTAGCGTTTTTTTGCGGTCCGCAAATTGAGGATGCGCAAAACGCGAATACCGGCCTTGTGTGTTCCGCATTTTGCAGAATTGGAACGTCCTGCCCTCTATAGAACAGTCTTATCCTTGTCTGTAATACGGACAAGAATAGGGCATGTTCCATTTTTTTTTTTTGCAGAGCTGCGGGTTGGACATATAATTCATTTAAATGGATTATGTCTGAGCAGTGAGTTAGCTGGCTTTGCCCCGAGTGACATGCCTATGGCTGCATTGTTACTACTGCTACCTTCTAGCTTGCTGTCTGTGCAGACTAACCAAATTCCTGCATGCCTTTGGATCATAAATGGAAAATGCTGCAGAAAATAGAGGATGGCACTCCAGTGTAGTTCATGCAAACAAAACATTACTGTGTGACAACACTTCGGGTGAAAACCCTTCATCAGGCGGACCAGCAGTGTATATGTCCATTGTATGTATTTTACAGGTCATAAGGAGGTGTATCCACCTAGGCATATACACAAGGGGCGGCCATTTAAAGAGTCCTCCTTTTGCAGTACATTTTTAGTTGTCATATTAAACAAATATCCGGTTCTCTACTCCTGCTCCTCTGTAGCTACCACTGCTCATGGATTGGTCCATACGCCCCTCACAGAATGCAGGGCTGCATTATGGACATTTGGCTGGACAGGCAGGAGGAGAACATTAGTAAGCAGCCTTTGCCTAGGTTGATGGTATTTTACTGATGAGATAAGAAGTCGTCGCGTTGCTGTTCTTTTACTGTAGGTAAGTTGCTGTGACGACCACAGTAACTGTATCACACACATATTTACACCACTACCAAAATCTAACCAGATCATTAACTATGTGCAAAGGTAGGTTGTTTTCATGTGTTGTAGCAAACTGTACCCTATCTCTAAGACTGAAGCTTCAAGCACCTGCTGCAACCTGATACTTGTTCCTGGCGGCCGGGCCAGGAAGCATCCAGGCAGCTGAAAATATCAGAATGACATGATTGTGTACTTATTCCACACATCAACAGGTCAATGATCTTTTCATTTAAGTGGCACATTAATTGATCTCCCGTTTCTATGATAATGTTTACATGAAAAGACAATTTTCCGTTTAGTGCAGTGTATAGACATGCCCAACACATTTACATCAAAGCTGTTAAAAGAAAATGAAATTGGCCAGAAAATGTTGAAAATCAAAAAATGATTAGCTGAGCAGGCCTGAGCAGTGAGAACCCAAGTGGTGGGGGATCCGTGGAAATGAGAAATTATTATTATTATTATTATTATTATTATTATTATTTACCTCTTAATGCCCAGCGCCCGCCCGATCCGCGGCAGGGGTCCGGCAGTCACTGATAGCCGGACCCCTGCTGTATGCGCCGGCATTGGTGAAATCACCGATGCAGGCGCATTAACACCTGCACGGCACGTGCTGACTTGAGACGTGTGCGGGGTGGACATCGGGTCCCCGCGCTGCTGTGACGGGGACCCGATGGCAGGGAAGGCAGCCTGATGCCTTCCTTAGGCATCGTGGCTGCCTTCCAGGAGAGCCGGTCCCCTGGATCTCACAGGCAAGCAGACTGTAAGTTTATTAGGGTACTTTCACACTAGCGGCAGGGGAATTCGGCAGGCTGTTCCGGCGGGTGAACAGCCTGTCGGATCAGTCCTGCCGCTAGTTCACGTGTGCCCCCCGGACTGCATGCAGTACTTTTAGTCTTGCTGCCTCTCGCTGTGCGCTGCCATGCTGCCGCTGGAACTCCGCCCCTTCCCCCATTATAGTCAATGGGGACGGAGTGGCAGTCCGGGGGCACACGTGAACTAGCGGCAAGACGGATCCGACGGGCTGCTCACCTGCCGGACAGCCTGCCGCTAGTGTGAAACTAGCCTTACACTGGTAATACACTTACAGCCAATGCATCACAATACAGAACTATTGTGATGCATTGTAAAGGGGATCAGACCCCCAAAAGTTTAAGTCCCAGAGTGTGATCAAATATAAGTGTAAATAAAGTTTTTTACAGAAAAAAAATTAAGTTTCAAGTAAAAAAAATAATAATAAATCGTCGTTTTCCCAAAATAAAGTTAAAAAAAAGAAAAGAAAATAGGGAAAAAAAAGAAAAGTAGACATAGCAGGTATCACCACGTCCGTATTGACCGGCTCTATAAAAATATCACATGACCTAACCCCCTCAGGTGAACACCGTCCAAAAAATAAAATAAAGACTGTGCTAAATTTTTAATTTTTTTTTGTCATCTTACATCACTAAAAGTGCAACACAAAGCGATCAAAAAGGCATATGCCCCCCAAAATAGTACCAATCTAACCGTCACCTCATCCCGCAAAAAATGAGCCCCTACCTAAGATAATCGCCCAAAAATAAAAAAAACGATGGCGCTCAGACTATGGAGACACTAAAACATGATTTTATTTATTATTATTGTGTAAAACTTAAATAAAAAAAAGTATACATGTTAGGTATTGCCACGTCCGTAATGACCTGCTCTATAAAAATATCAGATGACCTAATCCCTCAGATGAACATTGTAAATGTTCATTTTCGAGATTTTCAAAAATGCTTTTATATGTAAAACTGTAACAACCAACAAAGTAGTCATATTCGGTATTGTCACGTCCGTAACAACCTGCTCTATAAAAATACTGCATGATCTAACCTGTCAGATGAACATTGTAAATAGCAAAAAATAAAAACTGTGCCAAAAAAGCAATTTTTTGATATCTTGCCTCACAAAAAGTGTAATATAGAGCAACAAAAAAATCATATGTACCTTAAAATAGTACAAACAAAACTGCCACCTTATCCCGTAGTTTCCATCATTTTTGGGGGAGTTTCTATTCTAATGGTGCATCAGGGGGTCTTCAAATGTGACACAGCAGCTTAAAATTATCCCAGTGAAATCTGCTTTCCAAAAACCATATGGCGTTCCTTTCCTTCTGCGCAATGCTGTGTGCCTGTACACCAGTTTACGGCCACATATGGGGTGTTTCTGTGAACTGCAGAATCTGGATCATAAATATTGAGTTTTGTTTGGCTGTTAACCCTTGCTTTGTTAGTGGGAAAAAATTTTATTAAAATGAAAAATCAGCCAAAAAAGTGAAATTATGAAATTTCATCTCCATTTTCCATTAATTCTTGTGGAACACCTAAAGGGTTAACAAAGTTTGTAAAATCCGTTTTGAATACCTTGAGGGGTGTAGTTTCTAAAATGGGGTCATTTTTGGGTGGTTTCTATTATGTAAGCCTCACAAAGTGACTTCAGACCTGAACTGATCCTTTAAAGTGGGTTTTGGAAATTTTCTGAAAAATTTCAAGATTTGCTTCTAAGCCTTCTAACATTCACAAAATGATCCAAACCTGAAGTAGACATATGGGCAATGTAAAGTAATAACTATTTTTGAAGTTATTACTATATTTTATAAAAGTAGAGAAATTGAAATTTGGAAATTTTGCTAATTTTTCAAAATTTTTGCTAAATTATATTTATTTTTTTATAAATAAAAATGAACATTTTTGACTTAATTTTACCACTGTCATAAAGTACAATATGTGACAAGGAAACAATCTCAGAATGGCCAGGATAAGTAAAAGCGTTTTAAAGAGGACCTTTCACCTGTATAAACGATGTTAACTGAGTATGCTGCCATATATAGCGGCGCCCGGGGATCTCACTGCACTTACTATTATCCCCGGGCGCCGCTCCGTTCTCCCGTTATAGGCTCCGGTACCTTTTGCGTCTTAAGTTATAGTAGGCGGGTCTTCTCTTGTCCTGTGGGCGTCTCCTTCTCCTAGGCTGCTGCGCTGGCCAATCACAGCGCACAGCTCACAGCCTGGGAGGTTTTTTTAAAGCTATTACCACATAAAGTGACACGTCAGATTTTCTAAAAATGGCCTGGGCAGAAAGGTGAAAAATGGCTTGGTCCTGAAAGGGTTAAAAGGCCTCTGTCAGCAGATTTGTACCTATGAAAGTGGCTGACCTGTTACATGTGCGCTTGGCAGCTGAAGGCATATGAACATGGGACAAACACAGATGCCTTCAGCTGCCAAGCGCACATGTAACAGGTCAGGCACTTTCATAGGTACAAATTTGCTTACAGATGCCCTTTAAAATTGTCTGTATTGCTTGTTTTTCTCAGTGGAAAGCCTTTTTAACAATGTGACCTCTTTCACGCGGCAGTATTTTGGTCGAGCTGTATTATATATGTATTTCTCTTACATTGGCTAAAAAAAAAAAAAAAAGACCCCCATACTCACTCTTACTGATCCTGTCCCTGCTGCTCTACAGTTCCCCATCCCAGCTCGAAATGCCAGGAGATGGGTCATCACTGCACTCAATCACTGGCACAGTAAATAACCTTTTCATCATCTAGGCCACCAAGGATGTCAACTTTAAAGGGGTTATCCCACCTTCTCATTTCCATGCCGTGGCTGCTCTCTCATGTTCAAGAAACTGCTCAGTCAGGGGGCGTTTACTGACTCCACCTCCTTGTTTGGCGTGCGCGCTCCCGTGTGAGCAGGAAATCATTTGCTCAGCCGCCGCAGCTATAAGCGCAGGAGAACTAACAAGCGCGCAGGCGCAAAGAGTTCTCTGCAAAAAAAACACAGGACGAACTAAAGGAATCCACCGCGCAGGCACGAAAATGCGCAAGACCGAGAGTCGGGTCGGGCTGCGTAAAAAAAAAAGAGGATACCGCGCAAGCGCGACAAATGCCCCGATGTTGCTGGGGTGGCCGTAACCTATAACGACCGACAGTAAACAAGGCTACAAAAGAAGGTCAAATATATAAGAAGGGAGGACGAATCTCTAATAACTTCTATTGGGTAAGTGGATACTGGTGTCAAAAACTACACAATTAGGCAGACTTAAAAAGATGGGATAACCCCTTTAACTCCTTGAGCAACCTAGACCACCAGGAATATTACCATTGACCCCTTCAGCTCTAGGGAACGAACTTCATGCTGTGCCAAGTAATACCATAGAGTGGCTAGATAATACCACCGTGGTCTGTGAGGCCACAAACTGCCCCACTCTGGAAAAGTTGCCAGTAGTGCTGGTCCTTGCTGTGCACTCCACACACACTCTGCTGGAAAATCAACTTTATGTTCCGCCATTATGATACTGTATCTGCATACCCTTATTTCTTTTTAAACTAATTGTGGTGGGGATGTACAGCATAAAAAAAACATGATAAAAGTGTACTTGCATCAAAGACCACTTTGTGAGTCCATGCTTTAAGTGAGGGCCCTTTTAAATGCAAATTACATGCTTTGGCAATTCATGATAGCAGTCATGGCCAATAATCATTTTGACTTAAATGTTAAATGCATTATGCATTAAGTTATCCATAGGGTGCTATTAGCCGTCCACAGCTGAGCCGCAGGTACTACCTAGTGGATACAATTAATTGCTGGGCTGCACCTCTACTGCCACCTCCAGGCCATAACTTTTTTTTATTTTTCCGTTCACATCACAGCTGTATGGGGGATTTTTTTTTGCAGGAAAAGTTGTACTTTCCACATCACCACGACGGCCACAAGGAGATTGACCCCTGACCTCTGGGGCAGGAGAAAGAGAAAGGTTTAAAGGCCCCCCCCCCCACCATCACCAGTGTTTTCCTGCCCTTACAGAGGCCAGGGCAGAGAAAGGTCTCCCTGCGGTTGCATGGAGATGAAGAGGAACTTGGAACATGTATGCATGTGTGGATCTCCCGGTGAGAAGAAGGGTGCATTGGCACTTATCTTGGAACCGCTGGGATATGCCGTCCTCGCCTGCGGTCTCGTACTAACGCTGGGCAGGGGAGAAGCGGTAGGGCTCTCTCTGGTTAATCTGGGGCCTGCTCCCAAGGTGGCGTCCTCCTCCTGGCCCTTTGTGGCTCAAGCAGGTTGCGCACCCAGCGCATTAGCGCTTGTGTATATAGTCACTTCCGGTGCATCAGGGAAGTGAGGTGGGAGTCGGGCGACGCGCGGCAAGGCTCTCTATACAAATGCAGACCAGTGGAGTGAGGACCCGCGTGTTGGACTGATCTGAGGTCTGGTTCACCATGTTAGTCCTGGAACCACCATCGCCCAGAGAGCTTGGTGCTCCTACTCAGCCTCCCGTAAGTTCCCTGCGGGGATTACTTTTGTTTAAGCACTCTTTGGGATGCACTACTTAGTGGTCGGCTATTGTGCACTGTGGTGTCCTCCCTCGCAGTTATATTTACCCTTCTAAATTATTTCTCGCTTCATAGGTTGCCAAAGAGGCTCAGAAGAAACCACAAAAACAGCCAAAAAGCATTTCGTGTTTCAAAAAGTTACCGGATGGGTACACCAAAAATATCTTCAAGCAGTGCATTTCCAATATTGTCCAGGAAGAACGGGTTTCTCTATTGGATGAGGTCCGCTCTATGATTAAGGAGGAAGTTAGAGCTTCTTTATTCCAGAGGTAGGAGTCTGACCTGAGACCCTTGCCTCCAAAAAGACCAAAAATATCACCTGTGTCCACTTATGACTCATATGGGTGATGAGGCTTCCTCTTCCAGGCTCTGGGAGGAAGAAGACCTTCTTTCTGACGCTGAAACCTCGGGGGGCAGGAAAAATTATATTTTTTTCCTCTGAGGATATGTCGGACCTCCTTAAAGCAGTAAAAACCACCATGGGGGTAGAAGGCATCCAAAAGCCTCACTCAGTTCAGGAGGAAATGTTTGGGGGTCTGAGGTCCAAGAGAGCCAGAGTATTCCTGATTAATGGGAATATATACGTGAAATGGTCCTGGAAGAATGGTCAGAGCCTGAGAGGAGGCTAGGTATTTCCAGAGAATACAAAAGCCGTCTATTGTTTCATCCGGTTGAATCTAAATGATCTGATGAGAAACCCAAGATAGACGTACAGGTCACCAAAGTAAATAAGAAAACCTTGTTCCCCTTTGAGGACACTTTCCAATTAAGAGATCCTACGGAAAGGAAAGCGGACGGCCTGTTGCATAAATCTTGGGAAGCATCTATGTTTAGTATAAAAACCAACATTGCAGCGACCTCGGTAGCGAGATCCATGTTTCTCTAGTTGAACGAACTGGAATCCCATTTGAAAAAAAAAACAAAACAGAAAAGATAAAAAATTCTATACCTCTCCTTAGGTTGGCAACAGCGTTTCTAGCAGACGCTTTGGCCGAATCCATCAGATTTTTCAGCCAAGGATGCAGGTCTTTCCAATGCAGCAGGGCGGGCCCTCTGGATGAAATCCTGGTCTGGGGACAAAACATCAAAAATTTAATTATGCCCCCTTCCCTTTTCGGGGAAATACATCTTTGGGCCGGTCCTAGACACAATCTTGGAGAAGGCCTCAGATAAAAAGAAGAGCTTCCCTGAAGATAGACCTTAAAGGAGGAAAGCTCCCTTTTGTTCCTTTCAGGGCCAGGACAGATCCTACAAAGGGAAAGGTAAATCGAGCCATTTGAGTTACCCCAAAGAGGGCAGAGGCAGGGGGTTTCTCCTTAATCCCCAGAATAAACCCTCTGAGAAGCAATGATGTCAAAGTGGGGGGGGGGGGGGGGGGGGGGTGACTGAAGGATTTCCTTGCGGCCTGGAAAAGGGTGACATCAAACCCTTGGGCCCAGGAAATAGTCAGTGCGGACTACAAAATAGAATTTTCTTCAGTCCCCCCCCCCCCCCAAAAAAAAAAGATTTTTTGTATCAAATCTGGGATCAGGAAAAGTTCAACGTGGCATTTGGGAAAACATCAAAGTCCTCATACAGCTTGGAGTTGTAAGTCAAGACCCTATCTCAGAACAGGGTCAGGGATTCTATTCTAGCCTCTTTCTAGTAAAACAGAAAGAGGGATCGTTCCGGATGATCATAAACTTAAAATTCCTAAACAAATACATAACCTACAGGAAATTCAGAATGGAATCCCTGATTTCCTTGATAAAGAACACATGGATGTGTACGGTAGACTTAAAAGATGCATATTACCACATCCCAACCCACCACAACTCTCAGAGGTTTTTAAGATTTGCCATAAAAGACCAGCTCGACAGCATCGGCCACTTCCAATTTACTGCTCTTCCGTTTGGGATTTCCTCGGCTCCCAGAATATTCACCAAACTAATGATCGAAATGGTGGGATTCTTAAGACACAAGAATCTGAATGTTATCCCCTATTTAGACTATTTTTTACTAGTGGGAGATGCAGCACATCAAGTGCTTACGGACTTAGACACCTTTCTAGATACCCTGTAAGAACTAGGTTGGCTTATCAATCCCCAAAAATCTTGCCTTCATCCAGCAACCAGAGTTCGATTCCTGGGAGTCATACTAAACATACGTTTTATATGTTGCCCAAGGTGCACAAACATCTAGAGAATCCGCCTGGCCGCCCTATTGTGGCAGGCATTGGGGGCCTATGCAAACAGGCATGTATTTATTTGGATTTCTTTTTACAGTCTTTCGTCTTGGGCCTTAAATCATATATTAGGGATTCCATGCACTTGATACAAGAACTGAGGGATGTTGTTCTGCCGCCTGGTACTTTGATGGTTACATGTGAAGTTGAGTCACTGTACTCTAACATTGCCCACAGTGATGGGCTGGCTGCTGTTAAGTTCTTCCTGTCTGGCTCCAGCACCGGCGATCCAGCCGACCACATGTTCCTGGTGAGCTTACTAGAATTTGCTCACGCACAACTATTTTGTCTTTGACCGTACCTTTTATAGGCAGATCTCCGGTACTGCCATGGGTGCACGGTGTGCGCCTTCCACGCCAACCTTTTTCTAGGCTGGTGGGAGGCCACACGGGTGTACCCATTGGATCAGTTTAGGGATCATGTGGTGGGCTGGTATCGCTTTATTGATGACATTATCTTTTTTTGGCAGGGATCCAGACAGGATTGTGAACGTTTTATTGGCTACCTCAACGAGAACCCGCTTAATATATTCCTAACACATAAAATTTCCGAGTCTGATGTTGACTTTTTGGATCTTCGAATAAAGTTGCAGGATTCAAGAATTGTGACATCTTTGTTCCGAAAAAGCACTGCAACTAACAACCTACTCCACTTTGCGAGTTTCCACCCGGCACATCTGAAGAAGGGTATACCAAGGGGTCAGTTCCTACATCTACGACGTAATTGCAGTGAATTCGGTGATTTTAAGGAGGCCGCACAGGATTTATCATCAAGGCTACATGAGAGGGGTTACCCCAAAAAGGTTGTATCTCAGGCATTTGAAAGGGCCAAGGAATCCAAATGTGAGGATTTATTTGTTCCCAAGATTAAATCACGGGATAATAAGGTACGTGTGATCACTAGATACAACAACCAGTGGTCTGACTTGTACAAAATCCTTAATACGCATTGGTTTCTACCCCGAGCAGACGGTAAATTGGCATCGCATGTTGACGATAGACCAAGGATCATAGCAAGGAGGGCTCCAAACCTTAAAGACACCCTTGTCCGCAGCCACTTCCAACGCCCGGTTGGCACCACTGGTAGAGGAGGCACATTAAAAGGTACATATCCTTGTGGGGACTGCAATATTTGTCAATTTATGCTGAACTCTGACAGTTTTATCTATGGAGAAGACAATAGGGTGAATCTCAAACATTATGTCAACTGTCGCTCCAAAAATGTTTATGCCCTTCTTTGCCCCTGTAATAGGATCTATGTGGGCCAGACCATGCAGGAGCTTAGGAAGAGAGTACAACAGCATACTTCGAATATTCGGTTGGCAGGTCGGGACAGAAGTAAGGGGGAAAAACCCCTAACATCACTGGCAACCCACTTCCTGGATAACCACGATGGTAGGTATGATGATCTACAGGTGGTGGGGTTGGATATTGTTCGAGGAAACATTAGGGGGACACATTATTTCCAGGAGTCTGCTCCGTTCAGAATCAAGGTGGATTTTTAACCTTGGCTCACAGGCCCCAGGTGGCCTAAATGAGGAGCTAACTTTCACTGGTTATTATACATAAGTTCTGTCTTATTTTGTACAGACCTATGTATCACTTAGTTAGTCCATTTTATTTGGTCTAGCTTCACTTCCACTTTATTTATTTCATTTTCTTTTCTAGGCTTAAGGAGGTCGGATCACACTGGAATGCGGGAATAGAGGACCTAAGGATCCTGTTCGTCTGCTCTTCTTCACTTTTTCTCATGTTCGCCCTTTGTGGTTGTCAGGGTATATGGGACAGCGTTGTTTCTGTCCATCCCTCACACCTACAGGGGCACATTTATGAAGCACTTAGCACTTTTATCACTGGTGACCAGTGAGACATACTCAACCTATTGTTTGTTGTATGCCTCGCTGGGACACCCCTTACACTTATAGTTTTGTATTGATCCTTTGTACCTCGGATATTATTTAATATTATTTGGAATTACTCACAATATTGTAATGTGATGTACCTCTGTCCATTAACTGCTTATTCTATTGTTTATATGTACATAATGTTCATTAACTGCCTATTTTTAGTTTTTTTGTTGTCTATATGTATTTAGTATGCAATAATGTATATGTTCTCTCTATTTTGCGCTTGCTTGGTCAGCCCCTTTCTCCCCGGTGAATGGTCTGCCATCTTTTGGTTCGCTTCTACCCTGATAGTATTGACATAGATCTTATGATTATTAAATTGATGCTTATAGAAATATATATATTCAGGGGAACAGTCAATGGGGGTGCAGGACGCCCTTTGGTTGTACAATTTTGTTACTGGTGCCAATGAGGAATATTGCCTGCAGGACATTATGTTTTTATGAACTTGTTCATTTTTTAATGTATTTATTTATTGCACTATAATATAAAATGTTTGTAACCATTTATTAATTATTGTGGGTTTTTTCGGTGCATCAATTATGGCTTGAAGGGTTTGCTCACATTATGATTTAACAATTATGTGGCGATTTCGCAATCTTAAACACCTGTTATGTGTACTATTTTTTGATGTAATCATTGATTTATTCTTGTTGGTCTTCGTTATAAATTATATTGTATGCACAATTATGTCATTTTTGATCAGTTTTATTATGCAAGTATCCCATTGGCCCGATTTTATAATGTATAGTTGATTGACTGTCTCCTGTACCCCATTGCGCTTGTCCATGCCACTTTCACGGCTGAGGATGGGGAAAACCCTCAGCCGTGCGATGTTAAAGGAAAATGAAGCTTCTAGGCCAGAACAACATAATTAGGGAGCAGGTCACCTCCTACAGTGTCCCTAACTCTGACCCTGACTCCTAGCTGTATGAGCCGACCCTGATGGTAGGAGGGCTCATACTCCGGAACCTGGGGTCCCTATTAGCCCTCAGAGTGGCCCTGAACTAGGAGCAGGGTAAGACGACCTGTTCCTCCTAGATACGGAGGAACAGGAGTCTCACAGGCCGAGCTGCAAGGAATGGGGAACAGATACAGCATATAGATATGGCAGGTGAGTGAAACTACTTCCACACCTACCTGCCACAGACACACTGACTGGGTCCCGTGCTCACAAGCTGCTGTCCACACCAAACATAAATGGACACAGCACACACACATAAACACACAGGAACCCAGATCAATAGCTGCAGTAAGAATAACACCAACATAAAGCATAACATCACCACGACATACTTTATGACCGCAAGGGTGGCCCTCACTGGAGAGATGGCATAAGGCTACCAGGAGGATGACTCCAGCAACATGCCTGGAGTACCCCTCAGACCTCAGGCTTCCAGCAGGAACTAAATAGGCCAAGCAGCTACACCCCCACACACACTAGGAAAGGAGTTAAAACTTCCATCCTCAAACAGGGTAGTGAAGCCACTTAAAAGGGAAGTGCAGACACACATAAACCCTGTGCACACATATAAACCCAAATTGCCATAGGCAACCGCATGCATAGACAGTGAGCAGCCCAGCAACAAGCTCAGGCTGCTACACTGCCAAGAACACCATGTTGCCAGCAGCAACAGCACGTGAGGCAAAACACTCACAGCTGCGGTGAACAACCAAACGACCGCTGACAACTGCATGCGGACTCTAAGAGTCACGACCACAGCATAGTCGTGACAGCCCCTTTGTCTGTTTGCGTTCCATCGGGTGCTACGGCGCAGGCTGGTGACCGGCTGTGACGTCGATGCTAGGCTGCGCTTCCGGTCTTTGGAGCGCATCGCGGCATCTACTTCCGGTTTGGGGGCCATCTTGCGCATGCGCACTTGCTTTTCCAACACGCCGGCTCGTTCCGGCATTTGCATCTGCGCGCGACCATGCACCGGGGAGGATCCAGGTAACGCACATACCCTGCTGCTATCTCCTTGGCCCCCTCTTTAGGAGACCTCTTTTTGATTGGTCTTTACCACAGGTTTACTCAATTATGGAATAATCATGTCGACTATAAATGTTGAAACAGTCATTTGGACTTACATGGACCTCTGAGGAAGCTAGTATTTGCACTAGCGATACGCGTTAGGATCTCTTGGCTCTCCTCACTGATGGGTTTTTGTCATTCCATGTGCTACCACTGTGTTTCACGATAAGTATTTACCCAGGTGTCGCAGATATTTTACTGTTATCCTGTCATGGTATTCTGATTGTATGGTCATTCATGCACTGTAGCACTTTAAATTCTTCCCCATCTGTGGGGTTTGCCCTGTTCATCCATGTTTTTAACTTATATGTCTCAATAAAATCATGTCTTATTTTTGGAGGTGCGGCTGTGCTATGGTATTTCTTTCTCTAGTGTTGTTCATAGACTCTGGGTCTCAAATGACCTTCCTACCCACAGACAAGCTTCAAACTCTGAGGGAGAAAGTCCTTCCAGCGAAAGAAAATCTGCTCCCTGAGAGAAGCTATAAGACTACTGGGTACTCTAACTGCTTGCATCCCATCCGTAATGTGGAGCAGACAACAGAAGTCTCTGGACTTGAGAGTTCACATCCCAAGCCAGGTAAAGTCATCTTTAAACTGGTGGATGACAGACAACAATCTCTCTCAGGGGTGTACTGGAGTTAATCGCCTCACATACAGATCAAGACCGATGCCAGTCAGTCAGGCTGGGGCGCAAAAATTGGGAACTCCCATTTTTTGGCCTCTTTCGGTAAGCAGCCAATCATTAAACTTAAGGGAGCTGAGTGCGGTATGGCAGGCCATACAGGCAGGAGAGGAGTCCCTCCAAGACCAACACCTAAGGATATTGTCAGACAACACAACAACGGTAGCCTACCTCTCGCACCAGGGAGGAACAAAGTCAAAAAAACTCCTATCGATTTCAAACCAAATATTTCACTAGGGAGAGGAAAATGTGAGATCCAGATCGGCAACTTACCTCAAGGGGGCTCTAAACAAGGAGGCAGATTATCTCAGTCATCATACGGTGGATCAGACAGAGTGGTCCCCGAATCGGGAAGTCTTCCAGATGATAGTAGTCAGATGGGGGACTCCAGACATAGATCTTTTCGCGTCAAATGAGAACAAAAAAGTAAAAAGATTTTGTTCTCTGGATCCCAGGGGCAATCCCTGGATAGTAGATGCTTTCGCCACAACATGGAACTGGAATCTATGTTACGCTTTTCCGCCGATACTAATGATCCCCAGAGTAATTCAGAAGATCCTGGAGGAAAATCCAACCATCATCATTATAACGCCATTCTGACCAAAAATGAGTTGGTTCTCCTGCCTTAAGAGTCTCTCAGCCTCCAGTCCTTGGCCTCTCCCTCTCTGGAAAGACCTTCTACATCAAGGTCCCATCCTTCATCCCAACCCAGAATTTCTGAAATTAACTGCTTGGATCCTGAGACTGAGTTACTGAGGCATCAGGGTCTTTCGGATAAGGTCATTTCTACTCTTAAGGCAAGTAGAAAGAAGGTAACATCAGCCATATATTTAATGATCTGGAGAAGGTTCTGTTAGACCCAGCAGGGTCTAGAATTGGGTCTTAGACCATTTACTCTTAAAGGGGTTCTTCAGTTTTTTAAACTGATCTATCCTCTGGATAGATCATCAGCATCTGATCGGCGGAGCGCCGCGGCCTTCCCACTGTTTGCCGCAGGTCCAGTGACATCACTTGAATGGAGCTTAGCCACGCCCAGGCCAGTTGATACTAGTTGTGATGTCACTGGGTCTGCGGTAAGCGGTGAGAAGGACGCGGCGCTCCTGGAGCGCCGCTGCCTTTTCAAACAGCTGATCGGCAGGGGGTCCTGGTGGTCGGACCCTGCCGATCAGATGCTGATGATATATCCAGAGGATAGGTCATCAGTTTAAAAAAAAAAAACTGCAAAACCCCTTTAAGGTACAAGTGTCAGCTCTTAGTTGCTTCTTTGATATGGACTTGGCAACCCATAGATGGATCAGAAGATTCATGAGTGGCAGCAAGACTACGACCTACTCTAAGATCCCATATACCTTCTTGAAACCTCAATACTGTTCTAAAAGGCTTAACTATGAGCCCGTTCGAGCCACTAGAAGACTGTCAGCTGAAATTTCTATCCTTTAACACAGCCTTTTTAGATTGCTATCACATCTGCAAGGCGACTATGGGAGATTCAAGCAATCTCAATTAAGGAACCTTATCTAAAAGTTCTGGAGGATAGGATAGTGCTCAGGGTAGACCCAGGTTTTCTGCTCATAGTGGTATCCAACTTCCACAGAGACCAAGAGATCATACTTCTATCCTTTTGCAACAATCCAAAAATAGTGGGGAGTAGGTCTTTCACACTTTAGGCTACTTTCACACTGGCGTTTTGACTTTCCGTTTTTTTAGATCTGTTCAGGGCTCTCACAAGCGGTCCAAAATGGATCCGTTTTGCCCTTATGCATTCTGAATGGAAAAGGATCCGCTCAGAATGCATCAGTTTGCCTCCGTTCCGTCTCTATTCCGCTTTGGAAGCTTGCAGCGTTTTGGTGTCCATCTGACGAAACGGAGCCAAGCGGATCTGTCCTGACACACAATGTAAGTCAATGGGGACGGATCCGTTTTCTGTGACACAATAGAAAACGGATCCGTCCTCCATTGACTTTCAATGGTGTTCAAGATAATACAAACGGATCCGTTCTGAACGAATGCAGACGTTTGTATTATCTGAACGGATCCGTCTGTGCAGATCCATAACGGATCCGCACCAAACGCGAGTGTAAAAGTAGCCTAAGACGTCAGCCGTACTGTTTTGAGATATTTGGAAGTCACAAAAAGCTTCAGATTATCAGTTAGTCTTCTGGTTCAATTTTCAGGGAAGAACAAAGGAAAGGGGTTGTCCAGATTTTCCATCGCTAGATGGATTAAGTGCACAATTTCCCATTGCTATGCCTCTCAGGGTTTCCCTGTCCAGCAAAATTGAAAGCCCACTCGACTAGAGCCATGTCCTCCTTCCTTGGTTGATGTTTGCAGGGTTGCTACCTGGTCAAATGTACATCCCTTTGTAAAGCATTACCGTTTAGATTTTTCTCATTCTGCTGATCTGTCTTTTGGACGTAAAGTCCTTCAGGTAGTAGCCACCCCCCCTTCCCCCCTCCTAATATTGGAATTTTGAATATCTCCTTGTGGCCGTCATGGTGACGATATGGAAAATCGGAATTAGACTTACCGGTAATTCGATTTTCATGAGATCACAATGACGGCCCGTTATTACCTCTTTTCTTATATTTTATTGTTGTTGGGGGTATGCTGTAATACCCGATAAGTATATATTATGTCCTTTAGTTTTTCCTCCACCTTTTTTCACTCTGATAATTTTGGAAAGCACTGGTGATGGTGGAGGGGGTGGGGCCTTTTAACCTTTCTCCGTTTCTGCCCCTACAGAGGTCAGGGGTCAATCTCCTTGTGGCCGTCATGGTGATCTCATGAAAACCGAATTACCGGTAAGTCTAATTCCGATTTTCTAATGCCTCCATTTAATATGGCAAAGAATGTAGTGGGAAGCTTGAAAAAAAAAAATCCAAATGGGGCGGAATTGGGAAAAAAAATGCAATTCCTCCACCGTTTTATGGGTTTTGTTCCAAAGGCGTTCCCTTTGCACCAAAACTGAAGTATGCCCTTCATTCTCTGGGTCAGTATGATTACAACGATACCCCATATGTATAGGTTTGTCATGTCTAAATAGTGTAAATATATATTTATATAATATTATATAATATAAAAATATAAATTACACTTTATTTATAAAAATTATATATATTTTTTTTAAATCACCATATTCTGACCCCTATAACTTTTTTTTTATAGTTATATCTACTGAGCTGTGTTGGGATAACCTGTAGTTTTTATTGATACCATTTTGGAGTGTGTGTGACTTTTTGATCACTATTTATTAAAAAAAAATTTGGATAAGAGAAGCAGTGAAAAAAATGGCAAATCAGCCATTTTGACCCTCTTTTCCGTTACGCCTTTTGCCGTATTGGAAAAATATCTTTATATTTTAATAGTACGGGCGTTTTTGGACATGGTGATGCCCATGAAGTTTTATATTTTTTGTTATTTATGTATTTTTTTTAATGCTACAGAAAAGGGGAGGAATTTAAACTTTTATATAATTTTTTTTTCCATTTTTTTTTTTTTTTTACTTGAATCTCGTATTTGAGCCTACAAAATATATTTTTTCTTAATTTTGATCATGGATCTTTTAGATCCATTATTTGCACAGAATTGCTCATTTTCCCCGGCGCCTCCCCAACGGCACTGACAGGAGGGTGTCCCCGCCCCCTGGACAGGAAACAACACAGAAGCTCAAACTTTAAAAGGCCTCCTCCCCTTACCTAGATCAGTGTTGTTTCCTGTCCCCGGGTAGCGCGGAAGCTCCTCCTGTGTGCTCTGAAGTTCCAGGATAGAAAGATCACACGGCCTGGTCTCTTTCTCAGTATCTGGGAGGGCCATTGCAGAGGACGGGGGCTCCGGGGACGTGGTGCCTCCCTTCCCCGTTCTTCAGCAAAAGCCCTTCGGTGGAAGGCAGCCCCGGGCTCTGTCTGCATGCTCCTTGGCATGGAGCATGGGAAAAAATTGTAAGTGCGGCGCTCCAGTAGGCGGAGACTCCCCTGAGGGAAGGGGGAGTCTCGTAGGCTGGGCGTGCGCCGTGACGTCTTGGCGTAGGGCGTCACGTGCGTGCGTAAGCGTCATGACGTTAGGGGCGTCACGCTGATGCCGGATACAAGAGGGAAGCCGGGACATGTAACAGTGTGCTGTTAGCTTCCCCAGGATGTCGGCTCCTGCTGATTCAGATTCTGCCCACAAACCTTTGGATGTTGCCCTCAGCCCGGTAATCCTCCTCTCCTGTCTTGGGCAGATATTGGTGGGGTAATGGTTTCCCTTAAGATCCACCTCGGGTGCCTGGTGCTGGTGGCAGTATAAAAAATAAATAAATTCAGGACCTTACTTTTTGTGACTGAAGAATCTCCCTCATTCTTGGACTCCATGAGGAGTATGATAAGGGAAGAGGTCAATGCCGCAGTGGAGTCTAGGTTATCTTCCTCATCACTGCAGGCCTCTACGTCCCAAAAATCCCATAATTCTCAATTATATGGGCTGGATATAGCTGAGGGGGAGATTGCTTCTAGTGATGATTCAGATTCTTCAGAAGATGGTTTTGGCAGACTGTTGTTTCTCCCTGAAGACACTCAAAGTCTCTTGAAAACTAGAAGAGCTACTATGAATTTAGAAGATACCAAGGAAAGGATTGGAAGGATCCTGAAAAGAGAGCTCCTATTACAAACACCTTCAAAAGGAAATATCCGTTTTCAGACTCTGACTGAAGCCTATAGGATAAAACACCAAAAGTTGATGCGCATGTGGGATTTCGCTCTGGTAGATAGGGTAAGCGGACGCAGTAGAGAGGCAAAATACAAGTTCTTAACTCAAACTTCAGTGTTTATTCACACTTGCGGCAGTTGCACAAAACAACACGTCACTTTGCAGTCTTTGGTGTTAATTCACACACAATGGAAAGTTCATATTGCACAAGTCACCTTGTTGGCAGTTCTGCCTCCAGTAGTCCACAGCAGGCTTTAGGGGCCTGTTCCCCCTGCACATGGGTCTCAGCCCTCCAGTCCGGCACAAAACCTCAGATCCCAACACAGAGACTACACTAGTGGACAGTCAGCCATTACGTGGCCAGGCTCCTGGCACCGCCAGCAGACTATAGGAGCCGGGTCCATAGGGGGTACATCCCTGGTGGGTTTTGTTGGCACAAGTCGCCGGGCCTGGGGTGGAGATTTCCAGGGTTTGATTGCCCCCCTCCCAAAAGAACCCCCCTGTAGATTTCTGGCAGCCTCATAGCGTTCCACCATCTCAAGGGCATTAACAGGAGACACCTGGCCGATCCAGTGCTGGAGAGGGTATGGCAAAGCCCTCCAGAATACATCAGCCAACAGATGGTCCAGCGTAGCAGTGGAATTCAGCACGTCAGGCTGCAGCCATTTTTGCAACATGTGTAATAGATCATAATACTGAGGTCTCGTGCTCCCACTGATGCACCCGCTGGGCCCGGACCAACACATTCACACCCAGTCTTGCTAGAATCTCACCCTTTACTGTCGGCCGCTTGATCGTCCGGTAAGTCGAAATACACCTGCTGGGGTCCGGATGCCAGGAACAGAGCGATGACCTCAGCCCATTGATCTCGGGGTAGCTTCTCCCTCACGGCCACCTTTTCGAACACCGCCAGATAGGTCTCGACGTCATCTTGGGGATCGCCGCACGGACCGCTTTATGGGCATCGTGGATGCTCTGGGATGCTCTTGCCGCCTGTAAAGCCATCACATGTTGTAACAGCAGCTGGTTTGTTTCTTGCTGCTGCTTATAAGCCTCCCGCTGCTGCAGGTTAGCCTCCACGAGGACTTTCACGACAGCTTCCGTTTTGTCGAGGGTTATAATCTTGCTGGTTTGATGTAAGACATACAACCGTGCCAGGAAACAAAACAAAAATATTTCGGCCTTCACGCCAGCCTCACTGTGCTTGCCCGCATCCTCCACCAATTGTGGGGTTTTGCTCTGGTATATGGGGTAAGCGGACGCAGTACAGAGGCAAAATACAAGTTCTTAACTCAAACTTCTGTGTTTATTCACAATTGCGGCAGTTGCACAAAACAACATCACTTTGCAGTCTTTGGTGTGAATTCACAAACAAATGGAAAGTTCAATTTGCACAGAACAACATGTCACTTTGCAGTCTTTGGTGTTAATTCACACACAATGTAAATATTGCACAAGTCACCTTGTTGGCAGTTCTGCCTCCAGTAGTCCACAGCAGGCTTTAGGGGGCCTGTTCCCCCTGCACATGGGTCTCAGCCCTCCAGTCCGGCACAAAACCTCCAGATCCCAACACGGAGACTCAGCTGCTGAGCTCAGCTGCCTGTTTAAGGACAGCCAGGTGCTGCCAAAACCCGGACCAGTGTTTAAACTCCGGTCCGGTATTTGACCTCACCTGGCTGGAAACCAGCCAGACATGTTGGGATAAAAATACCTGCCTTCCCAGACAAAACCCCCTCACTGTGTCACACGCCAGTGGCTCGAATTTCTAAAAAATAGTCACTGCGTGACCTGATGGACAAGAAATGTGACAGCTTGCTAAAAAGGGCCTGTGAGACTAATACGACTATGTTCAGGTCTAGTATTTCTTCTACTTGTACCGCTAGATCCTTGTCAGTATGGTGGTGACAGCTGGAAGATCATTTGGAGACAGGTACTCCCAGGGAATAAATCTTAGCGTCTTTGCCAATGCTCAAACAGGCATCAAATTTCTTAGCAGACGCCTCTGCGGATTTAGTGAAACTATACGCAAGATCAGCCGCCATATCCAACGCCACCATATGCCTTATGGCTCCTTTCTTGGTCTGCTAATACAGGTTCAAAAATCCACCCCTATGTTCTATCACCTGCGAAGGCGATAGGCTTTTTGGGTCGGTTTTGGATGATATATTGGAGAAGGCATCCGATAAGAAAAAAGGGTTTCCTACTGAATATTTTTATCAAAGGCATTCTTTTCGCTCTCAAATGAAGACTAGGGCAGACCACAGGAAGAGAGAGTACTCAAGAAGATGGCAATCTTCAAGAGGAAGGAATAAAGGGTTTCTCTTCAATCCAGATAATGCCTCAAAATCCACTCAATGACGCCAGAGGTCAAGTTGGAGCAAGATTAAAAATTTTGAGGCATTATTCTGTGCTAGCCGCCATTTGGGAGAGTTTCGGAGTAGAATTTGATTGCTACACGCCAAATCACTACATTATAAACAAGCCATTGGCGAAAAGGGAAGAACAACTGTCTCTGGAATCCGAGCTAACCAGCCTAATTCAAAATGAAGTCCTGCTTCCGGTTCCAAAAAAACAGCAACAGCAGGGGTTTTACTCTCCAGTATTTTTTATACAGTCTAATCTACAAAAAATTCAAGATGGTGACCATCAAATCAACTGTAAATCTGCTTCCTCAACACTGTTACATGGTGACAATGGACTTGCAAGATGCGTACTATCATGTGCCCATATTCGAAGACCACCAGAAATTTTTGAGAATAGCAGTTTTCATGAGAAATCACCTCTGTCACTTCCAGTTTCAGGCTCTCCCTTTTGGCCTATTGTCTGTTTTGAGGATTTTCACAAAGATAAAAGCAGAAGTATCAAGTCATCTCCATCTGCAGGGTATCCTCATAATTCCTTACTTGGATGATTTTTTTTATTGCAGCCGAGACTGAAAATCATCTCTTATCCCATCTGGGCCTAGTTCAAAAGACCTTCAGTGTAATACCAAGCGATCAAAAAGTCATATGTACCTAAAATAGTACCATCAAAACTGCCACCTTATCCCGTAGTTTCCAAAATGGGCTAATTTTTGGGGAGTTTCTACTCTAGGGGTGCATCAGGGGGTCTTCAAATGTGACATGGCAACTTAAAATTATTCCAGTGAAATCTGCCCTCCAAAGACCATATGGCGTTCCTTTCCTTCTGCACCCTGCCGTGTGCCTGTACAGCAGTTTACGACCACATATGGGGTGTTTCTGTCAACTACAGAATCAGGGTAATAAATCTTGAGTTTTGTTTGGCTGTTAACCCTTGCTTTGTTACTGGAAAAAATTGATTCAAATGAAAAATCTGCCAAAAAAGTGAAATTCTCAAATTTCATCTACTTTTTCCTTTAATTCTTGTGGAACACCTAAAGGGTTAACAACGTTTATAAAATCAGTTTTGAATACCTTGTGGGGCGTAGTTTCTAAAAATTGGGTAATTTTTGGGTGGTTTCTATTATGTAAGCCTCACAAACTGACTTCAGACCTGAACTGGTCCTTAAAAAGTGGGTTTTGGAAATTTTCTGAAAAATTTCTAAATTTGCTTCTAAGCCTTCTAACATCCCCAAAAAATTAAAATGGCATTCACAAAATGATCCAAACATAAAGTAGACATGGGAAATGTGAAATAATAACTATTATATGAGGTATCACTATCTGTTTTTAAAAGCAGAGAAATTAATATTTGCAAATTTTTCAAAATTTTTGGTATTTTTTTTAATTTTTTTTATAAATGAAATATTTTGACTGTTTTCTCGTCACATATTGTACTTCATGACAGTGGTAAAATTATCTCAGAATGGCCTAGATAAGTAATAGCGTTCCAAAGTTATTACCACATAAAGTGACACATGTCAGATTTGCAAAAAGTGGCTCGGTAGTGAAGGGGTTAAAGTTTGAGCTTCTGTGTTTCCTCTCAGGGGGCGGGGACTCCTCCTGTCAGTGCTGTTGTGGAGGCTATTGGAAAATCCAATTACTGGTAAGAGTAATTAACCCTTTCTTATGTTGGCCTGCCACCTGCTGGCCAAAATAAGAATTGTAGCTTCAATACCCTGGACCCAGCCCATTGAATTCAATTACCAGCAGCCTCATTGGCCACAGAGTGCCGGTTTTTCACCCTTTAGATGCAGTGATCTCACTTGAAACAGGGGAGACCTGCCGGCCATGACACATGCTACATGCGTGAGCGGGCTCCATGTTTGCTCTTCGCTCCAGCGCCGTACATGTACGGTACTGGTAGTGAAGGGGTTAAAGGGGTTGTCCGGTTTCAGAGCTGAACCTGGACATACCCCTGTTTTCACCCCTCAGGCCCACTTGATATTAGCATGTGAGCATTTCATGCTCTGATGCTTTCCCTTGCCCTGCGCTGTATAGTTTAACCACCTCCGGACCGCCTAACGCAGAATCGCGTTCCGGAGGTGGCAGCCCTGCGCAGAGTCACACATATATGCGTCATCTCGCGAGACGCGAGATTTCCTGTGAACGCGCGCACACAGGCGCGCGCGTTCACAGGATCGGAAGGTAAGCGAGTGGATCTCCAGCCTGCCAGCGGCGATCGTTCGCTGGCAGGCTGGAGATGCGATTTTTTTAACCCCTAACAGGTATATTAGACGCTGTTTTGATAACGGCGTCTAATATACCTGCTACCTGGTCCTCTGGTGGTCCCTTTTGTTTGGATCGACCACCAGAGGACACAGGTAGCTCAGCAATATGTAGCACCACACTACACTACACCCCCCCCTGTCACTTATTAACCCCTTATTAGCCCCTGATCACCCCATATAGACTCCCTGATCACCCCCCCTGTCATTGATCACCCCCCTGTCATTGATCACCCCCCTGTAAGGCTGCATTCAGATGTCCGTATGTTTTTTACGGATCCACGGATACATGGATCGGATCCGCAAAACACATACAGACGTCTGAATGGAGCCTTACAGGGGGGTGATCACCCCATATAGACTCCGTGATCACCCCCCTGTCATTGATCATCCCCTTGTAAGGCTCCATTCAGACGTCCGTATGATTTTTACGGATCCACTGATACATGGATCGGATCCGCAAAACACATACGGACGTCTGAATGGAGCCTTACAGGGGGGTGATCACCCCATATAGACTCCCTGATAACCCCCTGTCATTGATCACCCCCCTGTCATTGATCATCCCCCTGTAAGGCTGCATTCAGATGTCCGTATGTTTTTTACGGATCCACGGATACATGGATCGGATCCGCAAAACACATACGGACATCTGAATGGAGCCTGACAGGGGGGTGATCAATGACAGGGGGGTGATCACCCCATATAGACTCCCTGATCACCCCCCTGTCATTGATCACCCCCCTGTCATTGATAACCCCCCTGTAAGGCTCCATTCAGACATTTTTTTGGCCCAAGTTAGCGGAATTTTTTTTTTTTTTCTTACAAAGTCTCATATTCCTCTAACTTGTGTCAAAAAATAAAATCTCACATGAACTCACCATACCCCTCACGGAATCCAAGTGCGGATTTTTTTTTAGACATTTATATTCCAGACTTCTTCTCACGCTTTAGGGCCCCTAGAATGCCAGGGCAGTATAAATACCCCACATGTGACCCCATTTCGGAAAGAAGACACCCCAAGGTATTCGCTGAGGGGCATATTGAGTCCATGAAAGATTGAAATTTTTGTCCCAAGTTAGCGGAAAGGGAGAAAAAATAAATAAATAATCAATTTCCGCTAACTTGTGCCAAAAAAAAAAAAATTCTATGAACTCGTCATGCCCCTCATTGAATACCTTGGGGTGTCTTCTTTCCAAAATGGGGTCACATGTGGGGTATTTATACTGCCCTGGCATTTTAAGGGCCCTAAAGCGTGAGAAGAAGTCTGGGATCCAAATGTCTAAAAATGCCCTCATAAAAGGAATGTGGGCCCCTTTGCGCATCTAGGCTGCAAAAAAGTGTCACACATCTGGTATCGCCGTAATCAGGAGAAGTTGGGCAATGTGTTTTGGGGTGTCATTTTACATATACCCATGCTGGGTGAGATAAATATCTTGGTCAAATGCCAACTTTGTATAAAAAATGGGAAAAGTTGTCTCTTGCCGAGATATTTCTCTCACCCAGCATGGGTATATGTAAAAAGACACCCCAAAACACATTGCCCAACTTCTCCTGAATACGGCGATACCACATGTGTGACACTTTTTTGCAGCCTAGGTGGGCAAAGGGGCCCACATTCCAAAGAGCACCTTTCGGATTTCACAGGTCATTTACCTACTTACCACACATTAGGGCCCCTAGAATGCCAGGGCAGTATAACTACCCCACAAGTGACTCCATTTTGGAAAGAAGACACCCCAAGGTATTCCGTGAGGGGCATGGCGAGTTCCTAGAATTTTTTATTTTTTGTCACAAGTTAGCGGAAAATGATGATTTTTTTTTTTTTTTTCTTACAAAGTCTCATATTCCACTAACTTGTGACAAAAAATAAAAACTTCCATGAACTCACTATGCCCATCACAAAATACCTGGGGGTGTCTTCTTTCCAAAATGGGGTCACTTGTGGGGTAGTTATACTTCCCTGGCATTTTAGGGGCCGAATGCGTGAGAAGTGGTTTGAAATCAAAATCTGTAAAAAATGGCCGGTGAAATCTGAAAGGTGCTCTTTGGAATGTGGGCCCCTTTGCCCACCTAGGCTGAAAAAAAGTGTCACACATCTGGTATCCCCGTACTCAGGAGAAGTTGGGCAATGTGTTTTGGGGTGTCTTTTTACATATACCCATGCTGGGTGAGAGAAATATCTTGGCAAAAGACAACTTTTCCCATTTTTTTATACAAAGTTGGCATTTGACCGAGATATTTATCTCACCCAGCATGGGTATATGTAAAATGACACCCCAAAACACATTGCCCAACTTCTCCTGAGTACGGCAATACCAGATGTGTGACACTTTTTTGCAGCCTAGGTGGGCAAAGGGGCCCACATTCCAAAGAGCACCTTTTGGATTTCACCGGCCATTTTTTTTTTTACAGATTTTGATTTCAAACTACTTTGCACGCATTTGGGCCCCTAAAATGCCAGGGCAGTATAACTACCCCACAAGTGACCCCATTTTGGAAAGAAGACACCCCAAGGTATTTCGTGATGGGCATAGTGAGTTCATGGAAGTTTTTATTTTTTGGAGCAAGTTAGTGGAATATGAGACTTTGTAAGAAAAAAAAAAAAAAAATAATCATCATTTTCCGCTAACTTGTCACAAAAAATAAAAAGTTCTATGAACTCACTATGCCCATCAGCGAATACCTTAGGGTGTCTACTTTCCGAAATGGGGTCATTTGTGGGGTGTTTGTACTGTCTGGCCATTGTAGAACCTCAGGAAACATGACAGGTGCTCAGAAAGTCAGAGCTGCTTCAAAAAGCGGAAATTCACATTTTTGTACCATAGTTTGTAAACGCTATAACTTTTACCCAAACCATTTTTTTTTTTTACCCAAACATTTTTTTTTTATCAAAGACATGTAGAACAATAAATTTAGAGAAAAATTTATATATGGATGTCGTTTTTTTTGCAAAATTTTACAACTGAAAGTGAAAAATGACATTTTTGCAAAAAAATCGTTAAATTTCGATTAATAACAAAAAAAGTTAAAATGTCAGCAGCAATGAAATACCACCAAATGAAAGCTCTATTAGTGAGAAGAAAAGGAGGTAAAATTCATTTGGGTGGTAAGTTGCATGACCGAGCAATAACCGGTGAAAGTAGGGTAGGTCAGAAGTGTAAAAAGTGGCCTGGTCATTAAGGGTGTTTAAGCTAGGGGGGCTGAAGTGGTTATAGGGCTTCTGTCACCCCCCAAACAGCAATTTTCAGTTTTGGACTTAATATATTTGCTAATGTACGCAGATTCCATATATACCCCTCTTACCTCCTGGCTGTGCTGTAATTTCAGTAAAATCTTACTTTTGTGATATGCAAATTACTTCACTACCAGCAAGTTGGACGGACTTGCTGGTAGCCGCCGTATCCTCGGTCTGAAAAAACGCTGCCTCCTCCACTTGATTGACAGGGCCAGCGAGCGCTCTCATTCTCCAGCTGCCCCTGCCTGCAGCTCAAATCCCGTGCCTGCGCCGTACCGGTCCTCATTAGGCGCAGGCGCTCTGAGAGAAGGACGCTCGCTTGGCTGCTCCTTCCTCAGTGCGCCTGCGCCAATGACGTCAGCCCTACACCTGGAAGAGAAGACGCCGGCATCGCTGGTAAGGAGGCGGAAAGTCCGGTGACGTCGCTGGATGCTTGATTTAGGTAAGTATTTACCTAATAAGCATGCACCCACTACAACCACCATGAAATGGGGTGCCATTATAAAAAAAGGATATTTAGAGACACTATACCACCAACGCTTATAAATAATATACCCATAATTTATATATATATATATATATATATATATATATATATATATATATATATATAGAGAGAGAGAGCACATAAATAAATATTTTTATTTAGATCAGAGAAAAATGGCGGCACTGGCAAAAAGTGAAAGTTTGGGTGCATGTTCTTGAGGGAATAGGCTTCTTACCCCAATAAATAGTCCAGAAAATGAACGGCACTCCAGTAGGTCATGAATAAATAACTCCTTTATTCACCCTTGCGGTACAACGTTTCGGCTCAATACTTGAAAAAGGCTCTAGTATTGAGCCGAAACGTTGTACCGCACAGGTGAATAAAGGAGTTATTTGTTCATGACCTACTGGAGTGCCGTCCATTTTCTGAACTAATATATATATATATATATATATACTCGCCTAAAGAATTATTAGGAACACCATACTAATACGGTGTTGGACCCCCTTTTGCCTTCAGAACTGCCTTAATTCTACGTGGCATTGATTCAACAAGGTGCTGATAGCATTCTTTAGAAATGTTGGCCCATATTGATAGGATAGCATCTTGCAGTTAATGGAGATTTGAGGGATGCACATCCAGGGCACGAAGCTCCCGTTCCACCACATCCCAAAGATGCTCTATTGGGTTGAGATCTGGTGACTGTGGGGGCCATTTTAGTACAGTGAACTCATTGTCATGTTCAAGAAACCAATTTGAAATGATTCGAGCTTTGTGACATGGTGCATTATCCTGCTGGAAGTAGCCATCAGAGGATGGATACATGTTCTTATTCTGTTTACGCCAAATTCGGACTCTACCATTTGAATGTCTCAACAGAAATCGAGACTCATCAGACCAGGCAACATTTTTCCAGTCTTCAACAGTCCAATTTTGGTGAGCTCGTGCAAATTGTAGCCTCTTTTTCCTATTTGTAGTGGAGATGAGTGGTACCCGGTGGGGTCTTCTGCTGTTGTAGCCCATCCGCCTCAAGCTTGTGCGTGTTGTGGCTTCACAAATGCTTTGCTGCATACCTCGGTTGTAACGAGTGGTTATTTCAGTCAATGTTGCTCTTCTATCAGCTTGAATCAGTCGACCCATTCTCCTCTGACCGCTAGCATCCACAAGGCATTTTTGCCCACAGGACTGCCGCATACTGGATGTTTTTCCCTTTTCACACCATTCTTTGTAAACCCTAGAAATGGTTGTGCGTGAAAATCCCAGTAACTGAGCAGATTGTGAAATACTCAGACCGGCCCGTCTGGCACCAACAACCATGCCACGCTCAAAATTGCTTAAATCACCTTTCTTTCCCATTCTGACATTCAGTTTGGAGTTCAGGAGATTGTCTTGACCAGGACCACCCCCCTAAATGCATTGAAGCAACTGCCATGTGATTGGTTGACTAGATAATTGCATTAATGAGAAAAAGAACAGGTGTTCCTAATAATTCTTTAGGTGAGTGTGTGTGTGTGTATATATGTGTGTGTTTGTGTGTGTATATGTGTGTGTGTATGTGTGTATATATATATATATATATATATATATATATATAGTTAGATCCATGGAAAAAAGTCTAGCAGCACTCCCTTCTGGTTCTTTTAGAGGTGCAGGGTGCCCGCGGTAATCCCTCGATTCAGGACGGTAGGTAGATAATGAAAATCCGCAGCACTCCTTGAAAATAAAAATGTACTCTTTATTCACACATATCAAATGACAACGTTTCGGTTCTCTCACAGAACCTTTCTCAAGTCCACCTGACTTGAGAAAGGTTCTGTGAGAGAACCGAAACGTTGTCATTTGATATGTGTGAATAAAGAGTACATTTTTATTTTCAAGGAGTTCTGCGGATTTTCATTATATTTTTATATATATATATATATATATATATATATATATACACATATATATATATATATACACATTTATTTATGGCTGTGTTTGATATATATGTTTATATGTGTAACACACTAATATATATGTGTGTGTGTGTGTATATGTATATATATACATAACTGGACAAATGACGAGGCAGCACTTCCAGCTTTTGGTGACAGGGTGACGACCCCAAAACTTTATTCCCAGCAACGTTTCGGCCTACTCAATGAGGCCTTTGTCAAGCTATACAACAGTGCTTATTAATGGGTATATATACCCACAAATCATTACACACTCAGTGCAATTAGTGAAAATACATGTTAACCGCCTCACGTCCGCCCATAGGATATAAACGTCCTATGGGTGGACGTCTATTTCTGACAGCACGTTTTAAAACGTCCTGTCAGAAATAGCAGCTGCACGCTAATCGTGCAGCTGCTGATCGGGTTGCCCGCTGTCAGTGACAGCAGGGCAACCCTAAGACAAGGCAGGGACAGTGCCCAGGTGTCCCTGCCTTCACGATCGCTGCAGACACAGCGCTCACCGAGCGCTGTGTCTGCAGAGCAGGAAGCGCTGTGCGCTTCCTGTTCCGGCCCGGTGGTCATGTGACCGCCGGGACCGGAGAGTGCAGGGGCTGTGTGAGGTCTCTCAGAGACCTCGATCAGCCCTGCTCTGAGGCTGTACAGCGCTGGATTGCTGCTGTACAGCCTCTCTAGGGGTGCATTTCTTCTGTAACTGGGGCTACTATGTCAGCCCCAGTTACAGGAGAAATCAACAGTGAAAAAAAAATAAAAAGTGAAGTAAATGTCCCCCAGAGGTCTTGTATGACCTTATGGGGGACGAAAAGTGTAAAATAAAATAAAAATAAAATAAAGGGTTGAAAAAATAAAATAAAAAAAAGTTTCACATGTAAAAAAAAAAAAAATCCCAAGTAAGGAATAAAAAAAAAAATTAAAAATAGAAAAAATAAAATAAAATAGACATATTTAGTATTGCCGCGTCCGTAAAAACCAGCTCTATAAAAATATCACATGACCTAACCCCTCGGGTGAACACCGTAAAAAAAAAAAAAAAAAACTGTGTCAAAACAATCAATTTTTGTCACCTTGCATCACAAAAGGTGCAACACCAAGTGATCAAAAACGCGTATGTCCCAAAAATGGTACCAATAAAACCGTCACCTCATCCCGCAAAAAATGAGCCCCTACATAAGAAAATCTCTCAAAAAATAAAAAAACTATAGCTCTTAGAACATGGAGACACTAAAACATCATTTTTTTGGTTTCAAAAATGCTATTATTGTGTTAAAGTGAAACAAATAAAAAAAAGTATACATATTAGGTATTGCCGCGTCCGTAAAAACCAGCTCTATAAAAATATCACATGACCTAACCCCTCGGGTGAACACCGTAAAAAAAAAAAAAAAACTGTCAAAACAAGCAATTTTTGTCACCTTGCATCACAAAAGGTGCAACACCAAGTGATCAAAAACGCGTATGTCCCACAAAATGGTACCAATAAAACCGTCACCTCATCCCGCAAAAAATGAGCCCCTACATAAGAAAATCTCTCAAAAAATAAAAAAACTATAGCTCTCAGAACATGGACACATTAAAACATAATTTTTTGGTTTTAAAAATGCTATTATTGTGTAAAACTTTAATAAATGAGAAAAAGTATACATATTAGGTATCGCCACGTCCGTAACAATCTGCTCTATAAAAATGTCACTTGACTGAACCCCTCAGGTGAACGCTGTAAAAATAAATAAATAGAAACTGTGCTAAAACAACCAATTTTTTGGTCACCTTGCCCCATAAAGTGTTATAATGAATGATCAAAAAATCATATGTACCCAAAAATAGTACTAATAAAACTGGCACCTTATCCCCTAGTTTCCAAAATGGGGTCACTTCTTGGGAGTTTCTACTGTAAGGGTGCATCAGGGGGCTTCAAATGGGACATGGCATCTAAAAACCATGTGGAGTTCCTTTACTTCTGCGCCCTGCCGTGTGCCCATATAGCAGTTTACGACCACATGTGGGGTGTTTCTGTAAACCCCAGAATCTGGGTAATAAATATTGAGTTTTGTTTGGCTGTTAACCATCGATGTGTTAAAGAAAAAAATTGATTAAAATGGAAAATCTGCCAAAAAAGTGAAATTTAAAAATTTGATCTCCATTTTCCTTTAATTCTTGTGGAACGCCTAAAGGGTTAACAAAGTTTGTAAAATCGGTTTTGAATACCTTGAGGGGTGTAGTTTCTACAATGGGGTCATTTATGGGGGTATCCACTATGTAGACCCCACAAAGTGACTTCAGACCTGAACTGGTCCTTATAAAGTGGGTTTTGGCAATTTTCTTAAAAATTTGAAGAATTGCTTCTAAACTTCTAAGCCTTCTAACGTCTTAAAAAAATAAAATGACATTTCCAAAATGATGCCAACATAAAGTAGACATATGGGGAATGTTAAATAATAAATATTTTATGAGGTATCACTTTCTGTTTTAAAAGCAGAGAAATTGAAATTTAGAAAATTGCGAATTTTTCAAATTTTTGGGTAAATTTGGGATTTTTTCATAAATAAAGGTGAAATATTTTGACTCAAATTTATGATTATCATGAAGTACAATGTGTCACGAGAAAACAATCTCTGAATGACTTGGATAAATAAAGGCGTTCCAAAGTTATTACCACATAAAGTGAGATATGTCAGTTTTGCAAAATTTGGCCTGGTCAGGAAGGGGGCAAAGGGCCCAGATGGGAAGTGGTTAACAATAAGGTCACATGATCATCCAAAACAGCTTCATCACATGACATTCAGTGTCTAATACATGTTAGTGTCAAATCAATATTTGACATATACACGATCTATAAAACAAATCAACAGTGATCATTGTACAATCTGTGTTCAATTCATGTATACATTATAATTTAATATACAACAAAAGTGTCCCTTAGGTACAACATCCTATGTCATAAGTGAAGTGCAGACGTGCTCTGTGCATTAAGGGTTAAAATTTCTTATTCATGATGCAGCTGCATCATATCAAAAGTTAAAAATTCGTGGCGCTTACCGCCCATGGACCCGCCGAGTCAGCCAACGCTGGCGTCCCCCCATGTGTAATGCGCATGCGCTGGCCAGACGTCTCTCACCCACCTCCCAACGCAGCCACGTCACCATGCACAACTCCATGGAACGCACAGTCACCCAGTGGAGCGCACCGCAGGCGCAGCAGCGGAGGGAGGAGGGCAAGGACATGTGACACGGCCGCACTAGCACCACATCAAGGGGGCGTGTCAGTGGCCATGGTAACACAGGGTAAATATCCCAGTGCGGCGCACGACGGGGGCATTCAGATGAACACATCGTGCACAATAGTTATATCAGTCTTCATCTCAGTGTGTAGGGAAGCCAAGGGACGGCGACATATGGCACCCGGTTCACTGACCAGACATGCCCATGGCGCCCCCCTCCGCCATCCTCCACACTAAGAGACAAACTAGTGCTGCTCCAATGGGACAAACCCTTCCCATCTGCATGCACTTAACTGTGGTGTGCCAAAACTGTGCCATCTGGCATCCAGGTTCAAGGCCAATACCATGGCATCCAATGCCACCTTCGTGATAGTGCAGATCAGGTTAAAAACATCATAATATGCACCATGTGACTCGTCCAAAAGCACACCCGCCGTAATCGCCAGTTCTTCATACGATGGTCACTGCTTCGCTAGCGTACTCAGGGGGTCCACGCGGCACCATCCACATTAAGGCCGTCAGGCTTAAGTGAGCGTAACTTATGGTTCCACATAATCTCACGCTGCTTCAACAATCTTTCCCTGTTGCCTCCCCTTTTGAGTGGAGGAATGTGATCTATCACCCTAAACTTAAGGTCCTTTTCTCTGTGCCCAGCTTCAACAAAATGCTTAGGCACAGGGAGGTCCCTCCGTTTTTGACGAATGGAATATCTATGGTAATTCATTCTCGTCTTCACACCACAAATAGTTTCCCCAACGTAAAAAAGGTTGCAGGGGCAAGACAGAAGATAGACGACAAATGAACTATCACATGTTAGGAAGTGTCGTATTTCAAACTGCGTGTTTGATACTGGGTGCGTGAATTTCTCCCCTTTCAGCATATAACTACAATTCATGCAGTTCAAGCACGGATAACATCCATACTTTCTGCGACCTATATAGGTCTGGACAGAGGTTTGTCTCTCAGGCTGTCAGTTCTCCTGTATGACATTTAGGGGGGTACAGCAAATTCTTTCACGTTGCCAAAGTTACTATTCAGTATAGGCCAATATTTCTTGATGACACCTGCTATCTGGTAGCTGCCCTCAGTGTAAGTAGAAATAAATGGTACTCTAACTTGGTTGTTGACTCTCTTGGGGCCCTTAGGATCCAAATCGTCCAAATGTTTTTGGACCAATTTTTTGGGGTACCCTCTGTTTGTGAATTTGTCAGCCATCTCTGATAATCTCTTACTCCATAATTGTGGATCTTTCACAATCCGCTGTACTCGGAGAAACTGACTCCGTGGCAATGATTTCACCATGGACCGCGGATGGCAGCTCTCAAACCTCAGTAGTTTGTTGCAGTCTGTCGGCTTAGTGAACAGATCAGTCACTAGTCCGGTATCCTGCTTCTTAACCATAGTGTCCAAAAATTGAACCTGCTCGGTGGAGTGCGTCAGAGTAAATTGGATCTCAGGATCCATTGTGTTCAAAAATTCATGGAACTTCGCCAACTCATTCTCAGTGCCGTCCCAGATGACAAAAACATCATCTATGTATCTCCACCACCCCAGCACATGGCTGAAGTGGTGGGACACATAGACGTGTTCAGCCTCCAGGCCCGACATGAAAATGTTGGCGTAAGTCGGCGCCATATTCAAACCCATTGCGGTTCCTCGCAATTGAAGGTAGTAGCCATCTTGAAAAGCAAAATAATTGTATCTGAGCACTACACCGAGCAGGTCAATAATGAACTCTTTGCATTCATTAGTGTACGGTGTTGGAACCAGACACTTTCTGACTGCCTCCACACCCCTATCATGATTGATAGAGGTGTAGAGGCTAACCACATCAAAAGATGCTAGTATAGTACTCGACGTCACTTCCACGAGTGCAATTCTGTCCAAGAAATCGCTTGTGTCCCGTATATATGATTTAGCTGAAACAGCAAACTGCCGGAGGATCTTATCTAAAAAAATCGCTAAATTGGAGAACACAGACTCCCTCCCGGAGACAATAGGTCTCCCCGGGGGGTTCTGTATACTCTTGTGAATTTTCGGTAACACGTATATCAATGGTGTCTTAGGGTGTGCAACCAGTAAAAAGTTATACAGAGACTCATCAATCAGACCTCCTATCTTAGCTCTGTCTAATACCCTGGTGATGATTTTGATCACCTCAAATTTGGGGTCATGATTAAGCCGTCTATATATTAGGGCATCCCCCAGTTATCTCTGAATCTCAGAGATGTACCATTTGGTGTCCATTACAACAACGGCTCCCCCTTGTTGGCGGGCTTCACCGTGAGGGACCCGTTGTTGCATAGTTCACCCAAGGCCTGTATCTCTGCAGACGTCATATTTGGATGTCTGAGACCACTAATTTGCAAAGAACCCTTTAAACCTTCAATGTCTGTCCTCACTGCATTGATATACGTGTCTATAGCTGGACATTTTATATGTGGCGTGAAGTCGCTCTTAGCATGTAATCCAACACTGTGAAGAGAGAGTTCACAACCATGCACATTATCACTGTTAGTCAGCTGTTTATTAGCTTCAGAGAACCACACCTTTAATTTGATGTTTCTAAAAAACTTCTGTAGGTCAACTTCATATAAATTATATATTTTTTTATTTTATTTATTATTTATGGGTATATTATTCTCTAAATATCCCTTTTTTAAAATAATGGCCCCCCATTTTGTTGGTGGTTGTAGTGGCTGCATGCTTATTACGCAAATACTTACCTAAATCAAGCATCCAGCGACGTCACCGGACTCTCCGCCTCCTTACCAGCGATGCCGGCGTCTTCTCTTCCAGGTGTAGGGCTGACGTCATTGGCGCAGGCGCACTGAGGAAGGAGCAGCCAAGCGAGCGTCTTTCTCTTAGAGCACCTGCGCCGAATAAGGACCGGTACGGCGCAGGCACGGGATTTGAGCTGCAGGCAGGGCCAGCTGGAGGATGAGAGCGCTCGCTGGCCCTGTCAATCAAGTGGAGGAGGGGGCGTTTTTTCAGACCGAGGATGCGGCGGCTACTATAGTTGGGCGGACATGCTGGTAGTGAAGTAATTTGCATATCACAAAAGTAAGATTTTTTTTTTTTTTACTGAAATTACAGCACAGCCAGAGGTAAGAGGGGTATATATGGAATCTGCATACATTAGCAAATATATTAAGTCCAAAACTAAAAAAATGCTGTTTGGGGGGTGACAGAAGCCCTTTAACACTGCTAGGTTGAGGCTTCCGCCTAGCAGCATTGCCGGTGATATCACCAGCTCTTATGGGCGGCATTAGTGCTGCCCTAGCCGTTTTACAGGCTAGGGCAGTGCTAAAGCCCGCCCTTTAGTGCTGGTGACGTCATTGGGCTCACTTCTGGGCGGAAGACTCCACCTAGCAGTCCCTATAGAGAGCCTGGTACATCATCGGATCTCCAAAAAATGCCTTTGCCCTGTGCTATTCAGTGCAGGTCAAAGGAGAGCAATCGGAGCATGAAATGCTCATATTAGGGGCCTGCCTGGGTTAAAACCTGGGGGAAGGGGGTGTATGTCCGTGTTCAGCTCTAAACCTGGACAACCTCTTTAAAGGGGTTGTGTCACTTCATCAAATGGCATTTGTTACGTAGAGAAAGTTAATACAAGGCACTTACTAATGTATTGTGATTTGTCCATATTGCTTCCTTTGCTGGCTGGATTCATTTTTCTATCACATTATACACTGCTCGTTTCCATGGTTATGACCACCCTGCAATCCTTCAGCGGTGGCCGTGCTTTCACACTATAGAAAAAAGCACCAGCCTAAGTGAGCCCCCACGGTTCCGGCCACTAGAGAGGCCGACACTTTTTTCTATAGTGTGCAAGCATGGCCACCACTACATGATAAATGCAATATGCTGAAGGTAGAGAACCCCTTTAAAGTAATCTAAGCTAATACATAAGTATTATGAAATCGTTTGTAGCGGCGATCTAGCAGCCCATGTCCTCAGCTCTATTGCCAAATTCTAGGTGACAGGTTTCCTTTAAGTCATCCAATACATGTAGGGGAGCGAATATCGATTCTGGGGCAAGAAGTGAGCATGCACACAGAAGTGTGAGCTTGACGCTTCGTAGCAATACAGTCTACATACTTCCGATGCCAAGGGTTAGTATCCACTTTTTTTTTTTTCAACAGTACAAGGTTAAGTTGGTAACATTCACACATTATATGACTGATAAGAGGAACGGATACATAACATCCCTAATCACAGACTTAAAACTGCGTTGAAGCATGTCTGCTGTGCAAACAGCAATCTACACACTAGTGAAGAAATTTTACGCTGAAATAGAAAAAAAAGCTCACCTTAGAGCAGGGATCAGCAACCTTTGGCACTCCAGCTACTGTGAAACTACAACTCCCAGCATGTACACTTACTCAACTGGTTTTGTAAGACCCATAGAAGTGAAAGGATGATTGAGCGTGCCGGAGGTTGCTGATCCGGCTGCACCCGGGAAGACTCCAGCATCCCAGTCAGAATCACTGATTATGGAGGCCGGAATAAAGTTTGGAACAGCACGTACTACAAACGCAGAGCATGCGCATTAATTGTATTCATATTCTACTCCGCCAGTTAGGAATCGGGGACACTCACATATTTCAACGACTCAGTCGACAGTTGCTGTACGTCCACATCGGCTGGATTTTGTCTGCAGATTGCCAGTGCAAATTATGTTCCACCGTGACTCATTTGTAAAGTTAAATTTTTTATTTATTTTTTCCAGCGTGTATTGGGTGTTGCAGATCCTAAATCACAAGTGACCCTCAAGCAAATTGTATCCTAAAATAGTTGTCATATTGATGCAAAAGCAAGTTGCGGTCAGATGACACACTGACCAAAGCCCTAGTCTTAGCGTTGAAATATGGTGTCAGGTTCTGTTGTTTGTTTTGCTGAAATCGGACATCTTGTACTTTTTATGCTGATGGTAAATTGATATTAATCAACACATCTAAGTGGTTCACTTTGCAGAAATATTCTGATGACCTAGTAATTAGGAAAATGCAGATTTCTCTACTTGTGCCAGATTTTATGGAGCTGATAAAGATAAAAGGCATCACTCTTGTTACATTTGCACTTTTTACTGAGTGATTACATATTTGAAGGCCGGTTGTCTGGCATATTACAGTAAATTGCAAAGTGTAGGCCTAATTTGCGCAATAATAAATAACATTCTGCAAAGAGCATCTGTGATGTGTATTTTTCATAGCTTATAGCAGATCAAGAAGCGTTGCAGGATTTTTCCCTGAGGGTCCTTTTACATAGGCCGATGTGGGGCCATAAGAGACCAATCAAAGGTATAACAAATCGATTTGTGCTCGATTACAGGGCTTTGTTTTCTGCCCAGTGCAAACAGGATCGCCATACCTATTCCATATTGTTGGCAGCACGGGGAGGTGTGTTGCTGACAATGATCATTTTTAGTACCGCATAAAACATACAATCAGCTAGTAAACAAGCGTTTGCTCTTTTGTGGGCTGATCGGTGCCATCTTTACAAAGGGCAATGATCGGGAGAGAGTATTCTTCTGAATGCTCATTTGACTGATTACCAGCCCGTATAAAAGAGCCTTAACACATATTTACCTTTTGTACCATTGAGAATTAGGAATTTCTTGTCTCGTCTGCTTGGTATCTCTCCTCTTACTGCCATCTGGCGCGAACGTCTATAAAAGATGGCTGTAATGTCCTGCAGGTGCAAACCCGCTGTCCCATGAGACCAACTCCCTCAGATGGCGATGTCTCAGTACAACCCTCGTTATTCACAATACCTCGGATAGTGAGGATAGACTTTTGCGAGGGGTGTACAAGGTGCTACCTCTGAGGGGGGTTGGAACACAAGGGAACTGGGACCTGGGTGTGGACCCACTGGACTGACCTCCAGGTGGTATAGTATACACAGAGGGTGCTGGGAGGTCAGAGGCTGATCAGGCAGAAGTGTAGTCAGGGTGCGAAGGCCAAGGTAAGGGCAGGCAGCAATGAGGTAAAGTCTGTGAACACAGTCCTAGGTCAGGGGTATGCAGCAGTAGGCAAAGTCCGTTTAACCCCTTAAGAACCCTCTCCATAAATGTACGGCGCTGTGAACGTGACTTAAGGACCAGCGCCGTACATGTAAGATGGGCTTATCGGGCGGGTGCAAGAGCTGCGCCGGCCCGATCAGCAGCACGGACCTGGCAGTCACTGACAGCCGGGACCCCTGCTGCATACGCCGGCATCGGTGAAAATGCTGGTGTATTAACCCCTTGTATGCTGCGGTCAAGGCTGACTGCCGCATGCAGAGGGTTTGCGAAGGGTATGGGTGCCCGTGCTGCAGTGACGGACAACCGATGGCAGCCCGATGCCTTCCATAGGCATCGGAGCTTGCCTTCTACGGAAGCCTGTGAGATCCAGCCCCAGGCTGGGTCTCACAGGCAGGCTGTCAGCATAAAAGCTGACAGCCAGTGCATTACAATACACATTGTAATGTTGAAGTCCCATAGTGGGACAAAAATAAAAAGGGGAAAAAATATATATATAAAAAAAGTTTTTTCATAATAAAAAAAATTAAGTTTCAAGTAAACAAAAATAAAAAAAAATAAAAACCAGACATATTGGGTATTGCCGCGTCCGTAATGACCGGCTCTATAAAAATATCACATGATCCACCTGAACGCCGTAGAAAAATTAAATAAAAACTGTGCTAAAACGATCATTGTGTTTTTTTGTCACCTTACATCACTAAAAGTGCAACACCAAGCGTTCAAAAAGGTGTATGCCCCCCCAAAATAGTACCAATCAAACCATCACCTCATCCCACAAAAAATGAGCCCCTACATAAAACAATCGGGCAAACAATAAAAAAAACTATGGCTTTCAGAATATAAAAATGCTTTTATTGTGTTAAAAGTGAGATTGCCATATCCGTAACAACCAGGTCTATTAAAATATCACATGAAAAATAAATAAAAGCGGTGTCAAAAAAGCAATTTTTTTGTCACCTTACATCACAAAAAGTGTAATACCAAGCGATCAAAAAGTCATATGCACCCTAAAATAGTACCCATTAAATTGTAAAAAATGAGCCCCTACATAAGACAATTGCACAAAAAATTTAAAATCTATGGCTCTCCGAATATAAAGACACTAAAACATGATTTATTTATTTTTTGTTTCAAAAATGCTTTTATTGTGTATGACTTAAATAAAAAAAAGTATACATATTGGGTATTGCCACATCCGTAACGACCTGCTGTATAAAAATATCACATGACCTAACCCCTCAGATGAACACTGTAAAAAAAAAAAAAAGAAAGTGTGAAAACCTTTTTTTGTCACCTTACATCCCTAACAACCTGCTTTATAAAAATAGCACATGATCTAACCTGTCAGATGAACATTGTAAATAACAAAAAAATAAAAACTGTGCCAAAACAACAATTTTTTTTGTTAACTTGCCTCACAAAAGGTGAAATATAGAGCAACCAAAAATCATATGTACCCTAAAATAGTACTAACACAACTGCCACCTTATCCCGTAGTTTCCAAAATGGGGTCTTTTTTTTTGGAGTTTCTACACTCTGGGTGCATCAGGGCTTCTTTAAATGTGACATGGCAGCTTAAAATTATTCCAGTGAAATCTACGTTCCTTTCCTTCTGCGCCCTGCCGTGTGTCCATACAGCAGTTTACGACCACATATGGGGTGTTTCTGTAAACTACAGAATCAGGGTAATATATTGAGTTTTGTTTGGCTGTTAACCCTTGCTGTAGAAGGAAAAAAATGGATTAAAATGGAAAATCTGCCAATAAAATGAAATTCTGAAATGTCATCTACATTTTCCTTTTAATATTTGTGGAACACCTAAAAGGTTAACAAAGTTTTTAAAATCAGTTTTGAATACCCCGAGGGGTGCAGTTTCTAAAATGGGGTCATATTTGGGTGGTTTCTATTATGTAAGCCTCACAAAGTGACTTCATAACTAAACTGGGCCTTTAAAAAGGTGGGTTTTAGAAATTTTCGGAAAAATTTCAAGATTTGCTTCTAAGCCTTCTAACTTTCCCAAAAAATAAAATGGCATTCACAAAATGATCCAAACATAAAGTAGACATATGGGAAATATAAAGTAATAACTATTATATGAGGTATCACCATCTGTTTTAAAAGCAGAGAAATTGAAATTTGGAAAATTGCAAATTTTTCCAATTTACATTTTTTGTGAATTTGGTATTTTTTTGTTTAAATAAAAATGAAAAATATTGACTGAAATTTACCACTATCCTGAAGTAGAATGTGTCACGAGAAAACAATGGCTTGGATAAGTGAAAGGGTTCCAAAGTTATTACCACATAAAGGGACACATGTCAAATTTCCCAAAAAACGGCCTAGTCCTTAAGGTGAAAAATGGCAGGGTCCTGAAGGGGTTAAACAAGAAGTGGGGTCCGGTACACAGTAAAGCAGAATCACACTAAACTCCTTCACACAATAGTGCCAAAGTTGCTCAGGTGCCTTCCTGTAGAAGGAGGCTCCTTTAAATACATCCTGCAGGCCAGCCATAGGCTGGGGAAGATAGGAGGAGAGACGCCCGCACACACCCTATATGCACACAAGGAACTCCGAAGCTGGAGCGCCATCTCCGCTCAGAGCCAGGAGGGGAATGCCGGCGGCAGGAGAGCAAACCACAGCTAAGAACCCCGCCGGGGAGGAGTGAGGAATCTCAGGCATGGGGTGCCAGGTTAACAATTGCCACATTCAGAGACATTACTTGAATCTCCTGGACCCCAATGCAAAATCTATAATGGGCCTCCACCTACTATATGTCATTTACTGTATAAGGCCTCATGCACATGACTGTCTCCGTTTTGCAGATCTGCAAAACACTTTTAGCAGATGTACATGCTGCATTTTCCCCTTCCGCACGTCCTGGTTTATGTTAGGCTTCTTTAATATCGGCATTAGAGCAGGGCTTGACAAATCCCGGGCGCCAGGTCGCCATGGCGACCAGGAATTTGGTCCTGGCGCTTGGGTATTTGTCAGCCCGTTTTCAAAGATGCGCTCTCGGCGCGCACCATGGTTTCCTGAGCCGGCACAGTGGAGGAGAGGAGTCCCTCCCTCCCCACTGCGCGGCTGCCGCTGGCCACTAAGAACAGAGTAGGAGGAGAAGGGGAGGGACTGTGGCCACTGCGCCACCAATGAATGTGCCGGCCATATCCCGGCCCCTATGACTGCACGCTGTGATCCGCGCGATTAACCCCTCAGTTGAAAGGTTAATCGCGCGGATCACAGCGTCCTGTCAGAGGTCGGGTGCCGGGAATGTTCTTCAGTCTCGACTCTCTGCATTGGTGGCAGTGGGCAGTTCTGATCGGAGTCCCAGCAGTGTAATGCTGGGGCTCCGATCGGTTACCATGGCAGCCAGGAGTCACGCTACTGAAGTCCTGGCTGCGATGGTATGTTAGTAAGCAGCGTTATACTCACGTGCGCCGTGGCCACCGGGCGCTCCTTCTTCTGTCTGTGCGGCTCATTGCTAATGCTTATAGCATTAGCAATGCGCCGCACAGACCTATGAGAAGAAGGAGCTCCCGGCGATCACGGCGCACGTGAGTATAATGCTGCTTACTAACCTACCATCGCAGCCAGGACTTCAGTAGCGTCCTGGCTGCCATGGTAACCAATCGGAGCCCCAGCATTACACTGCTGGGACTCCGATCAGAACTGCCCACTGCCACCAATGATGGGGGGAGGAGGAGGAGGGGGACCCTGTGGCCACTGCCACCAATGATTAATACTGGGGAGGGAGGGGGGTGGGTTTGTTACCAGAGGGGGCTGATAAGAGGGAGGGGGGAGGGGCTGATCAGAGGCTGGGGGGGCTGATCAGAGGCTAGAGGGGCTGATCAGAGGCTGGGGGGGCTGATCAGAGGCTGGGGGGGCTGATCAGAGGCTGGGGGGGCTGATCAGAGGCTGGGGGGGCTGATCAGAGGCTGGGGGGGCTGATCAGAGGCTGGAGGGGCTGATCAGAGGCTGGAGGGGCTGATCAGAGGCTGGGGGCGGCTGATCAGAGGCTGGGGGGCTGATCAGAGGCTGGGGGGCTGATCAGAGGCTGGGGGGGCTGATCAGAGGCTGGGGGGGCTGATCAGTGGCTGGGGGGGGCTGATCAGAGGCTGGAGGGGCTGATCAGAGGCTGGAGGGGCTGATCAGAGGCTGGCTGCCATGGTCATCTCCCTGCTGTTGTGTGCACAAAGCACAGGGCAGCAGGGAGAGTGTAAAGTCCTATTCACCCTAATAGAGCTCTATTAGGGTGAATATGACAAGGGTTCTAGCCCTTAAGGAGGCTAATAGTTATTAAATAAAAAGTAAAAAAAAAAAAAGTTTAAACACCCCCCCCCCCCAATATAGAAAACAATATATCGCGATATATATCGCATATCGCACATACTTAAAATTATATCGCAATATAGATTTTATGACACGGCTCCGCCTGGCTCCTAACTTTTTTAGCTGGCTCCTATATTCCAAGGAAATTTGTCAAGCCCTGCATTAGAGATCTCCATCAGTCTGCTCCAGGAGAGCAGGCAGGAGCTCTCTGCATTCAGCATAGCTGGATGTTACTGCATGCCCGCTGGCCTCTATTGACTATAATGGGATTAATAATTTGCCTGGATTGGGTCGGCCAGAAAACCATACAATGTCAATTCATAGTCAATGGGGGTCGGCAGGCACGCTGGAACAAAGAGGTCCGGCAGATGGCTAATGTTAGTGTGAAACTAGCCTTAGAAATGCTTATTCTTGTAGGCGAAATGAACAAGTTTATATTATATACCGATTTGTATATATATTTTTTTTACTGGACAGCACACAATAGGGACTCTATCAGCAGGTTCACCGTGCTAAACTGCTGACAGCTCTAGGTAGGGGCTGCAGAGAACAGGACAATCATTGTGGAGCTTTCATCATCAGTAATCATGACATTCTGAACTTTTATTCTATAGAATTCTGCTCCTGGTTGTCCACTTATTACTATTGATGACCTATCCTCAGGATAGTTCGTGAATATCAGATCGGCAGGGGTCCGACTCCTGGCACCCCCACCCATCAGCTGTTTTGAAAAGAAGGCAGCAGTCATACGAGCGCTGCCTTCTCTGCTCTTTGGGCGCTTTCTCATTTTTTCAGGTCCACTGTACCAGCGGTTCATGCAGGTTTGTCTCACTCACTTAGATCTTATCTTGGTCTGTTAGCATTTTCAGTGGTCTCTCCTCATTTCCTTATTTTGCTTTATACCTTATATTGGCTTTTTATATGCTGGTTCATATATGCCTATTTTGGCCATTCAGTGGACTTGTGTGTGTCGGTTATATTTATTATATTGCATACCGCACTTTGTTATCATTGTATACAATTTTTAATGTGTGTCTGTTGTCCAATAAACTTTATACATTTTGATATTGATTGATTGTCGGATGTGCATTCATGGGGCGGTTCTCTTGACTCTCTCTTGGGTCTGGTGATATTGTTTCATGTCCTTTTTTTACCACCCCTTGCACTCCGTGTATTATTTGGTGTGCCCCCTGACCCTTTCATTCCTATCCTCAGGATAGTTCATGAATATCAGATCGGCAGGGGTCCGACTCCTGGCACCCCCACCCATCAGCTGTTTTGAAAAGAAGGCAGCAGTCATACGAGCGCTGCCTTCTCTGCTCTGTTTACCGTCTCGCCACAGCAATTGCAGGAGGGGGGGGGGAGGGGAGCAGGTGTTATTACAAGTACGGCATCCCCATACACTTCTATGGGACGGCTTTGTCTGTTCAAGTGAATACTACAGAGCCATCTCTTAGAAGTCATTGGGGACGCCATACTTTTAATTAAACATTGCAGGTAAACAGAACAGAGAATGCAGCACTCGTATGACTGTAGTTGGACCCCCGCCAATTTGATTCAATAATAAAAAGTGGACAGCCCCTTTAAGTGCGCAGGGTGGAGCCTCACTGTAACGTGCCCTCTGCGTTGAGCTGCTTCATATCCCGCCTCTCTGCTCTGAATGACAGCTGTAGTGGTCTCCTGGTTGGATGCTACAGTGGCCACTCCGAGCAGAGGGGGGGGGACTGTGAAGCAGCTGAATGCAGAGAGCACCACCTCCATTGTACCATAGGAGTAGAATTGGGCAGAATAAAATATTCTCACTACTCTTGATGATAAAAGCTGCACAAAGGGAAGTCCTGCTGTCACTGGCCCCTACCTAGTGCTGTCAGCAGTTTAGTATGGTCAAATCTGCTGACATTTTAACATTGTGATAAAGTGACTAATTCAGCTTCTTGTCCATGATGTAGGAAGATTAAACATCTAGTATAGTAGGGTACAAAGTGACCCGAAAATATGTATATTGGGATGTCTCGGAGCTTGCAGCTACTGAGTCTGCTAAAATAGCTATAGGTAGACTGTTGTATGTTGCCAGAAAATTAGTGGCGCTCCATTGGATTCAGAGTAACCCACCGACACTAGGTGAATTTGTAAGGAAGGTTCATGATATGTTGATGGCCGAGAAAAGAGTTTTCACTAAGAGAGGATGCCCTCAAAGGTTCGATAAAATTTGGGGCTATTGGCTGGCACATAGCCCAATAGTTATGTAATTTTGGAGAAACTTGAATAAGCGATAACCAGGCATTCCAGGTAACTATGTTTGGGTGGGGCGGGGGGGATACGGGAGTTTTCTTACTTGCCTTTCTATACTCTATGGAAAATAATATATATATATATATGTAATAGAGAAATTTCTATGTCTTTATGTTACCATGTAATTTTACGCTGTAGTGTAACTGTAAGATCTTGAAAAAGACAATGACACGTGAATATTGTTTCAAAACTTTACTTTATTTGTAACAATAAAAAAGATTTGATTAAAAAAAAAACTAGTATAGTAATAATATTAATAATTCAAGCAAACAGCGCTCAGAGAGTGGCATAGAAGACTACCTCAATTGGTGCATAGAGTACACGGATAAGCAAAACAGTGCCTCAATAACTAGTGCATAGAGAGTTCTACATGTTACCCAAAGAAAACAAAAGGATTATGGTATTGTTCACCCTGATTAATCAAGTTTCCATATTTTATTGTATTTCAGGCTCTTTTAATAAAAGAAGAAGAAATTCCATATTTGTTACTGTGACGCTTTTCCTGGTATCCATATTAATTTTAACTTTGGGTCTGGCTGCAACCACCAGAACTGAAAATGTCACTGTGGGAGGCTACTATCCCGGTGTAATAGTAAGTCTGAGAGTCTCTACTCACTGTGGTCCTCTTTATTATCCTTGTTTTTTATGGATAATTACTAGTCTAATATTACTGGAAATTAATAATAAGCACAGAAATAAAGTATTGGCTGGGTCTGGTGGCTGCAACCACCAGAACTGAATGTCACCATGGGCGGCTACTATCCCGGTGTAATAGTAAGTCTAAATGTTTTTAAATGATTTTTGTATGACTGTAATAGGCCTGATCCCGGCGGTGTTCTAAATGTTATGTACTGAGAGCCTCTACCCGCCGTACAGATATCTATCATCTATACATGTGGATGACAGAAAAATTATACTTCGTGTAGTTGAATCTTGAATATTTCGGGATTAGCCAGTTGTTCATATAAAACAGATTTGTGTTTCTTCTTTCTCCAGCTTGGATTTGGATCCATGCTTGGAATAATTGGATCCAATTTAATAGAGAATAAAAGACAGATGGTGAGTGGAAATACATTGTACAATATAAGGCAAATATTGCTTTATGGCACATGTTACTAATCTTCCTCGAGACTCTTCTTTTATCCCCTGTATCATAGTTTTATTTTGTGCTAGTCTTATGTTTAGGGTATATTGACATTGCAGTCATATCACTGTCTTTGCCATGATTTTTATGAAATGGCAGCAAAATGCAGCAGACTTTAGCGAAAACGATAGCAAAAATGTGTGAATACGAGTGGTTTCACGAACAAAACGGTCATTATGTGAGTATAGATACATGCCTGGCTATAAAGGGGGCCAGGGGCGTACATATAAATCACTGGGCCCCATAGCAAAAATCTAAATTGTGCCCCCATTCCCCTTTTATAGCCCCTCCCACTACCCATTCCAGGCCCCTCCCTTTGTTCCATGAACTATTCTTGCTGCTGCGTTGTATAATTTATGCCATCAGGGCCGGATTGGGATTACAAAACAGCCCTGGCACACAAAAGAGGTATAATAGATACAGTGTGTACAGATGTATAGTATATACAGCAGTGTACTGTTATGTGAGGTACGAGGTATAACACATGCAGTGTGTACAGGTTTATATTATATTCCGTAGTGTACTGATATGTGAGGTACAGGGTATAATATATGCAGTGTGTACAGGTATATAGTATATACAGTAGTGTAATATGTGAGGTACAAGGTATAATGGATGCAGTGAGTACAGATATATTGTATATATAGCCTGTACTGACATGTGAGGTACAAGGTACTGTATTATAGATGCAGTGTATATAGTAAATTCAGCAGTGTATTGACAGCTCATACCTCACATATCAGTACACTGCTGTATATACAATATATCTGTACACACTTCATCTATTATACCTCATACCTAACATATCAGTACACTGCTGTATATACTATATACCTGTACATATTGCATCTATAATACTGTGTAATATATGCAGTGTGTGTGTGTATATACAGTACAGACCAAAAGTTTGGACACACCTTCTCATTCAAAGAGTTTTCTTTATTTTCATGACTATGAAAATTGTAGATTCACACTGAAGGCATCAAAACTATGAATTAACACATGTGGAATTATATACAAAACAAACAAGTGTGAAACAACTGAAAATATGTCATATTCTAGGTTCTTCAAAGTAGTCACCTTTTGCTTTGATTACTGCTTTGCACACTCTTGGCATTCTCTTGATGAGCTTCAAGAGGTAGTCCCCTGAAATGGTCTTCCAACAGTCTTGAAGGAGTTCCCAGAGATGCTTAGCACTTGTTGTCATGAAAATAAAGAAAACTCTTTGAATGAGAAGGTGTGTCCAAACTTTTGGTCTGTACTGTACGTATACTGTATTTTCCGGACTATAACATGCACCCAACGATAAGATGCACCTCAGGGTTAGGAAACGGAAAAAAAAACGTTTTCTCTGCAACATGCACACAACAAACACAACACTGCTACATGATGCACACACACAAACGACTACGTATGCTACATGTGTGCACGCACACAGGTCTGCAAAATGCACGTAACAAACAGATGTGCTACATACACACACAGCACTGCTACATGCACTCACTCACACACACAGCACTGCAACACACAGACATAGGGTACATCTTTACTTATTTTTCTGCACTTCCTGTCTGGCCACGTCCACTGGTGACATCATCGAAGATCCGTGCAGTACAGAGTATTCATCTCAGTAACTGCAGCTTCTCCCCTGCCAGCACTGATCACACAGATCCGTGTCGGGCAAGGGGGAGAGAGAAATGTACAGACGCACACCTCTCTCATTGATCCAGCAGAGCGCTGTATGAGTGCTCTGTGGATCATTAAGGAAGCAGTCAGAGGGGTCTGGCACTTATGGAACTCCCTGACTATGGACTGTCTTATAGTCTGGAAAACACGGTAGTTGCACGTACTTGGCAATGACTCCTAAAAGGGTTGACTAATCTGCACTCATACAGCACTCAGCTGGATCAATGAGAGAGGTATGGTCTGCACACTTCGCCATATATGTTCTATATGTATTAGTTCCTCTTCTAGGACCCGCTCTTATCTCAAAAATGGGGCCCCATTGTGCACTGCTGGGAATGGAGACTAGGCTGCACATGTGGGACTTACTTGTGTATGCGAATATATTAATCTCCTTTTGGTGGCATGTGATGGGCCCCTTTTAAGAGATAGAAGCGGATTTCAGAGGTGGGACCCGCTCCTGTTGGACTTTTTTTGCCATGTCCTGTGGATCTGTGCATGCCCAAATAAGAATACTCTTTATTTAGTCTAAAATAAATAGTGGTCGCAAAGTTGCGCCAGCGCTCATCAGCGTAAAACTCATGCAGTAAGGGTACGGCCTCATGTGGCGTCAATGCTACAATGCATAGGCTGAAATCTATGGTATACCCACAGCATTTCCACACAAAAATTCTCAGCAAAATCTGCACTATTTGGTGCAGATTTTGCCTCTGTGGACGTTAGTCAGCTATGCCGTGGCCATACCTGTCCATCTGGGCTCTCCCTAAACACCGGGAGGCCTCAGTAATGGTCAGACCTCCTACACCAGGCTTTCCTGCCCCTCCGACCCCAGTCTGCACTGCTATTATAGTCCATAGCTGCACAATCCTGCTCAAAAACCTGCACACATTTCTCCAGTGCCTGTGAACAGTGTTACAAAAGCACCATTCCTGTGCGTTGGATGCAGAATATTACCGGATTTGATGTGGATTTCAGAATCTGCTATAATTGTGTCCGATTTGTTGTGTACATTTCTGTGACTGGAAATCTTTTCTGTACATGTGGATGGGGATATTTAGGAGGCAACCACATGAAATCCCACAAGTCCATTCCAATGACAGTCACTGAAATTTCTGTGACAAACCTTTCGCATGTGAATATGCCCCAACGCAGGCTAAAGTAAGGAATACCAATGTATTTATATATGTAGACTTAGGGGGTGATTTATCACGACGGCATGTCCTAGGCGGCCTTGATGTCCCCTGTGCTGCCGAAGGATGCTCTTAATTTATGGCGAGCGCAGGTTTCATCACATGCTAAGGGAGTCCATGCGCCTAAATGGAAAGCCACAGCAGATGAAGATTTCATTCTTCATTTCCTCCAGAAAACTGGTGTAAAAGAAGATAAATTTGCTGGGCTCGCTGGCCCCGCCGTCGAGGGTGGTGTAGGAACGCTACTTGTGACTAAATTCAGTGGAGTTTAAAAAGTTACACGGGGGAGATTTATCAACAGCAGTGTAAGGAAAACTGGCTTAGTTGCCCATAGCAACCAATCAGATTCCAGCTTTCATTTTTCAGAACTCCTTTGGAAAATGAAAGGTTGAATCTAATTGGTTGCTATGGGCAACTAAGCCAATTTTCCTTTCCACCAGTTTTGATAAATTTGCTAACTTTCCCTCCCAGAAAACAGCATTGGGAGATTCACCCTTAGGCCGCTGCACATGAGTGCGGGTTAACACACAAGTTCCGAACAAATTTTCTAGGGATTTATGTATGATTCTGCAGCATATCTGCGGATTTGATGCGGTTTTGCGGCAGATCTCACCCTTCATTGGAAAAGGATGAAATCCGCAGCTAAAATCACAAACATAATTGACATGCTGCAGACTTGGAAATCCACAATTCAGGTCAATTTCCGAATGGAAACAATCCGCAAAGTGTACATACAATTTGTGTGATCTCATACACTTTGCTGGTACGCTGCGGTTTTTCTGCACAGAAAAAAAACGTGTGTATTCCACAGTTTGTGCAGCTGGCCTTAGTGTATGCATACTGGTGTTGAATGCAGTTATGCAATAGTGCATGTTGCGATTATTATCAAGGTATAATTAAAGCCCTTTTTACAATTTATATTTTTGGCAAATCTCAGCTGCCCCACCGTCAACATCCGCCTTGATGCCACTGCACCCAATCACTGGCTGCAGCAGGGACCTGCCCCTCTTACATCACATGACCAATTGACAGGTCCCCCTGCAGCTGTATCAGAGTGGATGTTGACAGCTGGGGCATCAAAGTGAGGTAGCCGAGGCCGTGGAGCGAAAGAGATGGGACCCAGCAGCGGGAAGCAGGTAAGTATGCGTCCCCTTTGCAGGTCTGCCCATATTTTAATTGGGTCAGAATCCGGAACACTACAAGGAATGTTTATGTTCATCTTGTGTTTGTATGAGGCCATACACCCTGCAGCTGTTGTAACCAGTTTCCTCCTACACTCTTGGGTAAGTGGGTCCCTGTGAAATTGCCCCACATGTCTGAAATTAGAGGACTTTTGATTATTCCAATCTAGGCACAGCGCTGTGGAATATATTGGTGTATATATGAGAAATTAATAAATGGTAAGTATCCCTGTTATGTCAGAAGTGTTTCTGGTAGTTTTGAACAAACCGCATGCAGAGCGCTCATTGAATATTCAGAATTCATATTAGATGGGGTTTCTATTAAGTGCTTTTGCACATGACTCTCTGATGAAGTGTTTGAAGCCAGTGTCAGAAGTGGATTATAAAGAGAAGGAAACATTCTACTTCTCTTCTTTTTTTTAGTAGAAAGCACAGGCCTCAATGAAGTCATGGAGCGTAGCTGAGCAGCTAACCATTTCGGAAACACTGTTTTACATTATATTGGATATTAGTCTAGTCTCAGCCTTATCTTGTAATATCAATTTTCTTGTATTCACAGCTTGTTGCCTCGATAGTTTTTATCAGTTTTGGGGTGATTGCAGCTTTCTGTTGTGCAATCGTTGATGGTGTGTTTGCTGCAAGACATCTAGTAAGTAAAGATGTATTCCTAGCAGAATAAAGAGGATGTCACATCTCCTGTCTTGTCTAAGTAAATCCTTAAAAGAGTTGTGCAATTATTAGTCGGTGGTGGGTACCTGTAAAAGTAAGATTACTTGCCTGGCTCCCCACTCCTCTCTCCAGGCCTGCGATGCTCTGCTATAAACATCTGGTTTCACATCGCAGCAGCCAATCTCTGGCCACAGCGGTGACTGGCTCTCCTTACACCATGTGACTAGTGTCATGACGTAAGGTGATCTGCAATGAAATCTGCAGCAAAATCCACATTTTTGTGTGGATGAAACTTGTGAACTTGGACTAAGACTGCATGCGCGTGGACATATACAGTATCTCACAAAAGGGAGTACACCCCTCACATTTTTATAAATAGTTTATTTTATCTTTTCATGGGACAACACTGAATATATGACACTTTGACTACTTTACATCAGTGTACAGCTTGTTAAACAACTCAACGCACAGCCATTCATGTCTAAACCGCTGGCAACAAAAGTGAGTACACCCTTAAGTGAAAATAACCAAATTGTGCCCAAAGTGTCTATTTATTTGAGGCCACTGTTATTTTCCAGCACGACCTTAACTCTCTTGGGCATGGAGTTCACTAGAGCTTCACAGGTTGCCACTGGAATCCTCTTCCACTCCTCCATGACAATATCACTGAGCTGGTGGATGTTGGAGACCTTTTGCTCTTCCACCTTCGTTTTGAGGGTGCCCCACAGATGATAAATAGGGTTTAGGTCTGGAGACATGCTTGGCCTGTCCAGCACCTTTACCCTCAGTTTCTTTAGCAAGGCAGTTGTCGTCTTGGAGGTGAGTTTGAGGTCGTTATCATGTTGGAACACTGCCCTGCGGCCCAGTTTCCGAATGGAAGGGGATCATGCTTTGCTTCAGTATGTCACAGTACATGCTCCCCATAGCCAGCAGCACTCATGCAGCCCCAAACCATGACACACCATCTTCAGCTGTAGGCAAGACACACTTGTCTTTGTACTCCTCACCTGGTTGCTGCCACAGACACTTGACATCATCTGAACCAAATAAGTGTATCTTGGTCTCATCAGACCACAGGACATGGTCCATGTCCTTAGTCTGCTTGTCTTTAGCAAACTGTTTGCGGGCTTTCTTGTGCATCATCTTTAGAAGAGGCTTCCGTCTGGGACGGCAACCATGCAAACCAATTTCATACAGTGTGCGGCGTATGGTCTAAGCACTGATGTTCATCACATGGTCCTTCACATGATCCATCACCATGGTGATGGATCATGTGACGGACCATGTGATGAGCGTAGTGACGTCATCAAAGGTCCTATTCCTCACACAACAAGACAGAAGAGATGCCGGCTGCGCGAACAAGTGGATTAAGGTGAGTTAAATGTATTATTATTATTTTTTAACCCCTCCAGCCCTATTGTACTATGCATTCTGTTTTCAGAATGCTATTATTTTCCCTTTATAACCAGGTTATAAGGGAAAATAATACAATCTACACAACCTTTAACCGAAACCTGAACTTCTGTGAAGAAGTTCGGGTCTGGGTACCACATTCAGTTTTTTATCGCGCGCGTGCAAAACGCATTGCACCCGCGCGATAAAAACTGAACAACGGAACGCAATGACTGCAATTGCGTACCTATTCGCGCGGGTTTGCCGCAATGCACCGGGATGCATCCGGACCTAATCCGGACACGCTCGTGTGAAAGAGGCCTTAGAGTGTTGGCAAATTTCTTATAGCCTAGGGCAGTGATGGCTAACCTCTGGCACTCCAGATATGGTGAAATTAGGACTCCCAGCATATTCTATTCATTTCTGTGGAGTTCTGAGAACAGTCAAGCAAGTGTGCATCTTGGGAGTTGTAGTTTTACCACAGCTGTAGTGTCGGAGGTTAGCCATCAGAGACCTAGGCCATCTTTATGTAGAGCAACAATTCTTTTTTTCAGATCCTCAGAGAGTTCTTTGCCATGAGGTGCCATGTTGAACTTCCGGTGACCAGTATGAGAGAGTGTGAGAACGATAACACCAAATTTAACACACCTGCTCCCCATTCACACCTGAGAACTTGAAACACTAATGAGTCACATGACATGGGGAGGGAAAATGGCTAATTGGGCACAATTTGGCCATTTTCACTTAGGGGTGTGCTCACTTTTGTTGACAGCGGTTTAGACATTAATGGCTGTGTGTCGAGTAATTTTGAGTTATACAAGCCTGTACACTGACTACTTTACATTGTATTGAAGTGTCACATCTTCAGTGTTGTCCCCTGAAAAGATATAATAAAATATTTACAAAAATGAGGGGTGTATTCACTTTTGTGAGATAGTGTATCATATGGCCCACATATATGGGGCCAATAGAAATCGGTGGTTCCTTGCTGTAGATACAGCATTAGTGTGCATAATCAGGTTTATTTGATTTTGCATTTAGTCCACAAGGAAAAAATTGTGGCATGCAGCATTCCATCACCTTTTACAGAGGTACGAGGGGTGTTCAATATGTTATCTACCTGAATATAAAAACAAAATTTTCGGAGAAAATTGAACTACTTTTCAATGTAATCAGCTTTGACTTCAACACACTTATTCCACTTCGCCTCCAGTGATAGGATGCCTTCAGAATAGGAGACTTCTTGCTGCTGCACCGCCTCTTTGACTGCATTATCATCAGGAAATCGTTCCCCCATGCAGAAACTTCTTCAGGTTCCGAAAGAGAAAGTAATCACTGAGAGCCAGGTCTGGACTGTAGAGTGGATGGTTAAGCTCCATGAAGCCGCATTCTCTGATAGCAGCTTGTGATTTGCGAGACTTGTGAGCTGGCGCATTGTTGTGAAGCAGCAACACACCTGCTGCCAACTTCCCACGGTGTTACTCTTTGATTGCCTTACGTAATGCCTTTATTGTTGAAGTATACAGTTAGGTCCATATATATTTGTACAGAGACAACATTTTTAAAATTTTGGTTCTGTACATTACCACAATGGATTTTGAACAAAACAATGCAGTTGAAGTTCAGACTTTCAGCTTTAATTCAGTGGGTTAAACAAAATGATTGCATAAAGATGTGAAGCATTTTTAAACTTAATCCCTTCATTTCAGGGGCTCAAAAGTAATTGGGCAAATTAAATAATTGTAAATAAAATGTTAATTTCTAATACTTGGTTGAAAACCCTTTGTTGGCAATGACTGCCTGAAGTCTTGAACTTATGGACATCACCAGACGCTGTGTTTCCTCCTTTTTAATGCTCCGCCAGGTCTTCACTGCAGCGGTTTTCAGTTGCTGTTTGTTTGTGGGCCTTTCTGTCTGAAGTTTAGTCAAGTGAAATGCTCTATTGGGTTCAGATCAGGTGACTGACTTGGCCATTCAAGAATATTCCACTTCTTTGCTTTAATAAACTCCTGGGTTGCTTGGCTATGTTTTGGGTCATTGTCCATCTGTATTATGAAACGCCAACCAATCCGTTTGGCTGGATCTGAGCACACAGTACAGGGCTCCAGACAAAAAAAAATATCAAGGAGCCATTGGCTCCTAACCTGAAAAATTTAGGAGCCAAATGAAATTTTTAGTCGCCAAATTTAAAATGCATATAATATAGCTGGGATGCTTAGGACTAGGAGCATGTTTTTTTTTTAGATTACAGCCCACGCAGTTAAAAGGGGGGGGTGCACTCATTCCCATGACCTGTCAGACTAGCCAGATTCACGTTGGTAATCCCTAGGGGCTGGGTCCCGGTTCATTCGCTTCCCAGCCTCCACTGCTTGTCTTGGGTTTCTCTATGAAAACATTAGACTGCAGTGCCATCAAGACAATTACTGGCCACAGTGGAGATCTGCTTCCCTTGCATCACATGACCATTTAACATAATGCAAGGGAAGCAGACAGGAGCCCATGGGTGCAGCCACTGGCATCGAATGTGTATGAGGACCTTAGTCATGAAGAGGGGCGGGCGGAGGGCGGCTATGGCTGTGGCCGGACTATCAGACAGGGCAGAGGGCGGCTATGGCTGTGACTGGACTATCAGATACGGCAGAAGGCGGCTATGGCTGTGACCGGACTATCAGATACGGCAGAAGGCGGCTATGGCTGTGACCGGACTATCAGATATGGCAGAGGGTGGCTGACTGTAGGGACTGTCATAGGTTCCCAAACACAGCGAACACTCCTGACTGAACGTCACCTCCGCCCCACTGGCCGTATCCAGCACAGTAGGGGTTGTCAGAGGCGCCTTTCAGAGAAAACTTCAGTGGGACATTTTACCTAGCACTGTTGCCCCTTGGGTCTATGGACTGGTGGGGACCCCAGTGTGAGAAAACCCCTTCTTTGCTGTAACACATGGCAGTTATGATGCACCCAGGATTGGGGTACTATAAAATAAAAATACACTTAATAAGATATAGTAAAATACAAATTAAAAAAAAAAGTTTAATCTCCGGGAGAGCAGAATTACATACATAAAAAAAAGTGTAGTTATAATTAACCACTCAACAACAGCCCCCCCTTCCCCACACACACTTCAGCATAAAATAGGTGATGCGCAGAGAAAGTTAGGTAGGTAGGTGGGGGATACTGGGCAGCGTCAGCCATTAGCAAGTGGCGAGGTGATCATCAGTCATCTCACCACTTGCTAATGTTAAGTATGTAAAGGGTTAATAGGAGCCCCGCGCTGGTCAAGACACTAAAGCCAGTGAACCATATATCTCTTTCAAAAGTCCGTGCTTAGTAGGAGGGGAGGTTATCTCCTCCTACTAAGCAGGGACTATTGAAAGAGATATGGTTCACTGGCTTTTTAGTGTCTTGACCAGCAGGGGCTCCTATTAACCCTTTTATTCCCTTATTAAGAATGTTAGGGTCCGCTGCTGGTGCTCCGTGTGAGCTCCCTGCCTGGGCTCACAGAGTGTTATCAGGGTCGTAAAGACGATAAGGATTAGCCTTTATCAGCGCAGGGATGACTGTGACTTGTGACTTGTGACTGTGACTGTTTGTGGATTGTTAAGTATTCGCTTCTCAAGCTAACCTGTTCTATGGAGCAGTCGGCATGGAGCGGCTCCCTGTTCTCATGACTCTGACTGAAGATCAAGCTGCTGCTGTGTTCAGCGCGGGAGAATGGGGGTGTGAGAGGAGCAGCCAATGGCAGGGCAGCCCGGGGATTCTATGACCAATCAGCAGCCTCCTCTCTAATAACAGAGCTCTGTACTGTGCAGAGCTCTGTTATTGGATTGCCGTCTGCCTGCTGTATGAAATGCCGTTCTTCTTAAAGCGGCAGAACAGCGGAGGGTCTAGGCGCAAATGGCGACAAAGTCTTGTCGCCATTTTACAAATTCTAAGTCACATTGGCGACCCATTTTGGTCGCCATCTGTAGCCCTGCAGTATGTCTCTGAAAACTCCAGAATTCATCCGGCTGCTTCTGTCCTCTGTCACATTATCAATAAACACTGGCAGCCATGCATGCCCAAGCCATCACACTGCCTCCGCTGTGTTTTACAGATGATGTGGTATGCTTTGTATCATGAGCTGTACCATGCCTTCGCTATACTTTTTTCTTTCCATCATTCTGGTAGAGGTTGATCTTGGTTTCATCTGTCCAAAGAATGTTCTTCCAGAAGTTTGCTGTTTTTTTTTTTTTTTTAGCAAAGTCCAATCTAGCCTTCTTATTCTTGAGTCTTATGAGTGGCTTGCACCGTGCAGGGAACTGCAGTGCAGTGAACTTTCATGCAGTCTTCTCTTTATGGTAGATTTGGATATTAATATGCCTATATCCTACAGAGTGTTGTTCACTTGGTTGGCTGTTGTAAAGGGGTTTCTCTTCCCCATAGTAATTATTCTGCGATCATCCACCACTGTTGTCTTCCGTGGGCGTCCAGGTCTTTTTGCATTGTTGAGGTCACCAGTGCTTGCTTTCTTCCTCAGGATGCCACTCCTAATAATGTAGCAATTTCTTGGATAGTTTATTTCTGTTTTCGCAGATAAAGGATGGCTTGTTTCACCTGCATGGAGAGCTCCTTTGACCGCATGTTTACTTCTCAGCAAAATCTTAAAAATGCAAGCACCACACCTCCAAATCAACTCCAGGCCTTTTATGTGCTTAATTTAGGCTAAAATAATGAAGGTATTGCCCATACCTGCCCATGCATGAAACAGCCTTTGAGTCAATTGTCCAATTACATTTGGTCCCTTTAAAAACAGGGTGCCACATGTAAAGTTGCTGAAACGCCTAAACCCTTCATCCAATTTTAATGTGGATATCCTCAAACGAAAGCTAACAGTCTGGACTTTATGTCCATGTCCTTTATATAACTGTAACTTGAATATGTTTTAGTAAACCGGTAATAAAAACAAAATTTGTGTCAGTGTCCAAATATATATGGACCTAACTGAAGGTGTCTCCAGTAATTGTTGTCGTGTGGCGTGAATACTCATATTAAAATGCCTTCTGGATCCCATAGTGTTTCTAGTGATCCCTTGTGATTCCACTGCATGACCCATGTTTCATCATCCGTAATAATTTGAGAATAGAGGTCTCCTGGATTTTCTCTGACCATGTCTAAATTCTCTTGGCTAAACTGCTGGCGACAATTTTTTTTTGCTCAGGCATCAACATTCGTGCCACCCAACAGGAACTGAACTTTGACATCATCAAAACATCCTGAATGATACTGGAAACTAATGTCTAATTCATGAGCTATAACACTGATTTTGACCTGATGATCTTCCAAAATCATGGCCTCTACGTTATGGCATATTTCCTCCTGAAGATGCTTTGACTGGACGCCCTGGACAGGGTTCATCTGCAATTTAATTCCCTACCCCATTTAAACTGCTTTGCCCAAAACTTTACTTGGTAATAGGAAATTGCATCATCACCATATACACATAATTCTTTCATGGATTTCTTTAGGCTTCTTTTCTTCCTTTTGAAGTAAATTTAACGAAGCCCCAGATCCCTCACTTTCTTTGTAGACCTGCACTGTACTGCACTTGCCATCCTGTCACTTCCAGTGCTTTCAGCTGACTGAACTGCTACTGTGTGTTGCAGGTCCAGACATGTCTCAACCTGCATAGACCAGCTCAGCTCTCGAACACGGACAGAAAAGGCTGGGTAGATAAATAATTGAACACCCCTTGTATACCCCTCCATCAAGCATAAAACGCAGACTATCCTGTGACAAAATGGGTGGGGCATGTGTAAGTTCCACCTATAAATGGACGTTCCTATCTGGTTTGAGGGCATTCCTGGGGTGGGGTCTATTTCTTGGATTAATATGACATAAGAATTTTTAAAAGTTTTATACAGCTGTTGATGTTACTTAGGGTATGTTCACATCAGAGCTAGATATTTCCGTTAGAGGAGCAGAGCAACCAAAATAACTGAGGCGCTGGATCAGGCACATAAATAACATAAATGGGGCTGAACAGTGCCCTTTGACTATAATTGGTGCCCATTTGGTTTCCAATCCGGTGCATGCTATTTTGTGGAAAAGAAGCCCTGCATACAGGACTTTTTTTTACATGCTCATTTTGATGGAATCTGCGCTTAAAGCCCTGAAGGGAGCCTACAACAAAGATGTGAACATGCCCAAAATAGTATAATAGGGACATGATAAAACAGAATTGGTGACCCAAAAATGGCATTAATTAAAAATTCTTATACTTTTAAAGGATCTGAGACCAATCTATGCAGGCAGATGTCGATATTTTCCCTCTGCAGGAGATGATCATGCTACTGATGCTACCGAGGTAAGATCACAGGACTTCCTTTATATCGTTTCTGTTATAATGGAAGGTATTTCTGACAGTGAGGCTTTTTGGTTTCTATTTGTCTTGTCCAGGTTACTTGCCAGATGCCGACACGAGGTTCATGTTCTGTGAAGATTAAGAGCAGCACATGCTATTGTTGTGAGCTGTATAACTGTGGAAGGTGAGTGAGAACACCAGAAGGTTTTGCTCAAATTTTACTCAATATATGGGGAAGATTTATAAAACTTGCCTAAAAAATAGCTATCTTTGTTGCTGATAGAAACCATTTACAGCTCAGCTTTTATTTTTTCGAGAGTAGGATATTAAATGATAGCTGTGCTGTTATTGGTGGCTGTGGGCGACAAGACAGTTGTTTTTTTTTTCTTTTTTTTCCCTTAGTTTCATGAATCTGCCCCAGCGTTCTATAACTGAACCAACGAAGTAATAAGGACACACAGCACAAGGTCTGTGCCATAAATCAGCTTGTGTCCCATGTGCATCCACTGGTACTTAGACAGGGACTAGGTGCTGTCATATCGAACTTCAGGAAAAACACCTCTGTTCATGATAATAGAATGGCTATCACTACTTGCCTAGATGCACATGTCAGGAGGAAACTGGACCACCCCCAGAATCAACCTGAAATAAAGAACAGCTAAGTACTTAGGTCACAGATACAACAATGGCAGCGGTGATGTCTATCACAGGCCTCCTCAGGTACACCTCTGAGGCCAGTGATTGGCTGCAGCAGTCACGTGTTGTCAACATGACATAACTACTGCAGCTGGGTTAATAGAGCCCAGCCGGGAGAAAATAGGATTGGCAGCACAGGATCTGTAAGAACTTAATTGTTCTTTAATCGGGCGGATCCCACGGTTGTCCTGTTTCCTCCTGAAACGGGAAAACCCATTTATTGGAGAAAGTATAGAGCATGCATAGATGGTGATAGGATGGTGCTCAATAAAGTGGAGGACACTGCAGATCACCCATGGCTTAGTCATATTGCATAGCGGGACATCCTGCAATGTGTATATCATAGGAATATATGAAACAGGCACCGACTGAGGATCGCTCAGGATAACTGCAGAGCAAAGAATTATACAGCACATAGGTGAATAGGTATACGGGGTCAGGCTGAGTTCATCAGTTGTCCAACATGTGAGCCGGACAGAACTGATAACATTTTTGTCATCTGTCTAAGGGCTCATGGACATGACCGCATGTTTGGTCTGCATTTTTTGCGGATCGGCTGAAGACCCATTCATTTCAATGCGGCCGGAAAAGATGTGTGCTATCTGCATCTGCACGTCCTTTCCGTGGCCCTGGAAGACAGAACATGTCCTATTCTTGTCTGTTTTGCGGACAAGGAAAGAATATTTCTATTGAAGTGAAAAAGATAAAGGCAGCATGCAGACTGCCGAGATCATTGTTTTGCGGATCCACCATTTGTGGACTGCAAAGCACTTATGGCTGTGTGCCTGAGCCTTAAGGACTGATGCACATAACCGTATTTTGTATTTGATCCGCATTTTTTGCAGATTGTACACGGACCCCTTCATTTCTATAGGTCCACAAAAAAAACAGACAGCGTGTACGAATGTAATCTGTGTGCTGTCTGCATCCGTATGTCTGTTCTGCAAATTATAGAACATGTACTATTGTTGTCCATATTGCAGACGTGAATAGTGATGGGAGTGAGAAAAAATGCAGATTGCACATGGAAGGTGTCCGTATTTTGTGGATCTGCGGTTTGCGGACCACAATACAGACAGTCGTGTGCATGATCCTTAAAGGCTCCATATCTTGGGTATCTTTAGACATCTCGTTTGCGTTTACACTGTCTAAATCTTAGGGCCCTATTAGACCGCAAGATTTTCGGGCCAATTATCACTAACAAGAATTCATGATTGACCTGTATAATCTATCAGCTGATGAATGAGCAAAGGTTTGCTGGCTGATGGGCATCTTTCTTTAGGATCAGAGATGCACGATTATCGGTATTACATCTCCCTGAGTAATCGGGGATGTGCTGACGAGGATGAATAAGAGAAAATGTGGGAGGAACAATTGTTCCTTTCACATTCAGTTTGCATCCGCCAGTGTAAACAGGCCAGTGCAAACGAGTGCCGATGGATATGTTCTCATCCATCGGCGCTCGCACTGCGTGAACATTGGGCAGTGTAATAGGGCCTTTAAACAGTGTTAGTAAAGCCGCCCCACTATTTTAATATGCTGTAGAAGTTATACTTTAATTCATAACCACAAACCTTTTTTCCTGTTCATTTATTAGGCAGTGCACACTTTGTGTGGCTCTGTCCAATAATCAATCTTGCATTTTAGGAGGGTGGAATTTCCCCAATACATCCTGTATTGTACAAGTAGTAAAGTCTCATAGATTTAGGTAAGTTTGATAAAATGCAATGAATATGGCACCTTACCTGATTTGATGGTTGAGAAATCAGCCAACCCTGATCCTCTGATGGTGCCGCTGCTGCTGTCCACTATCAAGGTGCTGATCCTAACAGTGCTTCACCTTCTCTTTACACACCACCGGTCTTCTTATCTTCTCTCACCTCTCTAACTGCTGGATGTGCCATTAGACATTCCTTCTCCTATATGGCTTTCCTTGTTTCTGTATAAGTCATGCTTACTTGATTCCACTAGATTTTCACATCTCCTACATCTGGATATTTATGTCTGACACACACTTAAAAATGTCGCCACATCATCCACTTACAGTGGGGCAAAAAAGTATTTAGTCAGCCAACAATTGTGCAAGTTCTCCCACTTAAAAAGATGAGAGAGGCCTGTAATTTTATCATGGGTATACTTCAACTATGAGAGACAGAATGGGGGGAAAGAATACAGGAAATCACATGGTAGGATTTCTAATAAATTAATTGGTAAATTCCTCGGTAAAATAAGTATTTGGTCACCTACAAACAAGCAAGATTTCTGGCTCTCACAGACCTGTAACTTCTTCTTTAACTCCTTAAAGCAGTGGTTCTCAACCTTTCTAAAGCCGTGACCCCTTAATACAGTTCCTCATGTTGTGGTGACCCCCAACCATTAAATTTTTTTCCTTGCTACTGTTATGATGACCCACCAAAAACACGCACAGACACCAATACACCAAATGTTAATTCAAATACACAAGTATTCATTCATAACCACAGAACTTTAGCATAAATACAAAATATTTGTAAACCAAATAAATAACTTTAAAATAAATAATAAACAACAAATACCCCCTAAAAAATAAATCAGTGGTGCGCACAGTACCCCTCAAATAAATAACTCAGTGGTGCTCACAGTACCCCCCCCAAAAAATAAAAATAAATCAGTGGTGCTCAGGGTACCCCTCAAATAAATAAATCAGTGGTGCTTCAAGTCCCCCCCAAATAAATAAATCAGAAGTGCTCAGGGTCCCCCAAATAAATAAATCAGCGGGGCTTCAGGTCTCCCCCAAATAAATAAATCAGCGGTGCTCAGGGTACCCCCAAATAAATAAATCAGTGGTGCATCAGGTTTCCCCCAAATAAATAAATCAATGGTGCTCAGGGTCCCCCAAATAAATAAATCAGCGGTGCTTTATGTCCCCCCAAATAAATTAAGCCTTGCTCAGCCAAATAATTAAAATAAAATTAGCCAGGCTCAGCCAGGCTCAATTAAATCATTGGTGGCAGTGGTGCTCAGCGGCGGTGTCATTAACGAAAAAACTCGGACCTCAGCAGACAGGCGGCCCGACTTACCCGTCCAGACGTCAGGCTCCTTCAAGCACAGGCAGTGATAGGACATCACTTCCTGTGCGCGAGGATAAGGGGCCACTGCCGTTGTGCGGGCGACCCACAAGGTTGAGAACCGCTGCCTTAAAGGGAGTCTGTCACCTCCATATGGCCATATACAGTGCTTACATTGCCCTATAGCACACCTATACATGAATGTGATGGTACCTTTGTCTTTGTCTTTAGACTTGCAGAAGCTGGAAAAACAAACTTTGATTGATATGCAAATGAGCATTCCCAAGTGCCCAGGGGCGGCGTTCACTGTGTTCGTGCCCAGGCTGCCCTGCCTTTTTTCATTGTTCCCCCACCCCAGCCTCTGCATATGCCCGCCATCCTATTCCCTTGCATCATCCTAAGGTCCGGCCGAGATCCCGCGCCTGCACACTGCCTCGCCGGGCCGGAACATGCGCACTGCCCATTGTTGGCACGGCATCGCTTTAACTACTGCGCATGCTTCGGCGAATGGCTGGTTTTGCGCCGTTCGCAGTGCACATGCTCCGGCCCGGCAAAACAGTGCGCAGGTGCGGGATCTATGCCGGACCTTAGGATGATGCAAGGGAATAGGAGGGCGGGCACATGCAGAGGCTGGGGCGGGGGAACAATGAAAAAAGGCAGGGCAGCCTGGGCACCAACACAGTGAACGCCCCTGGGCACTTGCGAGTGCTCATTTGCATATCAATCAAAGTTAGTTTTTCCAGCTTCTGCAAGTCTAAAGACAAAGATACCATTACATTCATGTATAGGTGTGCTATAGGGCAATGTAAGCGCTGTATATGGCCATATTGAGGTGACAGACTCCCTTTAAGGACACAGCCTTATTTCACCTTAAGGACACAGCCTTATTTCACCTTAAGGACCAGGCCATTTTTTGCAAATCTGACCAGTGTCACTTTAAGTGGTGATAACTTTAAAACGCTTTTACTTATCCAGGCCATTCTGAGATAGTTTTTTCGTCACATATTGTACTTCATGACACTGGTAAAATAAAGTAAAAAAAAATCATTTTCATTTATAAAAAAAATACAAAATTTACCAAAAATTTGGAAAAAATTGCAAATTTCCAAGTTTCAATTTCTCTACTTCTATAATACATAGTAATACCTCCAAAAATAGTTATTACTTTACATTCCCCATATATCTACTTCATGTTTGGATCATTTTGGGAATTACATTTTAGATTTTGGGGATGTTACAAGGCTTAGAAATTTAGAAGCAAATCTTGAAATTTTTCTGAAATTTTCAAAAACCCAATTTTTAGGGACCAGTTCAGGTCTGAAGTCACTTTGTGAGGCTTACATAATAGAAACCACCCAAAATGACCCCATTCTAGAAACTACACCCTTCAAGGTATTCAAAACTGATTTTACAAACATCGTTAACCATTTAGGTGTTGCACAAGAGTTATTGGCAAATGGAGATGAAATTTGAGAATTAAAATTTTTTGGCAAATTTTCAATTTTAATCCATTTTTACCAGTAACATATCAAGGGTTAACAGCCAAACAAAATGCTATATTTATTGCCCCGATTCTGTAGTTTGCGGAAACATCCCATATGTGGCCGTAAACTACTGTACGTGCACACAGTAGGGCATAGAGGGAAAGGTGCGCCGTGTGGTTTTTGGAAGGCAGATTTTGCTGGACTGGTTTATTTACACCATGTCCCATTTGAAGCCCCCCTGATGCAACCCTAGGGTAGAAACTCCATAAAAGTGACCCCATTTTGGAAACTACGGGATAAGGTGGCAGTTTTGTTGGGACTATTTTTAGGGAACATTTTTGGTTTATCTATATTACATTTTTGTGAGGCAAGGTTACCAGAAATAGAAATTCTAAAATGTCATCTCCATTTGCCAATAACTCTTGTGGAACACCTAAAGGGTTAACAACGTTTGTAAAATCAGTTTTGGATACCTTAAGGGGTGTAGTTTCTTAGATGTGGTCGCTTTTATGGAGTTTTTACTCTAGGGGTGCATCAGTAGGGCTTCAAATGGGACATGGTGCCCAAAAAAAAAGGCCTTCAAAATCTGCCTTCCAGAAACCATACGGCGTTCCTTTCTTTCTGCGTCCTGCCGTTTGGTCATACAGCAGTTTTACGACCACATATGGGGTGTTTCTGTAAACTGCGGTATGAGGGTAATAAATATTAAGTTTTGTTTGGCTGTTAACCCTTACTTTATTATTGGAATAAAACTGATTAAAATGGAAAATTTGCCCAAAAATTGCTTTTTTGGCACAGTTTTAATTTTTTATTTTTACCGTGTTCATCTGAGGGGTTGGGGGGGTATTTTTATAGAGCAGATTCTTACGCACGTGGCGATACCTAATATGTCTACTTTTTTTTTATTTATTTATGTTTTACACTATATTATCTTTTTATAAACAAAAAAAACATTTTAGTATCTCCATAGTCTAAGAGTCATTTTTAATTTTTGTTTTTAGCCGATTATCTTAGGTAGGAGCTCATTTTTTGCGGAATGAGAGGACGGTTTTATTGGCACTATTTTGGGGGGCATATGACTTTTTGATCACTTGCTATTACAATTTTTGTGATGTAGGGTGACAAAAAAAACTTTTTTTTGCACCGTTTTTATTTCATTTTTTTGACTGTGTTCATCTGAGGGGTTGGGGGGGGTATTTTTATAGAGCAGATTATTACAGACACGGCAATACCGAATGTCTACTTTTCATTTATTTATTTTAGTTTTACTAATATTTTAGAAAATTTCTTTTTTTTCCGTTTTAGTGTCTCAAGTCTGAGAACCAGTTTTTTATGCGATTGTCAGTGGCTAAATTGGGATATAAATTTAGTACTCCATGGAAGTGTGGTACTCCCTGAAGTCAATGCAGAGGCCCGGATGATCGGGGCATGTGTCACACTGAGTGGTGTCCTTCTGTATCCCCCTCCTGCAGCACACTCTGCACTTTTTTGGGTCCGTCCCTTCTTTCCAGTATGGGGGACCACACCTGGAAAGTGTTGGCCAGGGACCGTCCGGGCGCCTCCAGTTCCTGAGGTACTCCGGCCTGCTCTTTGCCGGTCAGAAAAGATCAGGGCCTTGAGGACTGCCTAATAGAATTGAAGGAATTTCCCTGTGTTGCCAGCGCTCCGGGACAGTACAAAAGAGTTGTACAAGGCAACCTGCTGTCACAGCCTATGGTGTGCGCTGTGACACTGTTGCTACACTTGCGGTTGCCCGCGGCATCGTGTTGCTGTGTGTGCATGCGGTGGCAGTGTCTCGGCTTTCTGGGTGATTGCCGTGACATGGTTGCCATGCATGTTGTTCCAGGGGCTGGCGGCAGTCTTAGAGAGACATCCTTGCGCTGACGCTGATCCTGTTACTTCCCTCTGACACCGCACGGTGGGGGATTTCCACCACTCCCCGCCGTGACAGTATGACCACAATGGCTCCTTGCTTGGAGCCTTCGGAAGAGGGCCCAGCATGTGTCACCTGCCATTTTCTGGTGCACATGCTTATCCTCCGGAGGGAGGGTGAAAGGCGAGACGCTGTTAACAGTGCGGTTCCCTGTGACAGTTGGTCGCAGTTGGTGTGAACCGTCACTGGTGTTTGCGTTCCTCCTCGTCCATTCTGTTGCTGGTGTTGTGTGCTGGCTGCATTCTTTGGTGTACTGACTGTGTGCTGGTTGGGGATGCATGCCGGCAGCGACCTACTGTGAACCGTGTCTGAGGTGGACGCAGCTTTCAGTGCGGTTTCTCTGGGCTGTTTGGTGGCTGATGCCCTGGTTCCTGTTTGCTGTTCCAGGGGCTGGCGACAGTCTTAGAGAGACATCCTTGCTCTGACGCTGATCATGTTACTTCCCTCTGACACCGCACGGTGGGGGGTTTCCCCCACTCCCTGCCGTGACAGTAAGACCACAAGGGTGGCCCTCACTAGACAGATGGAATATGAAGACCAGGAGCATAGTTCCAGCACACACCATGGCTGGAGTACCACTGACTCCTGGGCTCTAGCGGATTTGGATTCCAGGTTGGCCTACAAAATCACGGGCTCAAATCGCACTGTCCGAAGTTGATCAGCGGTGGGGTGTGCGATGCGCTGACAGTGGCTGGTCGCTAAGAGTGCTGGCCACAGTCAGCGTACGCATACAAAAAAAAAAACCTGCCTGCGCCCCAAAAAAGTTTTGTGGGGGGGGCAAGCTGCAGCACCCCTGGGGGGAAGGGGGTCTAGGGTCACACAGCTGTGCTGTGGACTCCAGACACCCGATTTAGGGTGATGCAATCACAAACAGTTTTTTTTTTTGTTTTGTTTTTTTACTTCCACTAACTTTCCCTTTATATACCTGCCTAACCCTAAGTACCTGATTGCACAGATGGGTGGTGCTGGGGCACAGATGGGGTGCTGGGGCACAGATGGGGTGCTGGGGCACAGATGGGGTGCTGGGGCACAGATGGGGTGCTGGACACAGATGGGGTGCTGGACACAGATGGGGTGCTGAAATCCGACGACGTGCTTCTCTCTTCTCGGGCTCCCGGACTGAAAAGGAGGAGGAGAGGAGCGCTGCGATAATTTGAACCTCCCGCCCCTGCAGCGAACCAATCGGAGGCGATCCTGAGATGTGATGTCACCATCACCTCTCAGGATTGCAGGATGGTGATTGGTGGTGTATTATCACACCACCGATCACCATCCTGTTCCGGCTTATCGGGTCCTCAGAGACCCGAATAACCCTGAAACGCAGCAAACCGCAGGTCTGAATTGACCTGCGGTTTGCTGCGATCGCCTACATTGGGGGGTCACAGGACCCCCTGGTGCATTGGCCCCAGGTGCCTGCTCAATGATTTGAGCAGGCACCGGGTTCCGATAACCGCCGCGCGGCGGTGATCGGAAATACACAGGGCGTACAGGTACGCCCTGTGTCCTTAAGTACCAGGGTATCAGGGCGTACCTGTACACCCTGTGTCTATAACAGGTTAAGAGGCTCCTCTGTCCTCCATTCGTTACCTGTATTAATGGCACCTGTTTGGACTTATCAGTATAAAAGACACCTGTCCACAACCTCAAACAGTCACACTCCAAACTCCACTATGACCAAGACCAAAGAGCTATCGAGGGACACCAGAAACAAAATTGTAGACCTGCACCAGGCTGGGAAGACTGAATCTGCAATAGGCAAGCAGCCTGGTGTGAAGAAATCAACTGTGGGAGCAATTATTAGAAAATGGAAGACATACAAGACCACTGATAATCTCCCTCGATCTGGGGCTCCATGCAAGATCTCACCCCGTGGGGTCAAAATGATAACAAGAACGGTGAGCAATAATTCCAGAACCACACGGGGGGACCTAGTGAATTACCTGCAGAGAGCTGGGACCAAAGTAACAAAGGCTACCATCAGTAACACACTACGCCGCCAGGGACTCAAATCCTGCAGTGCCAGACGTGTCCCCCTGCTTAAGCCAGTACATGTCCCTGCCAGTCTGAAGTTTGCTAGAGAGCATTTGGATGATCCAGAAGAAGATTGGGAGAATGTCATATGGTCAGATGAAACCAAAGTAGAACTTTTTGGTAAAAACTCAACTCGTCGTGTTTGGAGGAGAAAGAATGCTGAGTTGCATCCAAAGAACACCATACCTACTGTGAAGCATGGGGGTGGAAACATCATGCTTTGGGGCTGTTTTTCTGCAAAGGGACCAGGACGACTGATCCGTGTAAAGGAAAGAATGAATGGGGCCATGTATCGTGAGAGTTTGAGTGAAAACCTCCTTCCATCAGCAAGGGCATTGAAGATGAAACTTGGCTGGGTCTTTCAGTATGACAATGATCCCAAACACACCGCCCGGGTAACGAAGGAGTGGCTTCGTAAGAAGCATTTCAACATCCTGGAGTGGCTTAGCCAGTCTCCAGATCTCAACCCCATAGAAAACCTTTGGAGGGAGTTGAAAGTCTGTGTTGCCCAGCGACAGCCCCAAAACATCACTGCTCCAGAGGAGATCTGCATGGAGGAATGGGCCAAAATACCAGCAACAGTGTGTGAAAACCTTGTGAAGACTTACAGAAAACGTTTGTTCCCCAGTCGTCTCCATGACACCACATCCTGAGATTGTGTTTTTCCTGTCCAATCAGAAGGAAGTCAGAGAGGTTTAAAAACCCCACCCCCTCCCTCCATCGCCAGTGTTTTTCCTGTCCCATCAGGATAGGAAGCCGGAGAGGTGTATGGAGCTCTAGCTGGGCTCACCTGTTTTTTCCTCCATGACAGGGCAGCTCTCCCTCCTCCTCCAGGTTAAGCCTGGGCTCGGGCGCATTGCGATATGCCCCCCTGCGAAGATCCTCTCTGCGGCGGTCCAGGGGGACTTAATGCAGAGGGGAAAGAAGATTATGGCGCGGATCGGCACTATGATTAGTCCCTTACGGCCGGTAGGCGGGTGACGTCAGACGCTGGGGGCGGAGCCAAAGCGTCTTGACGTCACTAACATGCGCCGCAGGTCCTGGCAGGGCAAAGGAGGCTATAAAAACCCACAGGACCTGCACAATGGCGCCCTGCACAGTGCAGCTTTCCCTATCAGGAGTGCGCCCCTGGAAGCGGTCGGGAGTCGAGATGAGCACCCCCCTCACGCCGGGCTCTGGAACCGAGCCTGCAACAAATCCAGAGACTGTGAGTAGCCTGCTCTGAGGCACATGACTATGTAGTGCTGGGTTAGTCTGCTCATCCTTCCCTCCCTTACCTTTCAGGGAGAAAAGGATTCAGCTACTTCCACTAAGAAAGCCAGAAAATGTGGTATCTGATATAAACGACTGTCCAATACAGGGATTAAACCCCTTTGTAAGGAATGCACATCCAATGTCGTTAAATCAGAATCTATCAGTTTTCTTGAAGATATTAGAAAAGTAGTTAAAGAGGAGGTTCAGTTGGCCTTAACATCTAAGGAACCAACACCAAAAATCACTCCTCCGCAAGACATCCGCGGAAGTAATTTACTTATTTCTGACTCAGACTCCGAAGGTCTGGCAGTTTTGGACTCTGAATCAGTACAAAAACTGTTTGCATCCTCAGATGAAGATAACGAATACAAAGATTTTTGTTCAATTCGGATGACATTGACGAGCTGATCAAAGCTATCAGAGCTACTATTCAAATGGAAATACCAAAGAAACCTAGGTCAACACAAGACGAGATTTTTGGGTGCCTAGGAGAAAGAAAAAACGCGGTCTTTCCAGTACCAGATAATGTCCAGAAGTTGATACGTTCTGAGTGGGAGAAACCAGACAAAGGATCCTTTATTCCAAGGGGGATTAAAAGGCGTTACCCGTTTACCCCAGATGACTGCACTGACTGGGTAACCATCCCTAAAGTAGAAGCACCAGTAGCTAAGGTGGCTAAACATACAGCTCTACCCTTTGAGGATTCAGCACAACTAAAAGACCCGTTAGGAAAGCAGAAAGTCTTTTAAGAAAGACCTGGGAGGCAACAGCGGCCCTTCTCAAACCAGAAGTAGCTTCAACCTGTGTAGCTAGAACATTAAACTTATGGCTAGAGCAACTAGAAATCCACCTCGTCAATAAAACGCCACGCGACCAGATATTGGAGAGCTTGCCCTTATTAAAGATGGCTACCTCTTTTTTAGCAGACGCAGCAGCAGAGTCTGTCAAACTGTCCGCCCGGACAGCCGTTTTATCCAACACTGCGAGACGGGCTTTATGGCTCAAAGCTTGGTCAGGAGACATTACTTCCAAAAATAAACTAATAGCGCTCCCCTTCCATGGTCAATACGTCTTTGGAACGGACCTTGACAAAATCTTAGAGAATGCTACTAATAGAAAAAGGGGATTCCCAGAAGAAAGATACAAAGAAAAAAGGCAGTTTTTTCGTGACCGACATTATCAACCCGAAAATAAGAAAGCTAAAGGGAAGTCCGGAAGGTGGAGCTATGCAAAAGGAGGCAGGGGAAGAAATTTCCTTTTCAACCCGAATCGAGCAGAATCCTCCTCCACTAATACCAAACAATGATGCCATACCAGTAGGGGGAAGGCTCAGCTCCTTTCAAAAATCTTGGGAGCACATAACAAACAATGCGTGGATATTAAACATTGTAGAAGAGGGTTACAGAATAGAGCTACTCTCTCCCCCCCCACAAAAATTTGTTATTACTACCCTTCCTACATGTCAGACTGGTACCTTAAAAAACGACATCAACGATTTGTTAAGCTTGGCCGCAATAGAACCTGTCCCAGAAGAGCAGATAGGACTAGGATTTTATTCCCGTCTCTTTGTAATAAAAAAAACGAATGGGAAATCCAGAGTTATAATAAATTTTAAATACCTAAACAGATTCGTCAAGTATCAAAAATTCTAAATGGAAACTCTAAAGTCGGCAGTAAAGCTTATAAAAAATGGACGCAGTAATGACCACAATAGACTTAAGGGATGCCTATTATCATGTCCCGATACACAGGTCATCAAGAAAATTCCTGAGGTTTGCAATTGAGTTAAAGGGACACATTCAACATTTTCAATTCAAGTGTCTCCCTTTTGGGATCTCCTCAGCTCCAAGAACCTTTATAAAGGTAATGGCGGAAGCCATAGCAAGTCTAAGAGAAAGAGCAATCTGCGTGATCCCTTATCTGGACGACCTGTTAGTAGTTGCAGACAACGAAACTCTTCTAGAAGTCCACCTCCAGACAGTCTTGAACCATCTCCGGGGCCTAGGTTGGATAATCCACTGGGAAAAGTCAGATTTAATCCCGAACAGGCAAAAGATATTCTTAGGCATAACACTAAATAAAGTCTCCCAAAAATCCTTTCTTCCGGATCAAAAAGTAAAAAAAACTTCAAACAACGCTGAGGAACTTCAAGAAAGTAAAATTCTGCTCCATCCGACAGGCAATGAAGGTGTTAGGAAGCCTTTCCGCATGTATCCCAGCAGTGGCCTGGGCACAATTTCACCTAAGACCACTTCAAAAATTCATTCTAAACAAGTGGAACAGATCTCAAACGACTCTAGAAAAACGAATATTTTTAGATCAAAAAGTGAAGAATTCCCTGAATTGGTGGCTCAAAGAGACCAACCTAGAAAATGGGGTATTTTGGGCCCAAGAAAAACGGATGCGAGCCTCCAGGGTTGGGGAGCATTAGTCCAAGGGAACTCCTACCAGGGGAAATGGCCAAATTACGTGAAACATCAATCCTCAAACTTCAGGGAACTGCGGGCAATTTGGGAGGCATTGAAACGCACGAGTCTGATCTCACTAGGACGCCATGTCCGAGTGTATTCAGACAATGCAACAGCAGTGGCCTTCATCCAGCACCAGGGAAGCACAAGACACTGTCTACTACAGGGCCTATCAAACAAAATTTTCTCCTGGGCAGGGGAAAATATAGTCACTATCAGCAGTCCACCTGAAAGGATCTATAAATGTTCAGGCCGACTACCTGAGTCGCCACACGTTAGACCTGGGAGAATGGAAGTTATCCCCGGAGGTTTTCCAACTAATCACAAGGAAATGGGGCAGACCGACAGTAGACCTATTTGCGTCCAGAAAAAATCACCAGTAGAGTCAATTCCTCTCCCTCAACCCAAGGGATCGTCCTCTGGCAGTGGATGCTTTCAACCAAAACTGGATGACGAATCTAGTCTATGCATTCCCTCCGTTTCCACTGATCCCCAGAGTTCTCCAGAAATTTCAGAAGGAAAGATGTACGTTAATTCTGATAACTGCCCTTTGGCCCAAGAGGAGTTGGTTTGCGCTGTTAAAAGCCCTCAGCATAGAAGCCCCTCTCCTTCTACCTCTGAGGCCAGACCTTCTAAGTCAGGGACCTATTACTCACCCAGAGCTACGGATGTTAAAGTTATCAGCCTGGATTCTGAAGAATCCACTCTGTTGAACCTAGGGTTATCCAATAAAGTAGTGAACACTTTACTCCTAAGCAGGAAACAAAGCACGAACGGTAAATATTTGAAAATATGGGAAAAATTCGCTGAATGGTCAGGAAAATCCTTTGACCAGTTCAAGTCCAATATCCCACTAATCTTGGAATTTCTTCAGAAAGGCTTAGACTTAGGACTGTCCCCTAATACCCTTAGGGTCCAAGTGTCGGCGCTAGGAGCCTTATATAACACCAGCCTCACAGAACATCCCTGGGTAACTAGATTTCTCAAGGCAGCAGATAGGATCAGACCCACGATCAAAAACATGGTAGCTCCTTGGAATCTTAATACAGTGCTGACCGGCCTGACTTCTGGTCCGTTTGAGCCTATGGACGCAATCCCCATCAAGTGGCTTACCATCAAAACTATCTTCTTAGTGGCAATAACATCGGCCAGAAGAGTCTGTGAGCCGCAGGCCTTGTCCATTCAAGAACCATCCATGTTCCATGACAAACTAGTACTTAAATTAGATCCTACGTTTCTCCCAAAAGTGGTCTCTACCTTCCATAGGTCACAGGACATTGTACTTCCCTCATTTTGCAACAATCCTAAAAATGAACAAGAAATCTCCTACCACACATTAGACGTTCGGAGAGCTGTCCTAAAATATCTGGAAGCAACCAGACAGTGGAGATTAGACAAAAATCTTTTCGTCCAGTTTTCAGGTCCCAATAAGGGGAAAAAAGCAGCAAAAAGCTCCATCTCCAGATGTATAAGATTAGCTATCTCTGAAGCATATAAAGTCAAAGGGAAAGAAGCCCCTGCTTCCCTGAAAGCACATTGCACAAGGGGCATGTCCGCCTCCTGGGCGGAAAAAGCTTCGGCCTCTTTACATCAAATTTGCAGAGCAGCAACTTGGAAAAGAATTCATACCTTTACCAAGCATTACAGATTAGATATCCTTGCCAACGACGACCTAAGATTTGGACGTAAAGTCCTCTCTGCAGTTGTCCCCCCCCTAATAATTTTCTTTGATATTTACTCAGGATGTGGTGTCATGGAGACGACTGGGGAAAAGAGTATTACACTCACCGGTAATCCGGTTTCCTGGAAGTCTCCATGACACCACATGCATCCCACCCTTTAGATACTTAATTCAGCGTTTTTTTTTCCTGTTATTATAATATCCTTTCATCCTGGGGTTCTTCGTTAAAATACACTGGCGATGGAGGGAGGGGGTAGGGTTTTTAAACCTCTGTGTTTTTCCTGTCCAATCAGAAGGAAGTCAATCTCAGGATGTGGTGTCATGGAGACTTCCTGGAAACTGGATTACTGGTGAGTGTAATACTCTTACCTCTGTCATTGGCAACAAAGGGTATATAACAAAGTACTGAGATGAACTTTTGTTATTGACCAAATACTTATTTTCCACCATAATTAGCAAATTCTTAAAAAAATCAGACAATGTGATTTTCTGGATTTTTTTTTTTCTCATTATGTCTCTCATAGTTGAGGTATACCTATGGTGAAAATTACAGGCCTCTCTCATCTTTTTAAGTGGGAGAACTTGCACAAGTGGTGGCTGACTAAATACTTTTTTGCCCCACTGTATAGGCCACAGCAGTGACATATTGGGGAGCATTTATTATGACATTCCCATACACCAGTCGCGATCCCCTTTGTGATGGAGTAAGAGATGCCTCTTAATAAATTAGGCGTATCTCTGGCCCTCCATGCTCCCGAAACTTAAATTTATGTTAGCTACAAACTGGTGTAACTTGGGCTGTATCTTACCCCAGTTTCTGGCATAATTTAAAGTAAATCCGGTGGACCATGATGGGCTCTGCCCCTTCCGGGAAGCCCCACCCCTTTAGAAAGTGTCCAGAAGCTCAAAAAGTCACAATTTATGGTGCAAATATGTGCGCTATAATTTTTGGCTTTTAATGCCAAAATAATACTGGCGTAAAGACACTGATAAACGCCCCTCATTGACTTTATAAGCAGGGGTGGGAACACCAGGGCATTGGAAAGGTGAGTTACACTTTTTTTTTTTTTTTTTTTTTACCATATGTTTGCACATTTTGTAAAATTCTGGAAAACTCTCTTTTTTTTTTTTTTTGTAAACTGAAATAAAACCTGAATGTTAAATATTGTGAAAATGCCACCCAGCGGTTTAGTCATGGCACTTTCATGCAATTTTGCATCAAAGCGTAACAGTATGTAAAAAAAAAAGGCTTAAAAATTGAGTCAAGCAGAAACTGAGATGCACAATACCTGCTAAAAAGTGCAGCCTGTTTAGACTTCATACATGCCTACGTGCACATATCGTCACATTAATCAGAATTAAAAGGGTTTTCCAGGAGTGTTTTTTACTGATGACCTATCTTATGGAAAGGTCATCCATATATGATCAGTGAGGCTCACACACCGATCAGCTGTTTGAGAAGGCACAGGCGGTCGCAGTAGCACCGCGGCTTTCTCGCAGTTTCCCCTAGGCCATCTGATGTCGCGTTCATTTGTCACATGACCTAGGTGCAGCTCAGGCCCATTGAGGTGAATGGGGCTGAGCTGTGATACCAAGCACAGCCGCTGTATAATGTACAGCGCTGTGCTAGATGATCACCAAGCCTCTGCACCCAAGAAGTTAGGTTGAAAATAATTCTATAACCTAATAATTTAATATTATAATTAATCTAGGCATGTTGTGTACTTGATGAAACTGTCTTTTTTCAACCTACCTAATCCTCAAAATACCGTAATGTATTTTTTAAATTTTATTTGCAGGGCTGGAATTTCAGGTCTGTACTATGAATATATTGATGTTGCTAGCTGCGACGATGTTGTACATCTATACCACTTACTTTGGTCAGTAACTATACTGAACATTGTGGGTCTGTTCCTGGGGATTATAACCGCCGCCGTACTTGGTGGATTCAAAGATATGGTAAGAAGATGTGATTTATTTATTTATTTTTTGTATTTGAGCCTTCATGTTTGGTGTAGAATCCGGGAAAGCTGTGATTTCTGTTATTGCTCCATCTTTGGGGGATATATGGCATTATTATTATGATCTCTAATCTAAGCCCATACAAATTATTAGGCTTTTGAAGAGTGCAAACTGATGCAAGTGATGACTTAAGAAATAGTAAAATAAGTCTATAGTGGCTCTCCCTCTTTTTCAAACGTGGTGATGGTGCACTGTTTTGAGTGACTCACACTGTCACAACCAATAATTCATATAAAAAGGAAGAAGAAAAACAGGCACTCACTATCTGGATTTTGAGTAAAAATGTACAGATATCTTTATTATACTTTTCCACATAAAATGAAGATTAAAACATAAAATATAGAGCTACTGCTTCTTTTTATGAACACTGGCTGGTGGAGGTAATTTCTTTTCCCTTGAATGAAGATCACTATTTTATTTATATATATATATATACACTGCTCAAAAAAATAAAGGGAACACACAAATAACACATCCTAGATCTGAGTTAATTAAATATTCTTCTGAAATACTTTGTCCACTGAGGAAGGGGTGTATACCCTGAAACGCGTTTGGGCAAGTCGGGACAGTGAGTCTTTTTTCCCCCAAGCATCGCAAGTGACCGAGCAGTGACCACGTCGGTCGGGGTGATCTGCAGAGCCAGTCTCGCATTGAGGTGGTGTTTGTAAGCGCAACAAGATACGCTACCATAACTTCAGCTGGTGAGTCACGTGAGACGTCACGTTTGACTCCATACCACGTGGGACGCCGCGTTCAGCTGTGTTTGGCTGCTACTTTGCTTCACTACAACGAGCCTACTGAAGGTGTATGGTAAGAAGCATTCACTGCTATTTCGCTACATTGGATAAGCGCTACATTTCGCTACATTTCTGTTACATCTGTAAAGCGATTATCTCCAGGACTTGATTTAACCATCTATCCTCCTGCCCTGGAGGTTTGAGGCTGGACATTGTGTGGCAACTATACCTCCACCTGATACTATTTAACCACACGCTTTTGGAATTGCATTCAGGCCCATTTGACCTGCTGGGACTTATTCTCATTGTGGGCAGTTTCCCAGAACCTTTGAACGTTCATTTGTAATAGGTTTTTTCAGGACCCCACCTGGTTTTCTACTTTTTATTGTTATTGATGAAATGTTTTTATATGACAATTGGATGTGATGTGTGTATGTGCATTAAATTTTAATTGGATAACATTTTATCTTGATTACCGCTCTTTGTTCCCTTATTAGGAATGCCCCTCATTTTTTTATTACTAATTTCTGTCTGCCGTGCGGTCTGGGTGGACCGAGAGGTGAGCACCCACCTCCATCCGGTCTACAGGTTGAGCCGCTGGTTCCTATTACATAGTTAAATGTGCTGACAACAAAATCACACAAAAAAAAAAAATGGAAATCAAATTTTTCAACCCATGGAGGTCTGTATTTGGAGTCACACTCAAAATTAAAGTGGAAAAACAGACTACAGGCTGATCCAACTTTGATGTAATGTCCTTAAAACAAGTCAAAATGAGGCTCAGTAGTGTGTGTGGCCTCCCTGTGCCTGTATGACCTCCCTACAACGCCTGTGCATGCTCCTGATGAGGTGGCGGACAGTCTCCTGAGGGATCTCCTCCCAGACCTGGACTAAAGCATCTGCCAACTCCTGGACAGTCTGTGGTGCAACGTGACGTTGGTGGATAGAGCGAGACATGATGTCCCAGATGTGCTCAATTGGATTCAGGTCTGGGGAACGGGCGGGCCAGTCCATAGCATCAATGCCTTCGTCTTGCAGGAACTGCTGACACACTCCAGCCACATGAGGTCTAGCATTGTCTTGCATTAGGAGGAACCCAGGGCCAACCGCACCAGCATATGGTCTCACAAGTACCATATGCAGTCAGGCTACCTCTGGCGAGCACATGGAGGGCTGTGCGGCCCTCCAAAGAAATGCCACCGCACACGATTACTGACCCAATGCCAAACCGGTTATGCTGGAGGATGTTGCAGGCAGCAGAACGTTCTCCACGGCGTCTCCAGACTCTGTCACGTCTGTCACATGTGCTCAGTGTGAACCTGCTTTCATCTGTGAAGAGCACAGGGCGCCAGTGGCGAATTTACCAATCTTGTTGTTCTCTGGCAAATGGCAAACGTCCTGCACGGTGTTGGGCTCTAAGCACAACCCCCACCTGTGGACGTCGGGCCCTCATATCACCCTCATGGAGTCTGTTTCTGACCGTTTGAGCAGACACATGCACATTTGTGGCCTGCTGGAGGTCATTTTGCAGGGCTCTGGCAGTGCTCCTCCTGTTCCTCATTGCACAAAGGCAGAGGTAGCGGTCCTGCTGCTGGGTTGTTGCCCTCCTACGGCCTCCTCCACGTCTCCTGATGTACTGGCCTGTCTCCTGGTAGCGCCTCCATGCTCTGGACACTACGCTGACAGACACAGCAAACCTTCTTGCCACAGCTCGCATTGATGTGCCATCCTGGATAAGCTGCACTACCTGAGCCACTTGTGTGGGTTGTAGACTCCGTCTCATGCTACCACTAGAGTGAATGCACCGGCAGCATTCAAAAGTGACCAAAACATCAGCCAGGAAGCATAGGAACTGAGAAGTGGTCTCTGTTCACCACCTGCAGAACCACTCCTTTATTGGGGGTGTCTTGCTAATTGCCTATAATTTCCACCTGTTGTCTATCCCATTTGCACAACAGCATGTGAAATTGATTGTCACTCAGTGTTGCTTCCTAAGTGGACAGTTTCACAGAATTGATTTCACAGAAGTGTGATACTTGGAGTTACATTGTGTTGTTTAAGTGTTCCCTTTATTTTTTTGAGCAGTGTATATATATATACATACACTCACCTAAAGAATTATTAGGAACACCATACTAATACGGTGTTGGACCCCCTTTTGCCTTCAGAACTGCCTTAATTCTACGTGGCATTGATTCAACAAGGTGCTGATAGCATTCTTTAGAAATGTTGGCCCATATTGATAGGATAGCATCTTGCAGTTGATGGAGACTTGAGGGATGCACATCCAGGGCACGAAGCTCCCGTTCCACCACATCCCAAAGATGCTCTATTGGGTTGAGATCTGGTGACTGTGGGGGCCATTTTAGTACAGTGAACGCATTGTCATGTTCAAGAAACCAATTTGAAATGATTCGAGCTTTGTGACATGGTGCATTATCCTGCTGGAAGTAGCCATCAGAGGATGGATACATGTTCTCATTCTGTTTACGCCAAATTCGGACTCTACCATTTGAATGTCTCAACAGAAATCGAGACTCATCAGACCAGGCAACATTTTTCCAGTCTTCAACAGTCCAATTTTGGTGAGCTTGTGCAAATTGTAGCCTCTTTTTCCTATTTGTAGTGGAGATGAGTGGTACCCGGTGGGGTCTTCTGCTGTTGTAGCCCATCCGCCTCAAGGTTGTGCGGGTTGTGGCTTCACAAATGCTTTGCTGCATACATCGGTTGTAACGAGTGGTTATTTCAGTCAACGTTGCTCTTCTATCAGCTTGAATCAGTCGGCCCATTCTCCTCTGACCTCTAGCATCCACAAGGCATTTTTGCCCACAGGACTGCCGCATACTGGATGTTTTTCCTTTTTCACACCATTCTTTGTAAACCCTAGAAATGGTTGTGTGTGAAAATCCCAGTAACTGAGCAGATTGTGAAATACTCAGACCGGCCCGTCTGGCACCAACAACCAAGCCACGCTCAAAATTGCTTAAATCCCCTTTTTTTCCCATTCTGACATTCAGTTTGGAGTTCAGGAGATTGTCTTGACCAGGACCACATCCCTAAATGCATTGAAGCAACTGCCATGTGATTGGTTGACTAGATAATTGCATTAATGAGAAATAGAACTCGTGTTCCTAATAATTCTTTAGGTGAGTGTGTGTGTGTGTGTGTGTATATATATATATATATATATATATGTGATACCGATTCAAATATGTGTATATTACCAATATGTATATACTTTTAGGGGAAATATATCAAATGTATATCACCTAAAATCTTGTAGATTTTGTGCCTATATTTACACCATGAATTATGAATGCTTGATAGCTGAATACATATAATCTAGTGCATAAAAGGTTGAGTACATTCTTCATGAACTACGAGTGCTTAATAGCTGAGTAACTGGTTAAAAAACTAAATAAGTATAATATGTGTAAAAAACGCTGAGTACATTCACCGTCAAATAAGTAGTATTTGATAGCTGGGTACATAATTAAAAAGCTAATTGCTTATATTGTGCATAAGGTAAAAGCTGAATACATACAATGTCTACAAGCTGAGTACATAAATAGTATATCCACAAACAGGTAAAAAAGGTAAAAAAAAGTTTGTCCCATAAAAACTGAAAAATTATCTCTTTGATCCACCGTACGCGAGTATAGCCTTCCCTTTGTTAAGAGTTATAGTCTCTGTGTTATACAGTGTGAACTTTATACATTCTTCCAATCAATAGTATAAGTATGTGTATATTAATGTTAATGGGTTAATCCTTATGACCGGAAACTGTTAATCCGTCTAAGGCCTCTTTCACACTTGCGTTGTCCGGATCCGGCGTGTACTTCACTTGCCGGAATTACACGCCGGATCCGGAAAAATGCAAGTGTACTGAAAGCATTTGAAGACGGATCCGTCTTCAAAATGCTTTCAGGGTTACTATGGCAGCCAGGACGCTATTAAAGTCCTGGTTGCCATAGTAGGAGCGGGGAGCGGGGGAGCAGTATACTTCCAGTCCGCGCGGCTCCCGGGGCGCTCCAGAATGACGTCAGAGCGCCCCATGCGCATGGATGACGTGCCATGCGATCACGTGATCCATGCGCTTGGGGCGCCCTGAGGTCACTCTGGAGTGCCCCGGGAGCCGCACGGACGGTAAGTATGCTGCTCCCCCGCTCCCCGCTACACTTTACCATGGCTGCCAGGACTTTAGCGTCCTGGCAGCCATGGTAACCATTCAGAAAAAGCTAAACGTCGGATCCGGCAATGCGCCGAAACGACGTTTAGCTTAAGGCCGGATCCGGATCAATGCCTTTCAATGGGCATTAATTCCGGATCCAGCCTTGCGGCAAGTCTTCAGGATTTTTGGCCGGAGCAAAAAGCGCAGCATGCTGCGGTATTTTCTCCGGCCAAAAAACGTTCCGTTCCGGAACTGAAGACATCCTGATGCATCCTGAACGGATTTCACTCCATTCAGAATGCATTAGGATAAAACTGATCAGGATTCTTCCGGCATAGAGCCCCGACGACGGAACTCTATGCCGGAAGAAAAGAACGCAGGTGTGAAAGAGCCCTTAGAATGGGTATTTAAGTCACTCCTGTTGATATACTTTCCAATTTGCTGAGTACATATAGGTTAAGTATATATGAAAATAGGTTTACTAATTCGGCAGAGTAAACAGGTTGCTGTGTTCCACAGGTTAGTTTATAATGGATACTATGGTGAGTATATTAGTTAGTTAATCGTTATGTCTCTATTTGTAGATATACTATTTATGTACTCTGCTTGTAGATATTGTATGTATTCAGCTTTTACCTTATGCACAATATAAGCAATTAGCTTTCAATTATGTACCTAGCTATCAAATACTAGTAATTTACGGTGAATGTACTCAGCGTTTTTTACACATATTTTACTTATTTAGTTATTTAACTACAGTCAGGTCCATAAATATTGGGACATCGACACAATTGTAAATTTTTTGGCTCTATACACCACCACAATGGATTTGAAATGAAACGAACAAGATGTGCTTTAACTGCAGACTGTCAGCTTTAATTTGAGGGTATTTACATCCAATCAGGTGAACGGTGTAGGAATTACAACAGTTTGCATATGTGCCTCCCACTTGTTAAGGGACCAAAAGTAATGGGATAATTGGCTTCTCAGCTGTTCCATGGCCAGGTGTGTGTTATCCCCTAATTACAATGAGCAGATAAAAGGTCCAGAGTTCATTTCAAGTGTGCTATTTGTGTTTGGAATCTGTTGCTGTCAACTCTCAAGATGAGATCCAAAGAGCTGTCACCATCAGTGAAGCAAACCATCATTAGGCTGAAAAAACAAACCCATCAGAGAGATACCAAAAACATTAGGCGTGGCCAAAACAACAGTTTGGAACATTCTTAAAAAGAAGGAACGCACCGGTGAGCTCAGCAACACCAAAAGACCCGGAAGACCACGGAAAACAACTGTGGTGGATGACCGAAGAATTCTTTCCCTGGTGAAGAAAACACCCTTCAACAGTTGACCAGATCAAGAACACTCTACAGGAGGTAGGTGTATGTGTGTCAAAGTCAACAATCAAGAGAAGACTTCACCAGAGTGAATACAGAGGGTTCACCACAAGATGTAAACCATTGGTGAGCCTCAAAAACAGGAAGGCCAGATTAGAGTTTGCCAAACGACATCTAAAAACGCCTTCACAGTTCTGGAACAACATTCTGTGGACAGATGAGACTAAGATCAACTTGTACCAGATATAACTGCTGATTCCAACTCCTTCACCTTCAGTCTCAATTTTGTCAATTCATCCCTAATTATCGTAACATCTCCTTGTACTACTGAAAGGGAGGAGGCCAGCTCTGCAACTGAGGTACTGGTGGAATTGACTACTCCCAGTATAGCTGAGAGTTTTTTATTAATAATATCCAAATCTTCACTCTGGGGAATAATAGATTTTGAGGTACCTAGTTCTAGCCGGTCCGTGTTAGCCTGTCCCGACTCAGCCTGTGGAACAGATCTCTGGACGCCTCCTCTAGTTTTAGGTGGTGGTGACTTCAAAAATCTGTCTAATCGACCCTGGGGGCTACCCCCTAACCCTCCTTTCGGCGAGGGTACTCCTCCAGACCTACGGCACTTAGGCGGCATCCTAGGGGACCCTCAAGGTGCGATCCAAACATATAATACACCGCCAGAAAAAACTAGTATTAGTACAAGACTATATAAACTATAAAGGAGTTTCCAATACCAGACCCACTAATAGCACGGACCGGTATGAGAGAAGCCCAACGTTCACTGTAAAGACCCAACCAACCTATATCAAGCTCAGGGTTAGATACATGTTCCACACACAGGAATAACATAAACTGAGTGCTTATAGAGGTTGGCACATACAAAAGCTGAGTACATAGAAGAAAAGAACATATAAGCTGGGTACATATAGGCTAGGTACAGATGTACATATAGGGCAGATACAAGCAGAGAGTGGAAGAAAAGGATTAGCATGCATGCATTTACCCTCCGGCAACTGTAAAAGTTAGGGAAGAAGCATATAAGATGATGATAACTCTGGAAGCATATCAGGGAGGCAAATAAAACTTTGAGATAGTTAATTCCTCTGAAGCACATCTCAGTTTCCACCCCCCTGGAACAGGTCTCACACAGAGACCACAGCTTTAAAGGCAAGATGACCTAATTTTATCAGGGACAAAATCCAAAGGTGCGCTTGCCCTTTTACCCCAAACAGCAATAAGATTCAACTTGAAGCAATTCATACGCGCTGAGATAGCTGTATAACCCGATGCCTTGCCAGGTAGCCAATTGTTATAATTTCAAATACGCCGGAACCCTCACGGTCTTACCATGGAAGGGAAAAGCCCAAAACAACCACTCAGCTCAATCCCTGGGGTAAAGGCACCAGAGCTCCTGCTCGTCCGATCCACGAGACTTCCACCGCCGGCCGCAGGTATGTTACCACCAGGAGCCAGGAACTGTCGCGGCCCAGCCAGGTTACCACCAGATTACCACCAGGAGCCAGGAACCATGAAGCGTACACGAAAACTTCTCAGTCAGCCAGCCGACTCCCCCCTGTCGCGATCCAGCCAGGCGAGATGCGAAATGGGGAGGGTACCTTGTCAGGACGCCACAACCACACCGGCTATCGGATCAACTGCACGGCTATCCGGTCAACTTTTCACTGGCTACACTCGGCGTTCCTCATCAGAGCAGGAGGTAGGGAGGGAGGAGGGGAAGAACGGCAAGAGGAGGAGCGCGGCACGCACACCTACGTTATGCCGCACATGAGAACAGTTTATTAAAAAAGAGACTAGAAGAGGTAGATCAAGACCGCTTTTGACTCAGAAGGAAAGTGATAGATCTGGAGGATAGGTCCCATAGATACAACTTGAGATTGGTGTGTTTCCCAGAAGGGGTAGAACAGGATAATCCTGCAAATTTTATTCAAAAATGGCTGATTGAAAATCTAGGTCCAGATCATGATGCATCAACTTTTTGTGTGGAAAGGGCCCACAGAATCCCCTTCAAATAACCTCCTCCAGGGGCTCCGCCTAGGTCAATTTTGGCGAAATTGGTCTGTTCAAAGGACCGAGATTGGGTCCTTAGACGTAAAAGAGAAGTATTGGATACCCATTTTGATGGTAATTTAATATCGATATATCCAGATTTTTCGCGAGAGACCCAAACTAAAAGAAGATCTTTTCTAGATGTTAAAAAAAAGATTGGATGCAGCCAATATTAAGTATTCGTTGTTATTCCCGGCAAAACTGAGGGTTGTTCACAATGACTCTGTTCGGTTTTTCTCTGCACAGGTGGATGTTGTTCAATGGCTGGATTCGATGGGGCTATAATACAGAATGTAAACGTGGGGAGGCGGGAGGCTAGGGGGGGAATTGGTTTGAAAGAGGTTGATGGGTAATGTGTTATACCTTATTAACCATGTAGTGGGGTTTTTGTGAGTGGGTATAAGGGAGGGATTGGCTGTCGTCACTGGTGCTATGTGTCCACGTGTCTCGCTCCTAGATGGGAGAGTGGGATTCTCTTTTATATATAGTGTATGTCGCGTAATATCTTGTTTTGGAATGTGAGAGGGTTGGGAGACAGAGTTAAGAGAACGGTGGTTTTTGACCTGGTGGCTCATCATTTGCCTGCAATTGTGGTATTATTAGAAACACATGCATCAATAGATAGGCTGTATATATTGAAAAGAAAATGGGCTGCTTTTGAATATCACGCTTACTTTTCCTCTTATGGAAGAGGGGTCAGCGTATATATTCATCGTGGGATGGATTTTCAACCGGTTGATAACATGATTAACAAAGAAGGGAGATTCGTTTTTTTGCATGGCTTCTGGAACGGGCAGGAGATTATATTAGCGTTTATTTATATTCCTCCACCGTTCAAATCAACTGTCTTTGCTTTATTATCTAAATATATAGCTACAAAGAATCAATGCTTACTATTGGTAGCCGGAGACTTTAACTCTGTCCTTGATCCTGAGTTGGACCGCTTTTCCACCTCCGCTGAGCGAGGCAGGACTGGCTCTCCTTTGAGCGCTGGTTGATATCTGGCGCCACCTCTATGAAAATAAGAAAATATTTTCTTGCTTTAGCCAGTCCTATGGCTCAATGTCACGTATAGACCTGGCTTTTGTAAGTCGAGATTTGAGTCATCAAATTGTAAAAATTTAAGTATGAACCTCATGGAATTTCAGATCATTCCCCAGTCCTGCTATCGTTCAGGGAGGTGGATCTTCCAGCTCCAGGTAGAATTTTTAAATTGAATTCGCACTGGTTCGATGTGATAGCGGAGCAACATCTAATTGATCTGGATATACAGGAATTCTGGCGCATCAATATAGGCTCAACGCATATACACTATGTATGGGATGCATTGAAGGCGCATATAAGGGGCCTATATTTGACAAAAATTAACAGGTATAGATTCAAACTTCGCCGAAAGGAGCAACAGCTGAGACAATTAGGAACTTGCAGGCTGCACTAGCTGTTAACCACAATGAAGAACATATAACCCAGTTAAGGGAGGCCAATTTACAGCCTAAGACACTTATGTATAGTAAGGCTCAGCATAAGCTTCTTTTTCAAGGTCAAAACCGCTTCTGTGAATCTGGCAAAACGGGTAAGTTTCTGGCTTGGTTTGTTGCCAACCAGAGAGAGGCTACTAGTATAAGGGAGATTAGGAATTCAAGAGGGAATGGGGTGAGGTCCCCAGAGTTGATTAGGGAGGAGTTTGTGAAATACTACTCCTCTCTCTATCAGTCCGATCCTACTCCTAGACGGGATGATATGGATCAATACCTACAACAATTGGGGTTCCCCCAGTTAGACCCACAGGATAGGGAAATGCACTCCCATTGTTGAAATATAATTCATCCCCAGGTCCGGACGGTTTACCGTTTGAACTATATTGGTATCACGCCAATTCGCTTCTCCCCATTTATTTGCGGATCTTGAATGAATCCTGTTTATCTGGTTTGTTACCTCCGTCATTCAGAGAGGCAGTGATCACCTTGGTTTTGAAAAAGGATAAAGATGGGTGCGATGTGGGGTCATATAGACCCATATTGCTCCTAAATACAGATTATAAAATCTTAGCAAAAATTCTGGCTAATCGTCTGCAGAGGGTCATTGCCTCTCTGGTCCATCCAAACCAGACGGGGTTCATTCCGGGGCGGCAAATACAGATGAGTCTTTACCGGGTTGTACTTGAATCTCTCTGTTGGGGGTAGTCTGGACCACTCCATTCTGTCGTTAGATGCTGCAAAGGCGTTTGACAGGATGGAGTGGTCTTTTTTGTGGTCTACTATGTCTCTCTTTGGTTTGGGGAGTGTATTTATAGAAATGACCCAAATGCTATATGAACAGCCGACAGCTCGCATTAATATTAATGGTATTAATTCTTCTCCTGTGATGATGCGTTGAGGGATGAGACAGGGGTGCCCTCTTTTCCCCCTCCTTTTTGCTTTATTTATTGAACCGTTAGCCTGTAAGATTCGCTTGGATAACCGCATAGACTGCTTTGGGGTGGCGGGAGTGAGCAATAAAATAAGCCTTTACGCCGATGACATTATTATGTTTTTGGATCAGGGATGGAAAATCCTTCCTTATGTGATGGAAGTAATAGAGGAATTCTGCAGATTTTCGGGTTATCTGATTAACTGGACGAAGTCATTGCTCCTCCCGCTAAACCACAAGGCCGTAGATGAGGGTAGTGGAGTTCGGGTTCTCTCTCCCAATGAAACCTTGGACTATCTGGGGGTTAGGATTGGTGTTCCTATAGATAGGTGTTATGAGCTTAATTTGGCCCCGGTTTTGATTAAAGTTAAGTCTAAAATTAGTGCTTGGCAGAAACTGATATTAGCACAGACTGATCGAATAGCATTGGTTAAAATGATAATTTTGCCTATTGTGATGTACCCGATGTGTGCTTCCCCTGTTTGGATCGACTCTTATTAACGATCTAATATGGGGAAGGAAGAGGGTGTGAATAAAACAAAGATATCTATGGTTGTCAGAGTCGGAGGGTGGGTTATCATTTCCTTTTTTTCAAGGATATTTTTTATGTGCACAAATGCAGCGATGCTGTAATTCTAAAGAGTTTACTAGCACAATATTTGACACAGGTTATGGATAAACCATTAGAGAATATTTGGAATCTGGTTATTTGGGTTTGAGGAAGTCCCTATTGATACCATGGACCCTACAGAGGGTCTGGAACAAGCTTAAGATTATACACTGCTCAAAAAAAATAAAGGGAACACTTAAACAACACAATGTAACTCCAAGTCAATCACACTTCTTTGAAATCAAACTGTCCACTTAGGAAGCAACACTGAGTGACAATCTATTTCACATGCTGTTGTGCAAATGGGATAGACAACAAGTGGAAATTATAGGCAATTAGCAAGACACCCCCAATAAAGGAGTGGTTCTGCAGGTGGTGACCACAGACCACTTCTCAGTTCCTATGCTTCCTGGCTGATGTTTTGGTCACTTTTGAATGCTGCCGGTGCTTTCACTCTAGTGGTAGCATGAGACGGAGTCTACAACCCACACAAGTGTCTCAGGTAGTGCAGCTTATCCAGGATGGCACATCAATGCGAGCTGTGGAAAGAAGGTTTGCTGTGTCTGTCAGCGTAGTGTCCAGAGCATGGAGGCGCTACCAGGAGACGTGGAGGAGGCTGTAGGAGGGCAACAACCCAGCAGCAGGACCGCTACCTCCGCCTTTGTGCAAGGAAGAACAGGAGGAGCACTGCCAGAGCCCTGCAAAATGACCTCCAGCAGGCCACAAATGTGCATGTGTCTGCTCAAAGGGTCAGAAACAGACTCCATGAGGGTGATATGAGGGCCCGACGTCCATAGGAGGGGGTTGTGCTTACAGCCCAACACCGTGCAGGACGTTTGGCATTTGCCAGAGAACACCAAGATTGGCAAATTCGCCACTGGCGCCCTGTGCTCTTCACAGATGAAAGCAGGTTCACACTGAGCACATGTGACAGACGTGACAGAGTCTTGAGACGCCGTGGAGAACGTTCTGCTGCCGGCAACATCCTCCAGCTTGACCGGTTTGGCATTGGGTCAATAATGGTGTGGGGTGGCATTTCTTTGGAGGGCCGCACAGCCCTCCATGTGCTCGCCAGAGGTAGCCTGACTGCCATTAGGTACCGAGATGAGATCCTCAGACCCCTTGTGAGACCATATGCTGGTGCGGTTGGCCCTGGGTTCCTCCTAATGCAAGACAATGCTAGACCTCATGTGGCTGGAGTGTGTCAGCAGTTCCTGCAAGACGAAGGCATTGATGCTATGGACTGGCCCGCCCGTTTCCCAGACCTGAATCCAATTGAGCACATCTGGGACATCATGTCTCGCTCTATCCACCAACGTCACGTTGCACCACAGACTGTCCAGGAGTTGGCAGATGCTTTAGTCCAGGTCTGGGAGGAGAGCCCTCAGGAGACCGTCCGCCACCTCATCAGGAGCATGCACAGGCGTTGTAGGGAGGTCATACAGGCACGTGGAGGCCACTCACACTACTGAGCCTCATTTTGACTTGTTTTAAGGACATTACATCAAAGTTGGATCAGCCTGTAGTGTGTTTTTCCACTTTAATTTTGAGTGTGACTCCAAATCCAGACCTCCATGGGTTGAAAAATTTGATTTCCATTTTTTATTTTTTTTTGTGCGATTTTGTTGTCAGCACATTCAACTATGTAAAGAACAAAGTATTTCAGAAGAATATTTAATTAACTCAGATCTAGGATGTGTTATTTTTGTGTTCCCTTTATTTTTTTGAGCAGTGTACTTAGTTTCCCACACTTTTGCTTTCACCCCTCTGTGGGAGAATAGCAATCTGGTGGAATTTTTTAAAATCACAGATTATACTTACTGGCTCCAGAAGGGGGTATTTAACGTGAGTCACCTTTTTACTTCGGGACATTTTAAGTCCTTTCTGGAATTTTACTTCACTGATAGTACATTACTAGATTTGTTTATGTATTCACGTCTAAAACACGCATATGAGGCCTCCAGCAACAAAGGTTATTTTTTGTCACGGGAGAATTTATTTTTTGATTACTGTTTTGCTCAGGTAGATGAGAGGGTTAAGATAGCCACACTGTATTGTAAACTCCGAACGACATTGGCAACTGTAACTGTATTTAAGAGTCCAAGTAAATGGGAGCAAGAGTTGCATTGTTCTCCATTGCATTGGACTAGTATTTATAGGAATGTTAGAAAGGCCACAATCTCTAATGCTCATAGACTAATTCAATTTAAGATCTTACATCGATTGTACTATACTCCAAAAGTCCAAGCGAAATTCCCTTAAAATAAAGGCCGAGAATGCTGTTGTCCGAAGTGTGGATGTCTGGAAGCGGACTTCGGCCACCTACTTTGGAATTGTAGCAAATTGAAATGGTACTGGGAACAGGTCCTCTTAGCCCTACAAAGGGAGTCCTCTTCTTCTTATAACCCTGGGGCTTTGACGGTGATGTTGGGATATTTTGCCCCAGATATTGTACTTCCGGTCCGGATCAGACAGATCTGGATGAGGGGTCTGATGGGGGCTAAAGTTATCTTAATTAAACATTGGGGATCTGTCTCCCCACCCTCTCTAAATGAATGGATTCAGTATATGCGACAAATTTAAGATTTATGAAGATATGGAAAGGGAACGGAGGGCGGCACGTGAGACCGCTTAGACACAATCTAAACCGTATTTATAGCTGCAGTGACGACAGCCAATAGGGGTGGAGGGGGGGGGGGGTGGTCATAGTTATGTTTCTATTTATTAATTTAGAATTTATTGGGATATATAAATTATGCAGGATACTGCCCTTTTTTATATGGTAGTTGATCATTACCCATAAAAGGGGTATCCTGTATCAGATGTGTTTTGCTATTGTAATGTTTATTAATTTCATCGTGTATTTTAAAAAAGGAAAATAAATAAATATAAAAATAAAAAAAAAGATCAACTTGTACCAGAGTGATGGGAAGAGAAGAGTATGGAGAAGAAAAGGAACTGCTCATGATCCTAAGCATACCACCTCATCAGTGAAACATGGTGGTGGTGGTGGTAGTGTCATGGCGTGGGCATGTATGGCTGCCAATGGAACTGGTTCTGTTGTATTTATTGATGATGTGACTGCTGACAAAAGCAGCTGGATTAATTCTGAAGTGTTTCGGGCAATATTATCTGCTCCTATTCAGCCAAATGCTTCAGAACTCATTGGACGGCGCTTCACAGTGCAGATGGACAATGACCCAAAGCATACTGCAAAAGCAACCAAAGAGTTTTTTAAGGGAAAGAAGTGGAATGTTATGCAATGGCCAAGTCAATCACCTGACCTGAATCCGATTGAGCATGCATTTCACTTGCTGAAGACAAAACTGAATGGAAAATGCCCCAAGAACAAGCAGGAACTGAAGACAGATGCAGTAGAGGCCTGGCAGAGCATCACCAGGCATGAAACCCAGCGTCTGGTGATGTCTATGCGTTCCAGACCTCAGGCTGTAATTGACTGCAAAGGATTTGCAACCAAATATTAAAAAGTGAAAGTTTGATTTATGATTATTATTCTGTCCCATTTACTTTTGGTTCCTTAACGAGTGGGAGGCACGTATGCAAACTGTTGTAATTCCTACACCGTTCACCTGATTTGGATGTAAATACCCTCAAATTAAAGCTGTCAGTCTGCGGTTAAAGCACATCTTGTTTGTTTCATTTCAAATCCATTGTGGTGGTCTATAGAGCCAAATATGTTAGAATTGTGTCGATGTCCCAATAAAGGCATCATCATTTTTTTCACCTTACTGGAGTGCCGTCCTTCTTCTGGATTATATATATATATAATATATATATATAGAAAACACAAATAGTGCAGCAGCACAGTCAGATGAGGTGTACCGGGTGCAAATCCCCACAGAGGTCGGCTCTTCCTCCACGAAGTATATCAGATGAATGAAGAGGCAGCACTTCCAGTATAGCGTAAACGGGTGAGGACCCCAAATTTATTAAAGCGACGTTTCGGCCTGCTCAATGAGGCCTTTCTCACAGCTTGAGCAGGCCGAAACGTCGCTTTAAAATATTTGGGGTCCTCACCCGTTTACGCTATACTGGAAGTGCTGCCTCTTCATTCATCTGATATATATATATATATATATATATGTGAAACTCGAAAAATTTGAATATTGTGCAAAAGTTCATTTATTTCAGTAATGCAAATTAAAAGGAGTTGCATTAATGCAGCTTAAAATTAGAATTTTGTGAAAAGGTTCAATATTCTAGGCTCAAAGTGTCACACTCTAGTCAGCTAATTAGTCCATACCCCCTGAGCAAAGGGTACCTCAAAATTGTGACTTTGGGGTTTTTATAGGCTGTAAGCCATAATCTTTCAAATTATAACAAATAAAGGCTTGAAATATCTCAGTTTGCATGTAATGAGTCTATGTCATATATTAGTTTCACAATTTAAGTTGCATTACTTAAATAAATGAACTTTGCACGATATCCTAATTTTTGGAGTTTCACCTGTGTGTGTGTATGTGTATGTGTGTGTGTGTGTGTGTATGTGTATGTGTGTGTGTGTGTGTGTGTGTGTGTATATATATATATATATATATATATATATATATATATATACAGTACAGACCAAAAGTTTGGACACATCTTCTCATTCAAAGAGTTTTCTTTATTTTCATGACTATGAAGGCATCAAAACTATGAATTAACACATGTGGAATTATATACATAACAAACAAGTGTGAAACAACTGAAAATTTGTAATATTCTAGGTTCTTCTTCAAAGTAGCCACCTTTTGCTTTGATTAAACTCTTGGCATTTTCTTGATGAGCTTCAAGAGGAAGTCCCCTGAAATGGTCTTCCAACAGTCTTGAAGGAGTTCCCAGAGATGCTTAGCACTTGTTGGCTCTTTTGCCTTCACTCTGCGGTCCAGCTCACCCCAAACCATCTCGATTGGGTTCAGGTCCGGTGACTGTGGAGGCCAGGTCATCTGGCGCAGCACCCCATCACTCTCCTTCATGTTCAAATAGCCCTTACTTTCAAAGTTTTCCCAATTTTTCGGCTGACTGACCTTCATTTCTTAAAGTAATGATGGCCACTCGTTTTTCTTTACTTAGCTGCTTTTTTCTTGCCATAATACAAATTCTAACAGTCTATTCAGTAGGACTATCAGCTGTGTGTCCACCTGACTTCTCCTCAATTAACCAACACAGATACACCATTCGCAAAAAACGTTTGGACCTTCCAGTTCCAAAACACTTTACTGACATGGGCCACAAAGAAAGGGATCTTAGGTGTATACTAATAGATCATGTCCCCACTCCCCGCGGGGGTGGCAATAGACATACATTACTTAAGAAATGTGAGATTCGCTGGATTGCCAGATTAAATACATTAAGACCTCAAGGGTTAAATGTAGACTATAGGCCCTGGCTGCTGTCCTGAGTGGGCCGTTTTTGGGTTTTGCTTGCTTGCTCCACTATGGAAGTGTATTTGATAGTGCCCCCTGTTTATCAACAGGGTGATTTTATGTATTTTCTTATCTTTTGTTTCTTTTCACTTATTTCTAGAATCACGATGAGGATTGGGCCCGTTTTTGGAGTGGGCGGTGGAATACTGGTCAACTAGATTAAGATGGTGCCTTAGCAATTGCATCAATAAACTTATGTTATATGCTCCCATAATCCTTTTTTGGTACTCTTTTTATACACCATGATTTTTTTATGTAATACATTAGCTTGGGGAACCATCTTTGTTACGTGAGCCATAAATTTGTCCTCACTTTCTACACCACTCGCATGGGAATTGCTATGCATAGCATTAATATGGTGTCTCTATAGTGTTACTTACATGTGATTCGCATATCATAGTCTGATGTCTGGACTGCCTTGTAAAAAATTCTATTGAAATTAGTATGTATCTGAGGGGTTGGTGACATCAGGGGCTCTAGTGCTTGCCTTTTAATTATTTTTTCCCCCGTAATCTAGAGGATGATTCCTTGTCTGTCCTGCTGGACGTCCAGGAATGGCCGTTCGCGGACAGAGGCGATATTCTAACTTGTGGTCATGTGTGAATAACACGTGCCACATTAGTTGGACTCCTCGTAAGACTAGGGGGCACTTTAATAACAATCCTGTGCGACTTCTCTATATTTGTTTGGAGTCTTGCGGTACTTTCGCTTTATATATACCATATCCCCTTTCTAATACTACGGTACTACCGTGTAAGTAGTCACCAATTTATACCTCTCAGGTCCACCACTGTCCCATTCTTACAGTACCGACACTCTGACTGTTGCTTTTGCCAATTACAGGATGGCACTGGGTTTAGCCATATTATGCTGTTGTTTGTTGATGATCCCATGTGATTGGTTGCCATGACATCTTTAATGTATGCGCACCATGGTCTGTGGAACGCTTGAAACATCGCAATGTCTCCGATGACGTGGCCATCCATGCTTGTGATCACGTGATCGGACGCACGGTTTCATGTCTTAGACATTCCGTAAGGTCCTGTGACATGCGCAATACAATGATCGGATCAATGCGCGATCACATGACCTGGAACTTTAGCAAGGTCCTTTGACATGCGCATTATAATGATGAGTACGCCGAGATCCATGCGGACCATCCCCATCGCCTGCTCCAAGGACCTGCCGCATCAATGTTTTTAAGGTACACCTGTACACTCTAGGTCATTATTAAGACCTTCACACATGTCTTTAATCACAATTATGATAAGATGATATGTTTTCATTGTTTATGCTGATCTTATAAAGTGGCATTGATGCCACATGATTACACTGTATTGTACTATGAATGGATTGCACAAATATATTGATATTGAGTCTATACTGATATTTTGAGATGATTGAATTTGACCAATGTAATTGATTTGATGATCACCTAATCATGTAAAGCTGTATAAATATACACATTGCACTACCTACTATGTCACTGCTTGAGAAAGATCCCAGTGAGCGGATCGAAACGTTGCGGGTCTGGTGAATAAAGCCGTTTTCTACTTTTTTACGCCTTGGATGTGCTGTGGAATTTTTTCATTTTATATATATATATATATATATATATATATATATATATACAAAAAAAGTAAAAAAAAGTAATCAGCAGCACTCTGTTGATGTGCCAGGTGCAAATCCCAAATGCTCCTGGACAAGGAGTAATGTAGATAAAGAAGATAGAAAAATGGGCAGCACTCCGGTCTTGTGATAGAAAATAGGTGATGTTTTATTCACACCCACACGCAACGCAGCATTTCAGCCCTCTCAATGGAGCCTTTGTCAAGCTAGTGAACACAGTGCTCTCAACACATTATATAGGTGAAACTTATTACAATAACATGATTGCTCATTAGGAACATATTCAGTGAACAAGAGTAAAAAAACAGTAAAAAACATGATTCTTTTAAAAATGTTACAGTGTCTTAATATATGTGGACTATCATAATGTCCACATAGTATGCATATATACGAGTAAACTATAAATCGTACATTCATATCAGTGTTACATACATAATTAGTGTTAATTCTCATATATGGTGCAGCTGTGCAAAAAAATATTAATCAATTATAAATTAAAAGAGGGACAAACCCACACTATGAAATCCCATGATGCGATCCGATATTGGCGTCCTCTAGTGCGTACTACGCAAGCGCCAGTGTACGTCAGTGGACCGCGAGACCGTAACATCCCGTGCATGCGCACAGTATACTATGTCAATGCTGGGATGCTTCCAAGATTCGCGGCTTCTCTCCAAATCCCGCGCATGCGCGCGCCAGTGGTTCCTGTATCCACTACAGTCGCAGCAAACTACTGCGCATGACCGGGAGATCAGAGACCAATGTTGTCACTATGTGACCATGGTAACCGTGCTGTTGCGTGGTGTGAAGGATCAGTAAACACATGGAAAATGGGGACTGCGGCCAGATCCTCAGGCCAATCCAGACCCAGGCTCTGGTCACTACGTCTCCGCTTCCAACAGTTATAGACGGGGGCAGTGGGGATGTGGGTGTTACACACTGGCACCCGCAGTCATTTCTGAGTACATGGGCCTATGCGGACCAAGGGACCGGGACATTCTCATGTCGCATGTCCCCTGCTCTCCCACCCAACATCCTCCCATATCTCCCTCTGACCCATATAAAAACGCCACATTATTCCAAAAACTGGACATTAATATATATATAGGTCTCGAACCCCCTAGTCATATTTTGTCATAAAAATGGATATAGGGAGAAATCCACACAAAAAAATAGATATTATATAGACACAAACAATATATGTAGATCGCATAGAGATTTCATGCTGGGCGATGTCCTCTCGATTAAGACAATGATCTCCATTAAGGTAATCTGAAACAAAATGAAAAAAGGAGTAAGTAAAGAGCACAATCTTGACTTACACATTCTCAAATAAAAGTCAAGAATCCCACTGACACAAGGTTACGTTACCCTAAAGTCAACATTAAGTCCACGAGGTTTCAAAGTTTGCAGTTTGAAAATCCAGTATAGTTCCCGTCGCTTCAGTGTCAGTGACCTCTCACCCCCCCCCCGTCGTGGCATGGAGACCAGGTCACTGACACTGAAGTGACGGGAACTATACTGGATTTTCAAACTGCAAACTTTGAAACCTCGTGGACTTAATGTTGACTTTAGGGTGACGTAACCTTGTGTCATATATATATATTGTTAGATTATTTATTATATTTGAATGTATCCGTACGGTGGGCCCCCAAAATAAATACTCAAAGACTTGAAAAAACGTGATGTCTTTATTCACCCAAGTCTTGGAGTGCTGTCTGACAAGAAATTACCTCCACCAGCCAGTGTTCATAAAAAGAAGCAGTAGCTCTATATTTTATATTTTAATCTTCATTTTATTTGGAAAAGTATAATAAAGATATCTGTACATTTTAACTCAAAATCCAGATAAGGAGTGCCTGGTTTTTCTTCTTCCCTTTTTAAACATATTATTAACATAACATAACATTAATTTTAACATAGATGTCTGTCTATTTCTTTGGTATTAAGTTATTATATAATTATGTTTACAGAATCCTGCTATTCCTGCCATTAGTTGTATTGTGGAGACCCCACGTCCTACTGTACAATACAACACAAGACCACCAGTGCCGTCCTATAATACCTACTATCACAGCACTCCACACCTGCCACCTTACACTGCCTATGACTTACAGGTATGGAAATATAATCTGGACCTGATGATGATGAGACTTTCATTAATTAGCAGGCAGATTGGAAATCCATTTTCTGAAACTAGTGGAGGGGTAACATTCATCTCTTCTGCACTGTGTGTCTATTATGCTGAGAAGCAGGAGCATAAAGCAAAGATGTGTGTATGTGTGTATATATATATATATATATATATATATATATATATATATATATAATATAAAAAGTCTACACACTCCTGTTAAAATGTCAGGTTTCTGTGATATAAAATAAATGAGACAAAGATAAATCACTTCAGAACTATTTCCACCTTTAATGTGACCTATAAACTGTACAACTCCAATTGAAAAACAAACTGAAATCTTTTAGGTGGAGGGAAGAAAACAAAAAAACTAAAATAATGTGGTTGCATAAGTGTGCACACCCTCTTATAACTGGCGATGTAGCTGTGTTCAGAATTAAGCAATCACATTCAAAATCATGTTAAATAGGAGTCGGCATACACCTGCCATCATTTAAAGTGCCTCTGATTAACCCCAAATAAAGTTCAGCTGCTCTAGTTTAGCACAAGAGGTTTCGCTTTACAAAAGTAGTGTAACTAATAGTGTAGGTGCACTGGGTAACTTTTTTTCACTAGAGGAATGCTTTACTAGAGTAACAAAACGTCTGTTGCCATGTATCATGATGCACGTGTTTGTTCTACAGCATTCCACTGTCTTTCCGGCTTCTACACCCTCTGGCTTATCTGATGATCCCAACTCAACCTCACATTCTGGTCCCAGTTTCATGTGGCCATCCACTGCTCCCCCACGCTACTCTCCACCGTATTTCCCACCAGATGAGAAGCCTCCGCCTTACACACCATGATCTTCATTGGCACAGGTCTTTGTCTCCTCCTACAAAATATAGGCCAAAAGCCTGCCAAATGATATAAAGTTTTATACATTTACGGAATATGTTTAAGATATCTGTGTGAAATGGATGACTGTGTAAATTATAAGTGTACATATGTGTGCAAGATGCCCCAGATGAAACACTTTTTTTTAACTTCTGCCAAATGGAAAATGCACATTGTCCGCTTTACATGGATATGCTGAAAAGGTAAAAAAATAATTTAATGTCACATTGATTTCATGGTTGCACTAGTCTCTGTGCTTCATTTGTCGTGAAAGTGTATACTTTATAGTACTACGTGTAGTGATTCACAGTTTTTCCATGAACATTGTGTGAATATGTAATGCCTGGGCAACCTCACCTTCGCATCTTGTCTTTGGCTCATGCTTCCTCCTTTTCAATCAAAGCACCAGCAAAGCAAAAGACATTGTGGAGAGATGAGACTGTCTACATAAGCTTTACAGCTCAATACCAACTTACAAAGGATAGATGAGACTGTCCATGAGTGCATATTTCATTTGTGAACTACCAGTTAAACGTACACGGAGGAGATCCTGTTTACATCGAAATCCAAGGATTCTATCATTTTAACATGGACTGGGAAATAACTGGGGAAGTCTCATTTTATCATGCAATGTTGGTGCCTCTGAATTGTATTATAATTTAATTTAGTGAATATATCACTATGTAATATACAATAAAGTCTGATGTGAAACAATACTGTGGTTACAGGCAATATCCTTTCAGCTGTTTTATACTTATGGACAAAATCAGCAAAATCTCCTGTTATCAGCTGTTTACTGACTCCCTCATTCACCCTGGTAATTGCTTTTTTCTTTGAAAAATGTCTTCTCCCCCCCTATCCATCCATGATGAATAATTTAAGTAGCAGGATGATATTACACATGCAAGTCTACGGACAGGGGAGGGAGTGGAGCTAGGGAGACACACAGACAAGCAGACTGCACTGCTACATAGGAAGGTTATAGATGAGCACAAGTGCTTCATTCACAAAAATATAGGTCAGCACTTCTCTGTAATGTCCTCCATTATCCTGGGGCTGCTTCTGAGTGCCTGTGAGACAGTTAGGAAGCAGATTTTCCTCTACTTTGCACCTCCCTCCCAGCCATGGAGCTCCCAGCCTGATGAGAAGCTGTGTCCCCGGCAAAGCTCCCCTGCCACTGTGCTGACTCCCCTTCTACCCCGCCTGCTGCCTGGACATGCCGTGGAAACTGCTGGTCTTACTGCCGATTAACATCCGATCGTCTGGCTCATACTATTGACCTTCCTTGCCGCCGCTTGTCGTCCGACTGCCCTGGCTTTGCTGGGCATGCTGTGGTGTGTGGGCGGCGGAATTGGAGCTGATCGCTGGGCTGGACTGAGAGAAGGCCGGGCTGACTCGTTGGTTGCCTCGCCCCCCCCCCTTCCTTTCCTCTTCAGAGAATGAGATGTGAGAGGTCTATTGCCCCTCCTTTTGTTTGGAGACCTTTGAGGTCCGTTGCTTGCTGTTTGGTGGTCCGGGACGACAGTGGAGAGAGGGAGCAAGTTGGGGATTCTTGAAAGGGGGCCACGGAAAGGATCCTAAAGGCATATATCTGTGATCTGTGTGGTGCCCCCCTCCCCCGAAGGTCTGTGGAGTGGAGGTGGAGGACTTTTTACACTAGCAGAGCTATGAAAAGCGATTGGTAATGATTGTTACGGTTTGTGTGACACTAACAGTTTGAGTTGCTAACCCTACAACTGCTGGAGTTTGATATGGGGTATATGGTTCAAAGCGAAGCGACTGGATGAACCGAGGGGTTGAACTAACCTGAGGAATACTGCAAATTAACTGAGCCCTATTGATCCCTATTATCCCCATATTAATTATTCCTGCTGTGAATATCAAGAGCAGGATAGCTTTGTTATAGGACATATATATTGTAAACAGTGGATGGCTAGATGACTTGAGGGCTTGAACTAATCCAACTAACTTTGCAAATGAAACTGAGCCAATTGAGCGACTGCTATTGACTTTATGGTATTAACGGTTTGAGCTGTGGACATATGGCTGAACACGAAATGATTGGATGAACGGATGGCTCAAATGTACTCATCAAACCTTCTAAAACAACCGAGTTATTGTTAATGACTTTCAGGCCACCAATCGACTGCGCAATAGATTGAGCATGAGCTCTAAAATAACGCAATCTTCCATCAAGCTTTTTATATTATAACGGACTAGATAGAGATGGGTTATCATTGAACGTATGGTTCTAGTAACCACTGTAGCAGATGATTATCTTTTGAAGATTGGATTAATGTGCTGTGGTCTTGGCTCTATACGACTTTTTTTTCTGGACGTTTTATTTGATAGAAGTTTGAGGGGCTGTAAGGAGGGGAAAGCGGAGGAGGAGAGGGTGTGGGGAAAAACTACGGATGGCTAGACAGGGGGTGGGAAAAAGGGGTAAGGGGCAAGTTTAGTTAAATACCTCAATCTCCCCAATGGTAAAAAAAAACAGAAAGAACAAAACAACTACTTTTGACTAACATGCGTGGTCAAATTAGTTCTCCCAAAAAAAAAAGGGGATGTAGTGGTAGGCGAAGAGGAGGAGTCTATTCTAAAGGGAAATTCTGCCCTTAGGGCATCGGAGATTGGTTTCCAGTCTGGGGAGAGCGGTAGTAAACAGTGAAAGGAGTTGGAGGAGAATGCTTCAGCTAAAGAGGAACAGGTTCTTAGCTTGCAAGATATATTCCAAGAAATAAAAAAAATGTAACTTGGCAATACAGGACCTCTCTCTCCAGACTGGAAATATTAGGGAGTCGGTGGGGTTCCTCCGAGCGGATGTGCAAAAATATAAAAAAAAAGGCTGATAGAAATTGACAAAAGAGCATCTGGCTCTGAGGACCTCTTACAGATAACAATTAAAGAAAGAAATTCCCTAAAGGAAGAAAATAGGGATCTTAAAAATAGACTTCCCGATTTAGAAAATGGATCCAGAAGGGCAAATCTGAGATGTCTTGGGATCCCAGAGGGTGCAGAGGGACAAGATCCCTGAACTTTTTTACAAACTTGGTTGATGCACAAACTGGGCCAGGACGTCTCGGATTATAAGAACTTTGTAGAACGGGCATATAGAATCCCGAAAAAACCGCCGCTACCTGGTATGAGACCGCGACCTATAATATTCAACTTATTATCTGTTAGGGATGAGGAGGAGATATTGCGTAGGTCAAGGTAAAAAGGGAAGTTAGAATATTTGGGTACAACTGTAATGTTATTCCATGATTATGCAAAAGAGACGGTAAAGGAAAGAAATCGGTTTATTGATGTGAAAAAAAAATTGCATTTGTATAACGTGAAATATTCGATGCTGTTTCCTGCTAAATTAAGGATTGAATGGGAGAATAAACATTGGGTTTTTGATACAGTGGAAGGGGTGGAAGTATGGATTAAAGAAAAGATAAGGAGCTGAGGGATAAGTGGGCTGGGGGTTGGCTGGGAGGGTGAACCGCTAAGTTAGAGAACCAACACTGAAGTTTTTTTTTTTTTCTCTGCTTCTCCCTCCCTCTCTCTCCCCCCGGGGCCCCTCCAACTACATTCTGGAAATAGCTAGAGGTATAAACAGGTCTTTATGAAAATTATCTCGTGGAATATTAGGGGACTGAGTAGGGGTGTAAAAGAGTGGCAGTTTTTGCCGCAATTCACAGATTTTTACCTGCTATAGTCTGCCTACAAGAGACACATTTGATAGGTGAAACAATAAATGGGCTGTCTAGTCCGTGGATACAGCACTCTTTTCACTCAGTCTATTCATCATATGCTAGAGCGGTGAGTATATTAGTACATCGTGACATAGACATTAAAATAGGGAAAAAAGAGATAGATGAAGAAGGTCGATATGTCCTGATTGAGTGTTTACTGGAAGGAAGACCATGGATAATAGCAAACATTTATATACCGCCTCCCTTTTAAAATAGATGTTTTATTAAAAATTCACGATTTTGTGCTTAAGGTAGGAGATAAACCACTTTTAGTAATGGGTGATTTCAATAATGTTTTGGATAGTAAAATAGATAGATGCAGAGCCGGTAATGTTCAAATGTTTAGCACAGGATCTAAGTTAAAAAATATCACAGAGGAAATGGGATGGATTGATATTTGGAGGGTAATGCACCCTAAACTGATAGACTTATAGGAGTCTATCAAGGATTGATTTAGTGTTCACTAAGGCTACTTTCACACTAGCGTTCGGAGCGGATCTGTCTGATGTTTCATCAGACGGATCCGCTCCTATAATGCAGACGTTTGCATCCGTTCAGAACGGATCCGTCTGCATTATAACTTAGAAAAATTTCTAAGTGTGAAAGTAGCCTGAGCGGATCCGTTCAGACTTTACATTGAAAGTCAATGGGGAACGGATCCGCTTGAAGATTGAGCCATATGGTGTCATCTTCAAGCGGATCCGTCCCCATTGACTTCCATTATAAGTCTGGACGGATCCGCTCGCCTCCGCACGGCCAGGCGGACACCCGAACGCTGCAAGCAGCGTTCAGGTGTCTGCTCACTGAGCGGAGCGGAGGCTGAGCGCTGGCAGGCGGATGCATTCTCAGTGGATCCGCCTCCACTCAGAATGCATTAGGGCCGGACGGCTGCGTTCGGTGCCGCTTGTGAGCCCCTTCAAACGGAGCTCACGAGCGGACACCTGAACGCAGGTGTGAAAGTAGCCTAATAATAAAGGTTCGTTTGAGATTGAACAGGTTAAATACGGTCAGCGTGGGATCTCGGACCATAATTCAATTATTATAAGCATAAGCACGGCAAAAAAAACAAAAAACAAGAGGGATGCACATAAATATAGGTTGGATAAATATATTAGGGATTCACGATAGGATTTTGAAAGAGATAACAGAATTTTTTTATATGAATGAGGGATCAGCGGCAAAAAATATAGTATGGGAGGCTTCCAAGGCTTATATTAGGGGGATTTTCATAAAATATATGGCAATATACAAGAAAGGGATAAGGAAAAAAATTAATGGAGTTGGAACAAGAGGTGGAAAAATATGGAAAAAAGTATATTGAAAACCCCATAGATAAAAAATTATGAAGAGTGGATAGAAAAAGTCTCCAAACTGGAAGATGAGCGGCTTTTATTGGCGGAACAGCAAAAAGAAAATTCTGTGAGAGATAATTATATTTACGCTCATATCCCGGGAAAAAGTTTAGCAGCCTTGGTAGCCACCCAAAAAAATTAATAAAAAATAACTATATCCATTGTTTACTAGATAAATCAGGACATAAAACTACTGAACAAGGGGCTAAAATAGAACTGCTTAAAGATTACTTTGAAGATATATATAGTAGTAAGACAAAAAAATAATTGGTCCAAATACAACAGTTTTTGGAGAAAATTACGATCGCTAGGTTAACAGATCAATGTGAAATTCTGGAAGCTCCCTTAAATATCTTGGAAGTGGATAAAGCTTTATCAACGACCACAAAGAATAAGGCTCCAGGAATAGGCGGCATCCCGTTTGAAGTCTATGCCCAATATAAACAAATATTAACCCCGAAACTACTGGCAATGTGGGAGGAGTCGATGGCTGTAGGGAAACTGCCAGACTCATTAAAAGGCTTCTGTCACCCGAGTAAACAGTTTTTTTTTTTTTGGTTACTTATAATCCCTATACTGCGATTTATGCATACATACTGTAATTAATCATTTTGGTTCAGCAGATTATGTTAAAAACGTACTTTTAAAATATGCAAATTACCTTGCTACCAGCAAGTAGGGCGGCTACTTGCTGGTAGCAGCCGCATCCTCCTATCCTAAAGACGCCCCTTCCGCATGTTGATTGACAGGGCCAGCGGACGGGATCTCTCTCTGCTGGCCCTGTTTGCATTCAAAATCTGAAGCCCCCTGATGCGCCCTTACAGTAGAAACTCCCAAGAAGTGACCCCATTTTGGAAACTAGGGGATAAGGTGCCAGTTTTATTAGTACTATTTTTGGGTACATATGATTTTTTGATCATTCATTATAACACTTTATGGGGCAAGGTGACCAAAAAATTGGTTGTTTTAGCACAGTTTCTATTTATTTATTTTTACAGCGTTCACCTGAGGGGTTCAGTCAAGTGACATTTTTATAGAGCAGATCGTTACGGACGTGGCGATACCTAATATGTATACTTTTTCTCATTTATTAAAGTTTTACACAATAATAGCATTTTTGAAACAAAAAAATTATGTTTTAATGTGTCCATGTTCTGAGAGCTATAGTTTTTTTATTTTTTGAGAGATTTTCTTATGTAGGGGCTCATTTTTTGCGGGATGAGGTGACGGTTTTATTGGTACTATTTTGTGGGACATACGCGTTTTTGATCACTTGGTGTTGCACCTTTTGTGATGCAAGGTGACAAAAATTGCTTGTTTTGACACAGTTTTTTTTTTTTTTTTTTTACGGTGTTCACCCGAGGGGTTAGGTCATGTGATATTTTTATAGAGCTGGTTTTTACGGACGCGGCAATACCTAATATGTATACTTTTTTTTTTTTTTTTTAATTTTTTTTTTTTCATTCCTTACTTGGGGACTTTTTTTTTTTTTTACATGTGAAACTTTTTTTTATTTTTTTATTTTCAACCTTTTATTTTTATTTTTTTTATTTTACACTTTTCGTCCCCCATAAGGTCATACAAGACCTCTGGGGGACATTTGCTTCACTTTTTTTTTTTTTTTTTTTTCACAGTTGATTTCTCCTGTAACTGGGGCTGACATAGTAGCCCCAGTTACAGGACAAATGCACCCCTATAGAGGCTGTACAGCAGCAATCCTGCGCTGTACAGCCTCAGAGCAGGGCTGATCGAGGTCTCTGAGAGACCTCACACAGCTCCTGCACACTCCGGTCACGGTGGTCACATGACTGCCGGGCCGGAACAGGAAGCGCACAGCGCTTCCTTCTCTGCAGACACAGCGCTCGGTGAGCGCTGTGTCTGCAGCGATCTAGAAGGCAGGGACACCTGGGCACTGTCCCTGCCTTGTCTTAGGGTTGCCCTGCTGTCACTGACAGCGGGCAACCCGATCAGCAGCTGCACGATTAGCGTGCAGCTGCTATTTCTGAAAGGACGTTCTGGAACGTCCGTTCAGAAATAGACGTCCACCCATAGGACGTTTATATCCTATGGGCGGACGTAAAGCGGTTAATTAATACTGATAATAAAATATTGGCTAGGATTTTAGCAACTAGACTTAGAGGTGTGGTTTCGGGGCTTGTTCATGAGGGTCAGACGGGATTTATGGCAGGCAAAACTACAACTAATAATATTATGCGCTACTATGTGATTACCCAGCTTGAACCCCCACAAATTGTGGTGAACGCCTGATTGTTACCATAGACACCTCAAAGGCGTTTGATACTATAGAATGGATTTTCTTGATTACAACATTAGAGAAGATGGGTTTTGGTAATAATTTTATATCATGGGTAAGACTGTTATACACAGAAATCTCAGCAAAAGTGATACTAAATGGGGAATATTCTGATAATATAAAAATTTGCAGGGGGGTCAGACAGGGGTGTCCCCTTTCCCCTCTACTTTTTGCGATGGCAATAGAACCGCTAGCTGATATGATTAGGCAAGATGAAGAGATTGTGGGTTTCAGGTTTGGGGAACACGAGGAAAAAATAGCTCTATATGCAGATGATATTATGTTATTTGTAGGTTCACATAGTTCACTTTTGAAGATTTTTCAGGTATTTGACCAATATGGTAAACATGCTGTGCTTAATATAAATTGGGCTAAATCGGCCTGCATCCCGCTTGATCCTCTGAACAATTTCATACCTGGATCATTGGAAATTAAGCAGATTGATGAACCCGTTAAATATCTGGGTATCCAAATAACTCCAAACCCCAAGGACTACATTGAGTTGAATGTAGCCCCTAAAATACAGGAAATTCGAAAAAAAGATAAAAGCACAAATATTGTATTTCTTAGAGAGGGAGGGCAGTTTATCCGTCCCAGATATAGAACTTTATTTCATTGCTGGTCATATAAAAAACATGATAATGTGGAGTCATACGCAAAGATATAAGTCCATGGTTGCAGGGATAAACTATAGGTTAAATAGCTGTACTATCTTTCAATTAATAGAAGCAGGAATTTTTGCAAAACAGGGAAGCAGAAGGATACCGCTATTTGAATTGATGGATAGGGTTTGGAAGGAGGCAAAACTACTGTGGGCCCAGTGTGGACACCATGCCGACACCTTATTGTGGGATAATATCCACTTTATAGAACTTAAGTCAATCGAGCAGAAAATTTGGTGGAAACCTGGTGTCTATAGACTGGGCCAGGTATGGAGACAGGGGGATATAATAATGTATGAAGACCTTAAAAATGAGTATGGTTCTAGTAATATAGATCTGAGTTGTTTTATTTACAACTAAAACAAGCATTACGAACCTCGTTAAGAAAAGGTACACAAATTGACACCCTCCCGTTGCCGTTAATGAACATCTCTAGGATAACAGCCGGGGGGAAATTAATCTCTAAAATATATGAAGGTCTGTTGCATCAAAAGACTGAGAACAAAGCAGCTAATAGCTTAATGTATAAATGGAAAGATGACATGGATCTCCAACAAGAAGAGTTTTGGGAAGTGGCTATAAAGGAGAAAAATAGGGTCTCTAAGAACTTTTCCCATAGGATTACTCAATTTAATATACTATACCGTTTATACTACTCCCCTAAGATACTAATGAAGTGTTATAAACCAAAATTTTTTAGCTGTTTAAAATGTGGAGAAGTAGGGGCGGATGACGTCCATATACTTTGGACATGTATAAAGACTCAAGAGTTCTGGGGAAAGGTTAACGACAGAATAGAGCAATATCATCGGTTTAAAGTCCCTAGCCAATTTGAGTTATGTATACTGGGGGTGATGGATAAAATTGATGTCCCACAACATCGGGAAATTGCATCTAAACTTTTCCAAGCTCAGAAGTGTATTATTGCTCATTGGGGAGGTGGTATGGCTCCCACGGTTAGAGAATGGGAGAAGTCTACCAAAACCACACTGGCTAGAGAGGAATTTGATCTGGTAAATATTAAGAAAAAACAAAGATTTGTTAGAATATGGCAGAAATGGCTTACGTAGTTTATTCCCTAGGAGATGATGGATGTTCTTGGTTGGGGTCGGGGGGGGGGGGGTGTATAAGGGTAAGAAGAGAGGGGCAAGAGTTTTTTTTTGTTCCCCTAAAGAGGGAGTAGCTAATGAACGAGGGTGGAGAGGGTATATAACGTTATGTAATTAGAAAATAGTTATAACTATTTTGTATGATGTAAAAAATAATAAAGACTTAAAGTAAAAAAAAAAAACATGGCTGAGAGAACTGCAAACCAGATATTCAGCAAGCATAGAGGAAAACTGCTAAAAGTGAGCGCTGTGTAAACATGGCGCTCGTGCAGCGTTTTTTTTTCCAATTCCACCCCATTTGGAATTTTTTTTTTACTGCTTCCCACTACATTTTATGCCATAATTAATTAAATTCTAAATAATGAATTAGAAAGTACAACTTGTCCTGCAAAAAATAAGCCATCATACAGCTATGTGAATGGAAATATAAAAAAGTTATGGCTCAAGGAATATAGGGAAGAAAAATGAAAACGCAAAAAACGAAAAAACCTCCGGTAGTGAAAGGGTTAATGCAACATTTGTTGAAAGCTTAGTGCTGTTTTAAAGGGGCATTCCACAGCATAGGGGATGACTATTAGATCAGTGGGGGTTCTAGCAGTGATCACAAGAACGTGGACCCCATACCCAGTGCAGCCACCCATGAAATGGACAGAGCGGCTGGTTTGAAAAAATGTCTGCTTTTTTGGCGTTATCAAGTTTAGCTGTATGTCTCCGCCATAAAAAATTAATAGTGGGCTACTTTAAAGGGGTTGTCCAGGAATAAGTAATTTAACCTGATACTGGCGTCCTGCTTCAGTAAGCAAAAGATTCATAACCACCGCCTTAGGCTACTTTCACACTAGCGTTTTAGTTTTCCGGTAATGAGATTCGTCATAGGGGCTCAATACCGGAAAAAAACGCTTCAGTTTTATCCCGATTCATTCTCCATTGGGACAAAACTGAACAGAACGGAATTTTACAAAATGCATTCCGTTTAGTTGCATTCCCATACCAGAGCGCAAACCGCAACATGTTGTAGTATGCTTTCCGTCCTGGGATGCGGAGCAAGACTGATCCGGCATGACCCCCAATGCAAGTCAAGGGGGACGGATCCGATTTCTCTGCCAAAATAGAAAACTGATCCGTCCTCCATTGACTTTCAATGGAGATCATGACGGATCCGTCTTGGCTATGTTAATATAATACAACCGGATCCGTTCATAACGGATGCAGATGCAGTGCAGTTTCTAGGTAAAATTTCTATCAAGGCGAGTGTCAAAAAACCCCCCCCCCCCCCCCCCCCCCATCAAAACTGCTAGATGAAATCTTATCAGAAGAGTACTTGCAACCGTCTCACCATATACACTGCTCAAAAAAATAAAGGGAACACTTAAACAACACAATGTAACTTCAAGTCAATCACACTTCTGTGAAATCAAACTGTCCACTTTGGAAGCAACACTGAGTGACAATCAATTTCACATGCTGTTGTGCAAATGGGATAGACAACAGGTGGAAATTATAGGCAATTAGCAAGACACCCCCAATAAAGGAGTGGTTCTGCAGGTGGCGACCACAGACCACTTCTCAGTTCCTATGCTTCCTGGCTGATGTTTTGGTCACTTTTGAATGCTGGCGGTGCTTTCACTCTAGTGGTAGCATGAGACGGAGTCTACAACCCACACAAGTGGCTCAGGTAGTGCAGCTTATCCAGGATTACTAGTTGCCTACTCTTGACATGTGCATTTTTTATTGTTAGTATTTATTTTTGTAAAATTGTACTTTTATTTGTTATTTATTTAATATATTGTGAGCACTTATATCTAACCTACTTAATTAAAACTCTCTACAGTAGACCCTTTGTGTGCTAAATTTGTGTTGATTTTCTTCTTGTGCCAGCGAATATTGCAGTAGCAGCGTATGATTGGACTATCTGTCTTTTAGCTAATTGCTTCTGTATACACCCACTGGGCTTGCTGTAATGACACTATTGCTTCCTATACTGCCTACTAGCTTTTCAATATCTGTACTTGCTGACACATTGGTATAGCATATTACTCAACTTTGTCACTGTGATGGTGGCTATTCGATCGCTATACCTACTGCCTTCTAAATGCCTCCTTTTGCTTGTTCAGATACTATACTTAGTTTCTGATGGCGGCGCAATCGCTTACTAAGCTACCTAATGGCTACTCGGTAGCTTGCACACTGATACTGGGTCTGCTGTGGTCTAAAACCCTAATCACTGCCCCCCTACTGTTTTAATTAAGTAGGTTAGATATAAGTGCTCACAATATATTAAATAAATAACAAATAAAAGTTAAATTTTATAAAAATAAATACTAACAATAAAAAATGCACATGTCAAGAGTAGGCAACTAGTAGTCTTCGACTAAATGTAAATACACAATAAGTGCCTCTACATGTGCAGGGTATATATAACTGTAATCTAAAAAAGCTTATCCAGGATGGCACATCAATGCGAGCTGTGGCAAGAAGGTTTGCTGTGTCTGTCAGCATAATGTCCAGAGCATGGAGGCGCTACCAGGAGACAGGCCAGTACATCAGGAGACGTGGAGGAGGCCGTAGGAGGGCAACAACCCAGCAGCAGGACTGCTACCTCCGCCTTTGTGCAAGGAGGAACAGGAGGAGCACTGCCAGAGCCCTGCAAAATGACCTCCAGCAGGCCACAAATGTGCATGTGTCTGCTCAAACGGTCAGAAACAGACTCCATGAGGGTGATATGAGGGCCCGACATCCACAGGTGGGGGTTGTGCTTACAGCCCAACACCGTGCAGGACGTTTGGCATTTGCCAGAGAACACCAAGGTTGGCAAATTCGCCACTGGCGCCCTGTGCTAATCACAGATGAAAGCAGGTTCACACTGAGTACATGTGAAAGAGTCTGGAGACGCCGTGGAGAACGTTCTGCTGCCTGCAACATCCTCCAGCATGACCGGTTTGGCATTGGGTCAGTAATGGTGTGGGGTGGCATTTCTTTGGAGGCCCGCACAGCCCTCCATGTGCTCGCCAGAGGTAGCCTGACGGCCATTAGGTACAGAGATGAGATCCTCAGACCCCTTGTGAGACCATATGCTGGTGCGGTTGGCCCTGGGTTCCTCCTAATGCAAGACAATGCTAGACCTCATGTTGCTGGAGTGTGTCAGCAGTTCCTGCAAGACGAAGGCATTGATGCTATGGACTGGCCCGCCCGTTCCCCAAACCTGAATCCAATTGAGCACATCTGGGACATCATGTCTCGCTCTATCCACCAACGTCACGTTGCACCACAGACTGTCCAGGAGTTGGCAGATGCTTTAGTCCAGGTCTGGGAGGAGATCCCTCAGGAGACCGTCCGCCACCTCATCAGGAGCATGCACAGGTGTTATAGGGAGGTCATACAGGTACGTGGAGGCCACACACACTACTGAGGCTCATTTTGACTTGTTTTAAGGACATTACATCAAAGTTGGATCAGCCTGTAGTGTGTTTTTCCACTTTAATTTTGAGGGTGACTAGAAATCCAGACCTCCATGGGTTAAAAAATGTGATTCCCATATTATTTTTTTTGTGTGATTTTGTTGTCAGCACATTCAACTATGTAAAGAACAAAGTATTTCAGAGTGCACACTCCAGCCACATGAGGTCTAGCATTGTCTTGCATTAGGAGGAACCCAGGGCCAACCGCACCAGCATATGGTCTCACAAGGGGTCTGAGGATCTCATCTCGGTACCTAATGGCAGTCAGGCTACCTCTGGCGAGCACATGGAGGGCTGTGCGGCCCTCCAAAGAAATGCCACCCCACACCATTACTGACCCAATGCCAAACCGGTCATGCTGGAGGATGTTGCAGGCAGCAGAACGTTCTCCACGGCATCTCCAGACTCTGTCACGTCTGTCACATGTGCTCAGTGTGAACCTGCTTTCATCTGTGAAGAACACAGGGCGCCAGTGGCGAATTTGCCAATCTTGGTGTTTTCTGGCAAATGCCAAACGTCCTGCACGGTGTTGGGCTGTAAGCACAACCCCCACCTGTGGACGTCGGGCCCTCATATCACCCTCATGGAGTCTGTTTCTGACCGTTTGAGCAGACACATGCACATTTGTGTCCTGCTGAGGTCATTTTGCAGGGCTCTGGCAGTGCTCCTCCTGTTCCTCCTTGCACAAAGGCGGAGGTAGCGGTCCTGCTGCTGGGTTGTTGCCCTCCTACGGCCTCCTCCACGTCTCCTGATGTACTGGCCTGTCTCCTGGTAGCGCCTCCATGCTCTGGACACTACGCTGACAGACACAACAAACCTTCTTGCCACAGCTCGCATTGATGTGCCATTCTGGATAAGCTGCACTACCTGAGCCACTTGTGTGGGTTGTAGACTCCGTCTCATGCTACCACTAGAGTGAAAGCACCGGCAGCATTCAAAAGTGACCAAAACATCAGCCAGGAAGCATAGGAACTGAGAAGTGGTCAGGTCACCACCTGCAGAACCACTCCTTTATTGGGGGTGTCTTGCTAATTGCCTATAATTTCCACCTGTTGTCTATCCCATTTGCACAACAGCATGTGAAATTGATTGTCACTTGGAGTTACATTGTGTTGTTTAAGTGTTCCCTTTATTTTTTTGAGCAGTGTATATAACAAATAGATACTGTAGATAAAGCTAAGACGTTATTGACCTAAAACCGCATACATAATCATTGGTTCAAGACCCCCCTGATGGATCGCAACATCATCTGCTGATTCAACTTGGTGCCAAACCAACCCTGAAAACCTAAAACCCGACACGCTACTAACAGAAATCACTGCACGGCTATACAGCAAATTAACACGTGCAAACAAACATCAGCGCGGGAGAAGGTGGGTTCGTGCTCACAGGACACCGGCTCCTTGTTATACCGGAGTGGTATCCAGAGCCATTGAGGGATACGGTAGAGGCACCTAAGAAGTTTCTTAACAGCATATCAACCGGAATATCAGTACTGTAAAGCCAACGACTGAAACAGCTCAGCGAGACGCCGCTGACCAGTGAGTACAGCGGGACGCCGCTAAACAAATTACTGAGATCTAAATATATATTTATTGTATCACCACTGCATCCAGATGCGAATAATGTTGTAGTTCAGAGAACCCATACAGGACATCATTAGAAACGCAGATTCATAAGTCAAGACTATCGCTGGGTCATTTATTGCGGAGGCTAAATTCTGTACCACCCCAGATCCTATATATTTTATATTACATATAGTACATATTATATATTTTATCAACTGTATTTAGGTGGAGTTATATAAGTTTAGAATTATTTATGCATTGATTTTAGGATTATGATTATGTATGCGGTTTTAGGTCAATAACGTCTTAGCTTTATCTATCTATTTGTTGTATACTAATATTTTTAACTAATAAATTGTATGGTCTCCATATATCGAGAGTGCGCAGTATTTTTATTCAAGTTGATCATTTGTCCAGAGGAAGGGTGATTCCTCTTTACTGTGAGCACCTCTACCTTGATTGTGAGTCATTCCTGTGCGCTACATAATTTCTTATAGCTTTCATGCAATGTTTAGGGATACAAGGAGGAACACCCTAGTACTTTTGCTAGTGATGGTTTCAGGGATAATGTTTACAAGACAAATCTTGGGATCTACTGAAATGGCACAGCCCATACGATTGTGCAGGAAGGGCATTATTTGAGACCACTATGTACTGGCCTCAGGACAGAGCCACATGATATAGAAAAATGAAACTAAAACACATTTAGGGCAAAGGTCCTTGGCGGTATTTAGTGAGAAGTACCAGAGTACCAGAGTGAGATGGGCTCTATGGTGGGTGTAAAGGGCAAGAAGCCCATCACACAAGTGTGGCGAGACTCTAGGAGCAATATATATAGGGGGGGGATGGGGATGGGGGGGGGCACAGAAGATACACAGTCAAAAATGGGGGGGCACTAATAATTTTCACCAGTTAATCATATTACTGAAAAAAAACGAAATAAGTATATATAAATAAGATTAAATACGAGAGTATTGCGGTATGCAGAGATACCTTTTTATTCATTTATTTATTTTATTGTACAGTATATACAGGATTATAATATATGCTGTACAGCATGGTGTATGAAATATGCTGTATATTGGCATGGTGTATGGATTATATGTACATTGTATAGCATGGTGTATGGATTATACTGTATATTGTATGGCATAGTGCAAGGATTACTGTATACTGTACATAAAATTTATGGAGGTTACACCATGCCGGACAATATAACCTCTGTGCCATGCTGTACAATAAACAGTATAACCCCTACACAGTGTAGAGGTATACTGTATATTGTGTGGCACAGTGTAGGCTATATGTGTATAACATAAACATACTCCACATGAAAACTTACAATTACTTGGCTTGGACCTTGGGGATCTCGGACACCACTTCGGCTGGGGGGCAACGTCTAAGAACATGCCGTCCACTGGGCAGTATGGTTTTTTGGTTCTTCCTCTTCGGACTCTGTACATGAGGTAACAAGGGGTAATATAACTAAGGGGTATCAGGGTACATTATTATACAGGGTTAATATAACTGAGGAGGGCTATCAGGGGACATTATACAGGGGTAATATAAGTTATATTACCCTTGTATAATGTCCCCTGATAGCCCTCCTCAGTTATATTACCCCTGTATAATAATGTACCCTGATACCCCTTAGTTATATGACCCCGCTGGGGTACTATAACTAAGGGGTATCAGGGTACATTATTATACAGGGGTAATATAACTCAGGACTAGGCCTATCAGACATTATACAGTTATAATGACACCCACAGCAGCCTCCATTCTAAATAATGTCCATAGTAATCCTTATTGTCCCCCACAGTGGCCCCCATTTTCATGTCCCCCACAGTGGCCCCCATTTTCATGTCCCACTGTCCCCACAGTGGCCCCCATTTTCATGTCCCACTGTCCCCACAGAGGCCCCCATTTTCATGTCCCACTGTCCCCACAGTGGCCCCCATTTTCATGTCCCACTGTCCCCACAGTGGCCCCCATTTTCATGTCTCCCACAGTCCCTACAGGGGGCCCCCATTTTCATGTCTCCCACAGTGGCCCCCATTGTCATGTCTCCCACAGTGGCCCCCATTTTCATGTCCCCCACAGTGGCCCCCATTTTCATGTCTCCCACAGTGGCCCCCATTTTCATGTCCCCCACAGTGGCCCCCATTTTCATGTCCCACTGTCCCCACAGTGGCCCCCATTTTCATGTCCCACTGTCCCCCATTTTCATGTCCCACTGTCCCCACAGTGGCCCCCATTTTCATGTCCCACTGTCCCCACAGTGGCCCCCATTTTCATGTCTCCCACAGTCCCTACAGGGGGCCCCCATTTTCATGTCTCCCACAGGGGCCCCCATTTTCATGTCCCCCACAGTGGCCCCCATTTTCATGTCCCACTGTCCCCACAGTGGCCCCCATTTTCATGTCCCACTGTCCCCACAGTGGCCCCCATTTTCATGTCCCACTGTCCCCACAGTGGCCCCCATTTTCATGTCCCACTGTCCCCACAGTGGCCCCCATTTTCATGTCTCCCACAGTCCCTACAGGGGGCCCCCATTTTCATGTCTCCCACAGTGGCCCCCATTTTCATGTCCCCCACAGTGGCCCCCATTTTCATGTCCCCCACAGTGGCCCCCATTTTCATGTCCCCCACAGTGGCCCCCATTTTCATGTCCCACTGTCCCCACAGTGGCCCCCATTTTCATGTCCCACTGACCCCACAGTGGCCCCCATTTTCATGTCCCACTGTCCCCACAGTGGCCCCCATTTTCATGTCTCCCACAGTCCCTACAGGGAGCCCCCATTTTCATGTCTCCCACAGTCCCTACAGGGAGCCCCCATTTTCATGTCTCCCACAGTCCCTACAGGGAGCCCCCATTTTCATGTCTCCCACAGTCCCTACAGGGAGCCCCCATTTTCATGTCTCCCACAGTCCCTACAGGGAGCCCCCATTTTCATGTCTCCCACAGTCCCTACAGGGAGCCCCCATTTTCATGTCTCCCACAGTGGCCCCCATTTTCATGTCTCCCACAGTGGCCCCCATTTTCATGTCCCCCGCAGTGGCCCCCTGACTCAGGCTCTCACAGCAGGCTTCTTTCTCAGCACTGCTCCGAGCGGGCGGTAACAGGCAGGCAGTGTGGGCGGCGCTCACTCACTGTACGTCACGCGCCTGCGCCGCCTAGTGGGAGGAGCAAGCACGTGACATCAGTAAGCGCCGCCCGCACGTACCGGAGCTGAGTGACTGGTGAGGTACGGACACTGTAATTAAGAGAGGAGCGCAGGTCGCAGGGCAGGAGAGATCCGAGGGAGGGAGCTAGGGCGCAGGAGAGTCACAGAGGAACAGCGCCCCCAGCAACAAGAGGGCGTCCCCCTTCTGACAGCGCCCGGGCGGCCACCTGGTCCAAGAAACAGCCCTGTGCAGCTGGTTGTATTATCAGTAACGGAAGCGTTTTTGCTGAACCCTGCCGGATCCAGCAAAAACGCTAGTGTGAAAGTAGCCTTAGTCTTTTATGTTGGCTTCAGTGTGTCCATCTTGCAGTCGCTGGCTTGTTTTATTCTGGCGCAGCATGGGCACTGGTTACATGCTCCTCTGCAGGCAATTCCTGGCTCCATGTTGGCTTTGTTAAACATGATTTGGATATTGGTAGATATCTCCAGGTCAGATTCCACTTTTCATTTTCCAAAAGATCTCTGAAAAATAAGAGGTGTAATCTGATTGATTGCTATGGGCAACTAAGTCAGTTTTCCTTAGCATCTGTTTGGATAAATCTCCCCCATTGAGTTGTTCCAGTACAGATGCAGAATTTTAAGGGGTTGCCCAAGTAAAATATTTTTCCAGAAGCAATATATGAAATATAAAAATAACAAACTAAGACCTCATGTACACGGCCGTTGTTTTGATCCACATCCGAGCCGCAGTTTTGGCACTCAGTGCACTGTCCGCACCTGTTGCTCCATTCCGTGGTCTGCAAAAAAAAATATAACGAGTCCTAGTCTTGTCTTTGCGGACAAGAATAGGCAGTTATATTAAAGGCTGTCCGTGCCGTTCAGCAAATTGCATTACGCACACGGACGCCATTCGTGTTTTGCGGATCCACGATTTGCGGACCGCAAAACACACCGGTCGTGTGCATGTAGCCTAAGTCATGCTACTTTTCGCCTATCAGCATCACAATCTATTGGGGGGGGCACAGCTGCACTCAGTAGATTTTATCATCATAAGGGCCCATTCACACAACCGTATCCGTTTTTGCAGACCACAACTTGCGGTCCCGCACATTCTGTCCTATGTTAGAAATGCCTATTCCTGCCCATAAAACGGCCGAGAATAGGACATGTTCTATCTTCTTTGCGGGGCCATTGAAATGAATGGAATACGGTGGTATGAATGGACCATGAATGAGTAGCTGCAGAGGACTGTTTATCACAAACCTCATGTTGCATGCCTACTCTCCCATTAGATGTGTACTCCTCCATAGTGTGCAGAGTCTCTCTGCTTTGGGAGTGGAGCAAATCATGGATCAGGTCCAATAGTATCTGTGCCCGCTGTGTGGTTTGCAGTACAGGTAACTGCCAGGAACAGAAGGGGGTAAGCAGAAAACTATTACAGTGTTAACCACATATCGTTCGGCAGGGCATGCTGGAACTAATAGTTCTGTGGGTAACAGATGACAACTGGCAGGCTGCCGGCTGTTCCCTGGGTCAATGAGAGAGGCTTTTATTAAACTGCAGATTGTTGTATCTGGATATGACATTTTTTGTGTTTTGTCCAGCTATACATCTACATACAGTGTGAAAGGTATTGTGCATTGTCTGTTCTGATACTGTACTCTGAACCAAGACAAGAACATCCACCTATGCTGTCACATACTCCATTCAACAGCCAAGTGCAGTGGAAGTGTTGGCCAGAATTCTCTCATCAGAAATCCGTGTTATATGGCCAATTGGAGCCTTCACACTGGCTCTGGAGGTTGTGCTGCCCTCTGAGATCTTCTCCAGATCTAATCCAGAAAGAGAAGGTGGCTTCTGCTGTTTATACCCAACGGTGCTCTCTGCTCGGTGGAATCCAAATCAACTTTACAACATCACAGTTGACCTGATTATTAACTGATGGCAGATTCTGTGGAATTCACTGTCTTGACATATACACTCACCTAAAGAATTATTAGGAACACCATACTAATACGGTGTTGGACCCCCTTTTGCCTTCAGAACTGCCTTAATTCTACTTGGCATTGATTCAACAAGGTGCTGATAGCATTCTTTAGAAATGTTGGCCCATATTGATAGGATAGCATCTTGCAGTTGATGGAGATTTGAGGGATGCACATCCAGGGCATGAAGCTCCCGTTCCACCACATCCCAAAGATGCTCTATTGGGTTGAGATCTGGTGACTGTGGGGCCATTTTAGTACAGTGAACTCATTGTCATGTTCAAGAAACCACTTTGAAATGATTCGAGCTTTGTGACATGGTGCATTATCCTGCTGGAAGTAGCCATCAGAGGATGGATACATGTTCTCATTCTGTTTTACGCCAAATTCGGACTCTACCATTTGAATGTCTCAACAGAAATCGAGACTCATCAGACCAGGCAACATTTTTCCAGTCTTCAACAGTTCAATTTTGGTGAACTCGTGCAAATTGTAGCCTCTTTTTCCTATTTGTAGTGGAGATGAGTGGTACCCGGTGGAGTCTTCTGCTGTTGTAGCCCATCCGCCTCAAGGTTGTGCGTGTTGTGGCTTCACAAATGCTTTGCTGCATACCTCGGTTGTAACGAGTGGTTATTTCAGTCAACGTTGCTCTTCTATCAGCTTGAATCAGTCGGCCCATTCTCCTCTGACCTCTAGCATCCACAAGGCATTTTTGCCCACAGGACTGCCGCAGACTAGATGTTTTTCCCTTTTCACACCATTCTTTGTAAACCCTAGAAATGGTTGTGCGTGAAAATCCCAGTAACTGAGCAGATTGTGAAATACTCAGACCGGCCCGTCTGGCACCAACAACCATGCCATGCTCAAAATTGCTTAAATCACCTTTCTTTCCCATTCTGACATTCAGTTTGGAGTTCAGGAGATTGTCTTGACCAGGACCACCCCCCTAAATGCATTGAAGCAACTGCCATGTGATTGGTTGACTAGATAATTGCATTAATGAGAAATAGAACAGGTGTTCCTAATAATTCTTTAGGTGAGTGTACATCACTGACCAAGCAGCCAACCGTTCTGCACTTGGATTGGTGGAAATTCGTGACAGTTTGATAGTATTTCAAGCTAGGAAGTGTCTATACCAGAGAGGATTAATTGAGGTCATTCTGTCCAGCAGAAGGGTGGGTTATGTGACTACCAGTCTGTGGTGGGGTCTCCAGCAGGATATAAGACATATATTGGATTTACTCTGTTAACATATATATGTACACATAGTTCCATGTGCATACATTAACTAACCATTTTATAGTGATTGACATATATTTGCCCAGTATGATATGTATAATAATGTTTGGCTACTCTTTGCATAATGTTATCATAAAATAAATGGGTCACGAGCTGCCTGGCGGGTAAGTCCTGTGTGCTTGATTTTGACCATATCTCAGCGTTATTTCTGGTGATCACATGTCTTTGTGAATTTGCAACTCCAAACAAAAGGCTTTAGTCTGGATCTAAAGAACCAAAGGGGAACACCTGCTTCTTTCTATCCACATAGTTGACAACTCCAAAAGTAATTTTTCTCCTCAACAGCCTGACATCCAGTATCAGCCACAATCCAAAGAGGTTACCTTTTATTAGACAACATTGAAAGCTATAACTGAATTCATACAAATTATGTGAAAAACAGACCTGCCTGATTGGATATGGACAAATGCCCCTATTCAGTCCCAAGCTAGTAAATACAAAGTGCTGCGTCTAACAGGGCTCAGTGTGGTTGAATTAGATAAAACATCTCACAGCGCAGTCGCCTTGATTTCTATAACTGCAGACTGTGCAGCTGTATATCTGTCCTTATCCTATACTGCCCAGGCCTCTGGCTCTAGCAAAGGACAGAACTGTCACCTTGAAAAAGGCGGCCTTGCTCCAAAGCGTTTCCCTCTTGCTGTGTCAGTGATGCGATGAAGGGGCTGACTCAGTTCATTAGCTAAGCCAGGGCCCCATCTGTCTCAGCCCTGATGGAGAAACGCGCTTTATCAAGAGGTAACGTTTACAGAATGAAACGATAGCAATACATTTTATTAAATTCACATTATTTGTTGCTAAACAGTTAGGGCTAATGCACACAACCGTAGACCGTCTGTGCCCGTATTGTGGACCGCAAGATATGGCACAGAGGCACTAGGAAGGGCTTCCATGGGATTTTGGGTCCGTGCCTCCGCACTGCAAAAGATAGGACATGTAGTATCTTTTTGCCATATATTGTGTACCGCGCCACAATACAGGATTCACACTGCTGGTGCCCGTGCGGTATGGGCAAGGAACGGCCTACGGTTATGTGAATGAGCCCTTAAACAACTATGTAATGTCTGTAGACAATCCCTTTAAACCAGGTACAGACTGGCGAATGCGACTAACAACCCTTGCTTGTCTTGACACTATCACAGCAGTTATCTGCAATGACCACTAGGGGGATGCTCACTGTTTGCATGTTAGCTTTATGGATGTGCTAGTTAAAACTTTCTTGTAATAAAGCCATATGCAGTTAGTGCCTCTTAGTGGTGCTTTTATGTAACTGGAATAATATAATTTTTTTACTGAGCCCACCAAGGGGGTTAATTGTAAGGGTCAATGCTTAATATTTATGAAGCGATTGTTTGTTTTCTAATGAATGTTAGAAATAGATGATTTTCATTGAAATCAGAAAGGTAGTTTGGATTTCTTCTTCAATAGTCCTCAGCCTAAACACAAAGTATATGACTGCATACTATCAAAAACATAAAACCTAAATAAGAAATTATAAACTTAAGAAAACTGGTTTGTTTCATGTGTTACATTCTTTCAACATGAAGAACGTGTGAGGGTTCCCTGTTTTTTAGGACCAGACACGTGAGCCAATGTCATCTAAAGGCTGTTTTGGACAGCTAAGGCTACTTTCACACTTGCAGCAGTGTGATCCGGCGGGCAGTTCTGTTGTCGGAACTGCCCGCCGATCTGCCACTGATTGAAAGCATTTGTGAGACAGATCCGTCTCACAAATGCATTGCAAGGACGGATCCGTCTCTCTGCTTGTCATGCGGACAGACGGATCCGTCTTGTATCTTTTTTCACATTTTTACCGGTCTGCGCAGGACGGATCCGGCATTCCGGTATTTTGAATGCCGGATCCGGCAGTAATACATTCCGATGGGGAAAAATGCCGGACCCGGCATTCAGGGAAGTCTTCGTTTTTTTTTCGCCGGAGATAAAACCGTAGCATGCTACGGTTTTATCTTTTGCCTGATCAGTCAAAACGACTGAACTGAAGACATCCTGAACGGATTACTCTCCATTCAGAATGCATGGGGATATAACTGATCAGTTCTTTTCTGGCATTGAGCCCGTGACGGAACTCTATGCCGGAAAATAAAAACGCTAGTGTGAAAGTACCCTAAGAAAACACGTCCTAACCAATCGCAATATAATATCCTGATCAGAAAGTTAAGCCATGGTCACAATCTGTCACAAAATCCGCATGATTTACAGATCTACTGATGATTTCACTCTTTTCAATGCAAACTTGCTCATGTGATTCCGCAATAAAAGGGAGTTTTTCCACATTCAAAACTTTACAGCGCAGCTGGACATTGTCTAAATGAAAAAAAAAAAAAAAACACACGCCTGTTCCACACCCCACACAGATGTGCCATATACACACATGTGAATGCTACCCGCCAAATAATGTGGTGACAAGCCATTCATGCAGACAGCACCACCCGGACCATACATTGGCCAGAAGCAATGTGTACACATGCCATTGATTGGCCAGCATGTGCACATCATCACTTTCAGACTACAGGGAATGGGAGCCGGTACATTTTTCTTTTATACACACCATCTGATCATCCAGTAAATTTCTTTGACTGTGAGACAAACCCTTTAATGTGGGAAATCGCAGAGCTGTGTGCATATGAAATCCAGAGGCACAGTCAAGGGCTCTCTTCCAGGAAAGCCAAATTACAACCCTGGAGCTACCGCAGCATAAAACCAGAACTGAAAGGTATGCACAGCTCCAATTTTAAAGGGAACCTGACACCCCCAAAATGCCCGCAGTACCTCACAGCCAAAGTCATCTGGTTCCTAATGATTTCATTGGCGAATTCTTCCAATGGGTAAGATCGCAGCAAACAATTCTTATTCCGCAGTGCGCTGTATGGAAATGTGGAGATTGGCTTGCTGCGCCCCCTTCCTGCCCATTCACATTTGATGGCCTTGATATAACAATCTCACATGAATAAAAAACAAAAAAAAGCCATCAAACATGAATGGGCAACGTGGCTTCAAGCGCATTTGCAAAATAAAAGTTTTTCTGTGATCTTGCCCACTAGATGAATTAGCCAAGGACATCATTAGAAACCAGATGGCTTCAAGGGGTTTTCTGAGAATTGAATGACCTACCCTCTGGACATTTGATCAGTTCAAGAAGGCAGCAGCCACGGCCTTCACTCAGCTTTTCCTAGGCCAGTTCCAACACATTTGCCGGTCACATGGCCTGGATACAGCTCAGCCACTCTCAAGTGAATGGGTCTGAGCTGCGATACAACGTACAGCACTGTGCTTGGTAAGTGGTGAGAAGGCTGCAAGGCTCACAGGAGCACTGGTGTCTTCTCAAACAGCTGATCGTCAGGGGTCCTGGGCGTCGTGCTCCCCCGATCAGATACGGATTTTGGTGATGACAGACTCCCTTCAAAGTAGTGAGCCTCAAATGGCAAGTATCCTTTTACACTGGCAGATTTTGTGCCCAAAATGACTGACGATACACCAATCGGGCCATGTTTGGCACCACGTACATACAGCAATTATTTGGACTGTGTGCGTCTAACCAATCTTTAGTGTGACCCTTTGGCACATCCCCATTTACACATGGTAAAGCTCTGCACACAATTTTAAAATTCTACATGAAAGATGGTATCAAACTTTACACAGGCCAACGATCAGATGGACGAATGTTCACACCCGACAATTGGCCCATGTAGAAAGGCCCTTCGTCAGGGCTCACAGGTTAGTTACTCCACAGTTTGTGAGGAGGCTCAGCCTGCCTCCGACTCCTTTTACGGTCAGCACATCAGTCCTGATATGCCACGACAAGATCCTTCTATCCCAGTTGTGAAGAATATAACATGCCATTTACTTGCAAAGCGGTATTAATTTATTATTTTGTTTTGGTGGCTTTCTTTGACTTTGGTATTAAAACATAAGCATAATTGCACGTGGGCTCAGACAAAGTTTCCAATAAAATCATGTTACACGAGTCAGACAGATTGAAAAATGTTTATTGGTTTGCCATAGAAAGCTCTAAAGTCTAAAGGCTCAAGTATCTGTTAGTGAGAAGTAGCACACGACTTAAAAAAAAAAAAATTTAAGAAAAAGCTGTACAAGTATAATATATATATACAACATGACTGGTACCAAAAAAAACAATTTCAGAATAAAATCATCGAAGAATACAACCCAAATGTCTTGGAGACAAACATACGCATTCCATGATGGGCAGTGACGACAGACACGCAGACTACACCGTTTTCATTCTGTACATACGAGACTGGAATGCCATCTGAAAAGCAATATTGCAAGGGCTCAGAAAGTGAAGGCTTCAGCTTGAACTTCAAATTTTGGACTGTAACCTCAATGTACAAGCGACGTCTAGCAACCATAAGGGAGGAAGTTGTGCCAGGATTAACGGAGGTGTGGCGGCTTTCCTTGCTTGCAGTTTAGCATCTTTAGACAGCATAATAGTATTGAGTAAGTGCAATAGTCGAAATAAATACTGCAGGGGCGGGTTGCATCATTTAACAGCATGCAGATTCTCCCATTTCTTACAATTCCTACTATCTGTCACCCTTCCATGCTGCCCAGACTACCTGCTAGGACATGTCCGTTTTTGAGCCCTTTTCCCCCTACATAATGCTATCAGTATACGTCCCCTCTCCTGTAAACTGTAAGTTATCATTTCTACATGAAAAATACACAAAGTGAATTACTAAGCCATTAAAATCATGGGGGGGGGGGGGGCCATGGCGATCAAGCATTTACAACATACCCTAACTATATGCCATACATGAGTGGGTCTAGAGTCAGAAGATGGCAGTCACCTGAACGTCATCATTCTAGGTCAGGACTGGCTGCTCTGTGGAGCCACGGATACCAGCATGCCCAGCACTTCTCACAATCTGTCCGATCCTCCACGCATGGCTATGCTTCACTATTCACTCCTACCACATCAGACGACTGGGCAAAGCAAAGTTGTGTTCTTTTCACTTTTACACATGAAGACATTAGAGGTCCTCAATGCACTGTATTGGTATGAGGTACTACTGGAAGGTGTAAAACGACATGGCCCACAGATATAAGCGACGCAATTCATTTATTCTCCTAGTAAACAAATACACAATGTTTAGAACCTTAACCCTGTGATTGTAAGCTTTAGCTTCCTGTGCCATACAACCTGGGCTAGCGCGCTTCAGTCTTCTATTACATACAGCTGTCATCCTGCACCTTAGCTTATTCTGATACCTGTACAATGTTAAGTATCCACAGTGTTATAACCACACATAAAGCCGTCATTAAAAGAAGCCCATAGTAATTTGCCTACTTGTACTATACTAACTACACGAGCCCAGTCTTCTGCCCTAATCCTTTATAACAAGCATGTAGGAGGGAAGAGACATGTACCTAGACTAAGAGAAACAGCGTAAGTATGCAGGAACCAAACAAGTCTACAGTAAGAAAAAATGAAAACCGTATAAAAATAACATCTGTCAAATCCAGTGGGAAAAAAGTTTAATACTCATTTAACTAAACAAAGAGTAGGTCCAGTATGAGAAGGCATCTTGTACCAAAGTAGCAAGTATCTGCTGAAGTTCCCAGAAAATGAATTGTGCAGATAAGCTCTGCCCCGTTCACAGTGCAGCAGGAGAAGCTGAAAATCTACTACTGTTACAAAATCACACTGGAATACCGTAATCCCAAAAAGTCAACACAATTGCTTTTTTTTCTGCTTTATGGAGCATTCACACGACCATAGTTTCAGTCTGCATTTTTTGTGAACCCATTTATTTCAATGGGGCAGCAAAAGATGCGGACAACATACTGTGTGCTGTCTGCATCCGTATGTCCGTTCTGCGGCCACGCAAAACATAGAACATGTCCTATTCTTGTCTGTTTTGTCTGACCGAAAAAAGCATACGGCCATGTAAATGCCCCCTTAATCACTGAATATACTTACATCTGTAAGACCTTTTTGGATTAGGTATATTTTTTTTGCACATAGGTGATATTAAAAAACTACATGAAGTGGGTTTATGTGATGCAATCTGTCACCAGCAACCTTCCTATCCAACTTCCAGCTTCACAACTTTCTGTGGCCAGCCCCTCCCTGGTCCTGTCAATCAAAACAGCCACGGAGGGGCTGGTTACAGAAAGAAGCGGAGCTTAGGCGCAATAAGGGCGATGGTGACGCCCTTATTGCACCAAAGCGCCAATTTGCATACCAAGGAAAAGTGTCATAACTCGAGAATGGCGACTTGGATCAACAAAGGAAAAACAGGGTTTTATAATCAGGTGAACCACAGCTGTGTGTCTATGCAAATTTACAAAACTGGATAGGAAGGTCGCTGGTGACAGATTCCCTGGGGAAATATACGACACATTATACCATAGTCCATTGGATCAGCTGACCATCTAACGTGTATTTGAAATTCGGCCGACATTTGTTTGGCCTATGTTAGACATGCTCAATTTCAACAGGCCTGATCCTTTCTTCAAGGAAGATAAGGAGCCAGAGGTGTATGGCAGCATTTTCCCCTATTCAGAATACATGCATGCTCGGCCAAACCAAGAGTCAATCTGTATGGAGAGGTCATGAGAAATAGCCCAACGAGTACTGGGTTAACACCTACTGAACGTGTACGGCTACTTCAGGGATTTAAATATAAGCTCCCAGGTGAAATGAAATACAATGCTCATGTATAACTGTACATGATTTTGGTACGGCTAACTGCTGCAATGCCACATTGATGAAAATGGGCTGTGTAGCTGTAGTGCAATTCCTTGTATCTGTGTGGGCCGCCGTGCCTGCACCCTGCAAAAAGAAGTCCAACTGCAGCCGTAATGTAGCGCAAGACTGGTTGCAAGTTCTTTTTAATGTGCAGCCAACTATGTGCTGAACTACCCTTTATAACCTTGAGGCATGTGCACAGATGCAAGTATTACCAGTGACATACATGCACAGTAACTTGTGCGCCACTTAAAGGGATTTAACAGATTTCTGGTGTGCAAGGTATTCTTTCTTGTGTAACACAATCCACATACAAATGATACCTCCCTTACAGTAAACGTGACACATGAATACATTTCTAGAAGACTGAAAACCCTTAACCGATTCTGTAGCTTATGTCTGAAACATCAGCAGGTCCAACCTGTATGAGAAAACGCTTTATAAAAGGTGTAAAATCTATCGCCCGCCTGTTTCATCGCATTACACAGTGCTAGCGATCCACTTCAGGAGTGGAAGACCTTCAATTCTGGCCCCTTCACGAGAGAACATTCAGCTTTATTTTTAACCCCTCAGACCGCTGAATCAGGTTACGGGTCCAGGCATTGCCAAACGAATGCCAATGGCCTGTAAAGTGCGAACATGCCTAAAGGGGAGCGTGTCTGACTCACACTGGAACAACGGCGGTGAAGTGTAATACACACGTCTTTATTTTTTTATTACAAAGTTCTGTGCCTAATCATTTCCATACAATGACTGCGAGAAACCAAGTTATGGCAATAGTCTCTGTAAAACTTGCATCAGCGGCCAGCTAAAAGAATGGAGAGAAGATGCCCTCGCGTACTGCCTGTGACTCGTAAGAAAGACTAAATCTACGCCACTTTGTAGGCTATATTAAAATGATAAAACTCCTGACAGCAGTTCACCTGAAGATCATGGACTCCGCGCTCTTACTACGCTGAACTTAAAATGTTAATATGATTAATAGGATTCTGGTATAACAAACTCAAATTCTGTACTGCCTTCCGAAGTAGTTGGTTTAAACATGTTCTGGTTGGACTGCTGAAGGAAGATATCGTCCCAATTTACAGGTTTTGGCCCATCGTTAGAGTGGTCCTCTGCAGATGCCGGTTCAGATTTGTCTGGGTCAATGTCATACACGATTCCGCCGTCACTGATAACAGGGACAGAATTGGAGTTTTCCGCCATGTATGCATACTGCCTAATCTGTAAAGTCTTGCATGGGTTTAGACGGTAAAGCTTTGAATCTCCGGCAGGGTCCATACTGTGAACAGATCGAATGTGTGAAGCCATGACTTGGTAATTAATAAATGAACTACCACAAGTCAAGCACTGATATCTTCTTTCACCAGTATGGTGAATTTCATGCTTTGTGCGATACTCTGCAAGAGGAAAGACTCTCTCGCAGTACCGACAAGGATATTTCTTTTCCCAGGAGTGCACGTTAAAATGTCTTCGTAAACTCGTCAGGCAGACGTAGGATCTTTTGCATACAATGCAGATATAATAGACTCTCCCGTCGACGATGAGCTCATAGTGGTCTTCGTGTTTTATTTTCATCCGTTTACGATCTGGAAAGCCATCATCGTCTTCCAGCTTGGGCAACATATCTTCAGGATCTTCCTTGATGGGGATTACTATGTCGTATGTATCCTCGCCAATGTTTGCATAAACTTTGCATCCTGTAGACAATCCCTCAATCTCCGAGGCCGTGTCCAGCGTAATGATTTTCTTACCGTCCATTATGCGCCGAGGCTCCGAAGAGTCCTTGCTGGTTCCAGAAACAACGTCGGCAATCTTAATTTTGAATTCTCCTGGTTTCGAAGACGATCCGGGGCTGAAGGTGACCACTTGCTTTTTTTGAACGCCATCAAAAGACACATTTTTGTGTGTAATTGTTGGCTGTTCCAAGGACACTGCTGAAGAAATAGGACAAGTTGAAATGCCGTTTCCATCTAATATCAGTTCGGTTTTGGGCTTAATAATACCAATTGGCTGCAGTTTTGGCAAGTTTTGGTTAGCATCAGAAGGTGCTGGCTTCCCGGCCGATGCGGTTGTAACAGAAGATGAAGTGTTCTGGGAAGTCTGGACCGGACTCGCAGTTGTAACCAGTACAGGTTGTGGAGCAGGAGGGGCGAGAGAACCGTTTGTAGGGGGATTTTGAGGCAACTGGTTTGAATTGGTATTACTCGATGCAGCAACCATGTTTTTTAAAGGTGGTTGGGTCACAGGCTTAGTGTTTTCATTAGTCTGCTCAGATTGACTAGAGGGTGCAGGATTTTTTGTGTCTGACACTTGGTCATTAGAACTAGAAATTGGGGTGAGCGCAGGTTCTTTCTTTTCTTTAGTCACCGGTTTGGCTTGCACAGTTTCTGAACAAAAGATTACATCGTCGTCGTCTGACTCGTCTTCTATCACGTGTGTTTCCATATTGGATTCATTAGTGAACGATAAGGAGAATGCTTCGGTGATGACTGGCATTTCCTTGCTCCCCGCAGCTTTACCTGTGCTTGAGGATGGACTGTTTTTTGTAGCTTTTGGGTCCGCATTCGACTGGGCGTCAGGAGCACCATCCTTAACTCCACCAGACATGCTCTTCACTTGTGACAGAGGTATTCCAAGCTCTGCTATAAAAGGAACTCCGAGCAATTTTCCAGATTTTATCAGTTCTTCCAGCATGTCAGATTTCACACGAACAATTTTAGCACTGTAAATATAGTTAAGAATTTCTGCAAAAATTTCAGCTCTGATGAAATTCAACTCCACGACAGGTCCAGCCACAATGAAGAGCTGATGGAAATAAGAGCTACAGGCAGAAAGAATGTTCTTGTGAGCCCGGAATTTGCGGTCCTCAACGATGACTGTGACATCGCAAAACAAGCCCTGCAGCCGCTGGTCATTTAGAGCTTGCAGCAAGCTGCCAGAGTACTGGGTGTCAGTTGCCGTAATCAATTTTTTCGACTCCATGTCTGCAAATAAATACAAAAATGTGACAGCAGATTAGCAATATTCCTCAGTACCCTGCATCTAAAATCCTCTATACACTGCTGCACAGCTTCCTATATCCAGTGACCCTGGACACAATCTTAACCTGGTAGCAAAGACATTTGGGGTACGGCTACATGGGACGGCTTTGTTGCAGATTGCACCCCATGCACTGCATAGATTGACATGCTGCAAATTTTAAGAGGACCTGACACCTCTCTGGACATTTCCGATTTAGCAACTACTTGCATCCCCCTTGTGACGACAATTTGTGCTTTTCCTGATAGAAGTTATGAATGAACTGCCAGCAGTTTGCAGTGAAGGTCTGACACTGGCAGCACCGACTGAATAGGGTCAGACTGTGCAGGGGCACACCCCCAACTGGTAACACCCAGATGGGATCTTTATTGCAGACTGCTAGCAATTCATTCATAACTTCTAGTGTCTAGTAGGGCTGCACGATATGGGAATTTTGTGCGATTGCGATTAGGGCCCTAAAAATTGCGATAACGATATGCGATGCGATATTTTAAGGGAATTGTGCTAGAGGTCTATTTGCTTGGATTTTACCATATGTGGATGGCGCTGTTATGTGGGGGATCTGCGGAGGGCGCTGTTATGGGGGATATGCGATATATCGTGCAGCCCTAGTGTCTAGAGTAATAAAGGAATTGCACATCATACAGTTATAGAACAGATGCTCCAGAATTATTACATGGGGAATGCAAGTAGCTCCTAAAACATACACAGACGTCAGGAGGGGTGACAGGTCCTCTTTAACATCTGCACCACAGGTCAATTTACTCCGCAGATTTTTGTCACAGCACGTGGATGAAATTTCTTAATATCTCTAAATATATAAAATGCTGGCAAATTGGCAGCGTACGTGTCCTGTGTGGACATACCCTAACCATCGTTCTATTGGGAAACAGATAAGGCTAGGTCTACACGACGACATTTGTTGCGCGACATTTTGTTGCACCAATGTCGCGCGACAATTTTTATAATGGCAGTCTATGGTGTCGCACTGCAACATGCTGCGACTGCGACACGACAGTCGCAGAAAAATCCATCTTGAATGGATTTTCTGCGACTGTCGCGTCGCAGCATGTTGCAGTGCGACACCATAGACTGCCATTATAAAAATTGTCGCGCGACATTGGTGCAACAAAATGTCGCGCGACGAAGGTCGTCGTGTAGACCTAGCCTAAAAGATAACCACAGTCATTCAACTTCTTACCCACATCTGACTTACCACTTAGGGCTCATGCACGCGGCCGTAGCCGTTTTTGTCTGCATCCGATCTGCATTTTTTGCGGGTGGGATGCAGACCCATTCACTTCAATGTGCCCATCCGTATGTCCGTTCTGTGGCCCCGCTAAATAACAAAATAGAACATGTCCTATTCTCAACTGTCCTGCGCATAAGTATAGGAGAGTTCTACAGAGGGCATGATGTACCGTTCTGAAAAATGCAGAACGCACGTCTGGTATCTGTGTTTTGCGGACTGCAAAAATGGCTACGGTCGTGTGCATGAGCCCTTCCTGCATTTCTGGGAACTGTTACAAGAGGAAAAAGTCAGGTGTGCCCCCAATAGTTACTAATCATGATAAACTAATTCTGTGCACGCTCTCATGGGCCGGTTGGTGCTTGCAGGATCAGAATATCTTACAAGAATTGCAAGCAATACATCACACGTGCATTATTTGTTGTATAATATAGGAAATTGCGCCATCTAGTGACACGTTCCTATATGGCTGCGTCCCTTCCTGTGCTTTCCTCTATTTTTGTACAAATCCACTGATTACATCTACACAGTGATACCAAACCCATGCATGTAATGTTTAGTATGTTTTTCATTTACGGGTTAATAAACTGCATGTCTCACTTATTTAGGTAGATAGTGGGGGGCGCGGGGTGCAGACTCCCTCATGTGGCTGGACCTTTGGAGAGAAGCATACTTACCTGCTTCCCACCTCTAGGCTCCGGCTCCTTCGCATGTCAACATCCTGTTTATGGTGGGTCACGTCACGCCCAATCACTGGCCAGGATGTTGACACGTGGTGCCCGAAGCAATGAAGCGGAGGTGGTGGTGGTGGTGGTGGTGGTGGTGGTGGTGGGGGGGGGGGGTTTGTGAAGGAGTCGGGGAGCTTATTAAGTACGTTTCCCTCCACAGGCCACATGGCTGAAAGACCCCTGAAGGTGAACAACTCCTTTGACAAACAGGGTATGCTCCATGTACCAGAACAAAAAGTTCTGCAGTTAATCGGCACATATTACACTGAAAGCGGTGACATCTGCGGTGAGAATCCACAGAAAAAAACTGACCTGCCGCCACATAACATCACAGGTCAATGTGTGCACAGATTTTTTTCTGCAGCGTTTCGATGACATTTGCTAAGATCTCATTACTTTGCTGCTACTGTAATATGCTGCAATCCAGGATAGAAATGAGGAAAACCTGCAGTGTTTGCGATGTGTGTAAACATACCCCGAGGCCTCATCCACATTTCTGTGTTGGTTTGTTGGTCTGTGAAAAAAAAGTGTCCATGTATAATCCGTGTTTGATCCCTGTGTCCATTTTTACCCTCCCTGGGTCATCCATAATCAGCGCACGCTGCTCAGCTAAAAATTACATTTCCAAAGCATCTCCTATCAGTCTTCAGTGAAAAACAGACGACCCATAGACTTCAATGGCCGTGTTTGGTCCACGTCACGGACCAAAGTAGTGCATGTCTCCCAGATTTTTTTTCCCCTGACCCATGGTCAGTAAAAAATAGAAATACTGATGTGTGAACTGTATCAAATCAATGGGTACACAGAAAATGTGGACAGCACACGTCAGTGAAAAACGGAAATGTGGACGAGGCCTTAGTGCGGATTTAAAGGGAACCTGTCACCTGGATTTCGTGTATAGAGCTGAGGACATGGGTTGCTAGATGGCCGCTAGCACATCTAAAATACCCAGTCTCCATAGCTCTGTGTGCTTTTATTGTGTAAAAAAAACTATTTGATACATATGCAAATTAACCTGAGACGAGTCCTGTCCCTGACTCATCTCACGTACAGGACTCATCTCAGGTTAATTTGCATATGTTTCAAATCGGTTTTTTTACACCATAAAAGCACACAGAGCTATGGGGACTGGGTATTGCAGATGTGCTAGCGGCCATCTAGCAACCCATGTCCTCAGCTCTATACACAAAATCCCGGTGACAGGTTCCCTTTAAGCATTCTTCTGTAGCCCATACGGCCACATATTGGAGCTCAGGTCGCCCTCGTTCTGTATGTCTGTAGCTGTATACGTGAGCCCCATTATACTACATAGCACCCGCATAAATTTTAAGCTACATTCACATGACTATTTTCAGACAGCATCCGATCCGCATTTTACCCATTAATTTCTATGGTGGTGGGGGGGTGCAAGAAATGCGGACAGCACACACGTTTCACCTAGGGGCTTGGTCACGTCACGTTTTTGTCCCATGTTTAACATATATAATTGGGGGGGGGGGGGGGGGGGGGGAAGTATGAAAAAGTGTAGTACAGCGCTCTTTATGACCAACAACAAAACAAAAAACGAAGGCGGTGCTTTCAGTTGCAATCTGAAAAAAAATTCTAATAAAATTAGCTGAAAGTAATAGGAGGATCAGGTAACCTGCAGACAACAGCATCCCCAATTCACTGCTATAGAAGTTCCGGAAATGAGCCAAGCGCTCATTCAGGTATGAAGTCTCACTGCAGTGAATGGATAGGATGCCGCGCATACGTAGTGCGCTCACCTTCACTTTATGGGACCCATTCTAGAGAGAGGAGCAGGTCCTAAAGGTGGGCCCCGCACCTGTCTGATATACCTCTCACCCTGTTACTCCTCTGCCAATCCCTTCACTGGCTCCCCACTGCCCAGCAAATTCAGTTCAAAATATTAACAAATACATATGGGTCCATTCACACGTCCGTAGTGTATTGCGGATCTGCAATACACCCGGCCGGCACACCCCATAGAACTGCCTATTCTTGTCTGCAATTGCGGACAAGAATAGGACATGCTATATTTTTTTCTGGAGCGCAGGACCGGAAGATCGGGGGCGCGCTCCGGAAATGCGGATCCTCATCCTTTTCTGCCCCAGAGAATGAATGGGTCCGCACCCGTTCCGCAATTTGCTGAACGGATGCGGACCTATTCTACGGACGCGTGAATGGACCCTTAGGCTGTCCACAACCTGTCCCCTCCCTACATCTCTGAGCTACTTTCCCGATACGTCCCCACACGCAATCTCCGATCCTCACAAGACCTTCTCTCCTCTTATCACCTCTTCCCACAATCACCTCCAAGATTTCTCCTGTGCATCCCCCACACTCTGGAACTCTCTACCCCAACATATCAGACTCTGACCTACAGTGGAATCCTTCAAAAGAAACCTGAAAACACCTCTTCAGACAAGCCTACAACCAGTGACCCTGCTGCCTCTATACCGCCATGACCAACTTCTCCCATACCATGTAGATTGTAAGCCCTCATGGGCAGGGCCCTCTCTCTCCTCCTGTACCAGTCTGCAACTCCAGGGGTGTGGAAATCGTATCGCCCGACGCCCGGGACATGCAGTTCCGGGCGCCGGGCAGGAAGTTTGTTCTGTAGCTTAGCCCTGCTGCGGGCAAGTAGCAAGGCTGAGATGGCTTTGTTTACCGGAGCAGTGGATCGGTGACTAGCTGGGGGGCGTGGAGCAGTGACGCAGCCGTGGTGACGGGGGGGGGGGGGGGGGGTGTAGTGACAGCGTGGGGAGGAAGAAATGACAGAGCTATGAGAGGTTCTGTCACGTCTCGGGGGAGGAGCAGTGACAGAGCCAGGGGCATTGACTCTGCCAGCACCCCTCAGAGGACCCCCTTTCTGCAGGTGTTGTCAAACTGGGAAGGTGAGGGGGGTCCTTTCCATGCCACATCAGCAGCTAATTTGGCTAAACCACCTAGAGGTACGGGTAGTAATGTGCTAAGAGCAAGCGTGGGCACTAAACTAATCGCTGTGATCACCAGGCAGTGCGTTCCGGCCTGATTCTGTCCAGAATGCTAACTATATTGTGGGGCAGGAAGGGGCGTAGTGGTCTGTTGAAGTGATTGGCACCATGCCCAACGGCTGTAATGCGATCGGCTGCACAGGATCGCAAGGCACATTATGCCTGCGGTCCAGTCCAAAGCAAGCAGCATTTTGACCGAACCTCAGGCATAATTGTGCCTTGCGATGCCGTGCATCCGATCGCCTGCGGCTACCGTGCCATTCACTTCAATGGATCGTCACGCCACCTCCTGCCCCACAACATGTAGTGCATTCTGGACAGAATCATCTGGTGTGAACGAGGACTAAACTTAGTCAGTTCACACCACAAAGACTGGAACGCAGGCCGGCCTCCTCCCGCCATAAGGAAGCGCGGCGGTGCATTGAAATAGGGTTTTGATTGAAAATTATTTTTTGTATCAGGACAAGTAGATCGAGCCCCCGCTTTAGTCCTTTGACAAGTAGTTTTTTTTTTTATTTCCACACCCCTGAACTCGTCTTGTTCCTGCTTAGTGCAGTTGTCTGTATTATGTATGTGCACTGCATATCATATGTACAGCGCTATGGAATGAATGGCGCTTTAATAATAATAATATTAGTGGCATATCCTAGTGATACGCCACATATTTAGATGGGAAAATCCATTTAACTGATTTGTTAAAAGTTTATAGACAGATAGATCTCCGGTCACTTGCCTTATTTCTGTATATACACACATGCACAAAAAACGTGATGTGAAAGATGCCTGCGTTCACATCTCCAGTGAATGTTTCTGGTGGCCTGTTCCAGCAGAGAATAGCCTGCCGGCGTTCACCGGATCAGGCATTGCCAGATTCAAAAGATCACTGACTATAACAGGATCCGGCGGGGATCCAGCCAAATTTCGGCATAGATGTCAGGTTTCGGCCCTTATCAGAATGACTGCAAATGTCGTACGTCTCCTTGTCTAAAAATACTCCTCAAAAATGAGCATCTTACTCTGCTGGATGATATGTACGGCAACCTCTGGTCATCAGATATGGAATACCATTATGTACGAGAACAGACATCAGGAGTGGTTACAGTTCCTCATTAATGGGGGACTCTGACCCCCCGAACCTGAAATCTGTTCAGGAGTAGTTGTGGCCTGGAGAAAGGCTCCAGAACTGCACAGCTCTGTCCATTGTGTAGTGGGTACTGCAGCGCCGCTCCCATAACCAGCGGTACAGATCCGGTGCTACTCCTGATCAGCAGCGGTGCAGGATATCAGAACCCCGCCGAGCAGATATTGATGGCCTATCCTAAGGAATGTCAATTGTTGAAATTCTGGAGAACTCCTTTAAAAGATCTGTCACAAGATTGAAACCCATCAGCTACAGGTTAGGCGGTAGGCGATGGGGGGTTCCACCTGCTGAGACTGATAATTACTTTGTGCACCCTGTCGAGCACAAGCACTCAGTCTATGAGACTGCTTAAAAAACAGCGCTCGCCTCCCTCTGGCAGGCCCACAGATGTAAATGGAGGGGGGTGGGCAAGCATGACCAAAAGGAATGGAACCTGGAATCACATGCGGAGTGCATAACATTGATGGACCATGACTAGGTATGCCATCAATGTCAGGGAGGAGCGGGTCCCCTGAAGTGAAGGACAGCACACCACAAACGCTATGGGACTGGAGGGCGGCTGCTCCGTTCACTTCGGGTGTCCCTTTCTGGAGACCTGCACCTACCAGACATTGATGGCAGACACCAGATATATGCCCTCAGTGTCCCAGCTGGGCCAACCCCTTTAAGGTTTCTATTCAGTGGCATTTCCTCTCTCCTTGATGGCAACATTCATATACAAGGTGACACCTGATTGTGACCCTGTTAACCCTTTAATGAGGCAGAGAAAACAAATGACGACATTTTTATTCACTGCCGTAAGCCTTGTGTGACGAAGCATGGGTTTGCTGCCTACCTTCACATCTCTGCTGCTCCTGTCACGTGTGTTAGGGCTCATTCACACGACCGTGGTTCGGTTCCACATCTACAAAATTATAGATCATGTCCTATTCTTGTCCGTTTTGCGGACAAGAATAGGCATTTCTGTAATGGGCCGTCTGTTCTGTTCCGTAAATTTCAAAAGGCACACGAGCGGCATCCGTGTTTTACAGATCCGCAATTTGCAGACCGCAAAACAGGGCATGGTCGTGTGAATGAGCCCTTACACCTGATCCATGGCTTTTCCAAACTATCTGAGATGCCCCCCTTCTCATATGACGGTGGGATGAAGGTATGAGAGCGGACACATCTACCCGGCCATCACGTCGCCCTCAGCGTGCCCCATGATCCTCCTCCCAGAGCTGACAACATTGCGGAGGTTTCCCCTCTACAGTCCTAATGCCAACAGATCAGACGCTGTGGGCAGAAACCATGTGCCCGGCGTCAGAGGACCAGTAATACAGGAGCAGTGACTAATCACCATTCATCACTATGGTCATACACATACATACAGGAGCTGGTGCCCATGGGCAGTGCATGGGTGCCAGTCATAACACACCCATCACTTCCATGTGTGCCCAGCTCTTTGTACCAGCATTAACCCCTGAGAGCAGCATCTCCTCCTGCCTCCATGTGCTGCACCAGGAGCACACAGGGATCGTACATGCCGATCGGAGCCCTGCCCTCCCACTGACGGGACCCTCCTGCCATGCTGCCCTCCCTAGCGGCCTACACGCCCAGCCAAGCCGCCGGCCTAGAAGGCCTCAGTGCCCGCCGACACGGAGCACCCCCACCCGGTGTCCAGCCCTGAGCCCCACACCAGCACGGCAACATGGCGGCAGCGGCGCGTACAAAGGCGCCCAGACCGGGGCTGCTGCTACTGCTGCTGCTGATGGCGCCTCTAGGCCTCGAGGCTCAGTCAGCCGCACGCTGCGGCCCGGGCTCCCGAAGCCGCGCTCCGCTCCCTGCCCCGGGGATACCGGCTGTTATAGGACAGGCCAGGCCACGGCCGCCCCCTGCGAAGCGTTTACCTGGTGTCCCCGGGCCACCCGGTGCCTCGGCTTCCGCAGACAACGAATGAACAAGCTCCTCCCGCAGCCACCGAGCACCGCTGCAATACCAAGCTCTGACCTGCAGAGGGCACCGGAGGCGACCCCCCCTCCCCCACTGACCGAAGTGGGAAAAGAAGCGTTCGGGAAATGTCGACAATTTCCGTTCATAACGAATCTCGCGAGAAGTTTATTTATTATTCATTTTCCTTTATATAACGCGCTGTTCTTCACGTCAGTACGGGGGCTTTTATACTGAAGTACTGTGCTGTAGTGTTCCGTCAGTACGGGGGCTTTTATACTGAAGCGCTGTAGTGTTCCTTGTCTTCACGTCACAGTACGGGGGCTTTTATACTGGTGTTATGTTTAAATAAGCCCGCCGGCGGGCACGGTGACCGTACATGACCCGCACCCGATGCTGCCTGATCATGAAGTGGTTCCTGGTTCTCTCCGTACTAAATGGCTTTATATGATTACACTGTACGTAAGTGACGCCATATTACTGGATAGAATAAAAAAAAAAAGATCCCTTTGTTCTGCCGCACAATGCAGTGAGGCGGAGACCAACGCGATTAGCGCCCCCTGGTGTCCAGTGGTGGAAGTGACATCTCCGGTTTTGCCGGAGGCTACCACACAGGCACGATGCGCGCGCTTTTCCCGCGTTCATGTGAGAACTGTCCAGCGTTCTGCTCTTAAGTTTCACGGTTCTTTGTTCTCAAGTTAATAAAAGCTGGCTGACATGTTGTTAAAAAATAAATTAATTACTTTTTCTGCAAGAAAACCTGTCCTGAGCTTGGGAGTGATGGCAGCTTATTCTAAGCTCCTTAATATTAGGGCTCATGCACAACGCTGTGTTTTGTGGTGGTCAAATCTAGTGATCGAGCGCCAAAGTATTCGGGTGTTCGGGCCGAACACATTGCTATGTTCATGTGCTCGGCCGAGCACCCGAGTGTAATGGAAGTCAATGGGAGACAACCAGGCACCCCCTGCTCTGAAGAGGGGAGGGTGCCTGGTCCATTGGAAACGGTCAGAAATTGATGGAAACACCACCGAAATGGATCGGGAACACCATGGGGACAATGTCTGGATACACCCGATGACGCGTTCCGGCCAGCCAAACGTGCGGGGAGGAGATACAGGTATTCGGCCGAGCATGCTCGCTCATCACTAGTCAAATCACTGATTCGCAAAACATGGATATTAGCCTTTTTTTTACTCCTGCAGAACTGTCCTATACTTGTCCGCAAAACGGACAAGAATAGGACAAGTTCTATTTTTTTGCGGGGCCGCGAAACAGACTTACGGATGCATGTTTTGCACCCCCATTAAGATGAATGAATGGGTCCAAATCCGACTCACAAAATAAAGCGGTTCGGATACGGGCTCCAACTACGGCCATGTGCATGAGCCCTTACGATGGGCAGCCATCAACAACACCATAGGCAAACTGATCAAGTTAACCACCTCCGGACCGCTGTACGCACAGACGCGTCCTGGAGGTGGTTGATTCATTCCGAGTGGACGCGCCGGCGCGTCCTCTTGCGAGACGCGAGATTTCCTGTGAACGCGCGCACACAGGCGCGCGCGTTCACAGGATCGGAAGGTAAGCGAGTGGATCACCAGCCTGCCAGCGGCGATCGTTCGCTGGCAGGCTGGAGATGTGATTTTTTTAACCCCTAACAGGTATATTAGACGCTGTTTTGATAACAGCGTCTAATATACCTGCTACCTGGTCCTCTGGTGGTCCCCTTTGTTTGGATCGACCACCAGAGGACACAGCTAGCTCAGTAATATGTTGCACCAAGCACCACTACACTACACTACACCCCCCCTATCACTTATTAACCCTTGATCACCCCATATAGACTCCCTGATCACCCCCCTGTCATTGATCAACCCCCTGTCATTGATCACCCCCCCTGTCATTGATCACCCCCCTGTCATTGATCACCCCCCTGTAAGGCTCCATTCAGACATTTTTTTGGCCCAAGTTAGCGGAAATTATTTTTTTTTTCTTACAAAGTCTCATATTCCACTAACTTGTGTCAAAAAATAAAATCTCACATGAACTCACCATACCCCTCACGGAATCCAAATGCGTAAAATTTTTTAGAGATTTATATTCCAGACTTCTTCTCACGCTTTAGGGCCCCTAGAATGCCAGGGCAGTATAAATACCCCACATGTGACCCCATTTCGGAAAGAAGACACCCCAAGGTATTCCGTGAGGGGCATATTGAGTCCATGAAAGATTGAAATTTTTGTCCCAAGTTAGCGGAAAGGGAGACTTTGTGAGAAAAAAATAAATAAAATCAATTTCCGCTAACTTGTGCCAAAAAAAAAAAAATTTCTATGAACTCGCCATGCCCCTCATTGAATACCTTGGGGTGTCTTCTTTCCAAAATGGGGTCACATGTGGGGTATTTATACTTCCCTGGCATTCTAGGGGCCCTAAAGCGTGAGAAGAAGTCTGGTATCCAAATGTCTAAAAATGCCCTCATAAAAGGAATGTGGGCCCCTTTGCGCATCTAGGCTGCAAAAAAGTGTCACACATCTGGTATCGCCGTACTCAGGAGAAGTTGGGCAATGTGTTTTGGGGTGTCATTTTACATATACCCATGCTGGGTGAGATAAATATCTTGGTCAAATGCCAACTTTGTATAAAAAAAATGGGAAAAGTTGTCTTTTGCCGAGATATTTCTCTCACCCAGCATGAGTATATGTAAAAAGACACCCCCAAACACATTGCCCAACTTCTCCTGAATACGGCGATACCACATGTGTGACACTTTTTTGCAGCCTAGGTGGGCAAAGGGGCCCACATTCCAAAGAGCACCTTTCGGATTTCACAGGTCATTTACCTACTTACCACACATTAGGGCCCCTGGAAAATGCCAGGGCAGTATAACTACCCCACAAGTGACCCCATTTTGGAAAGAAGACACCCCAAGGTATTCCGTGAGGGGCATGGCGAGTTCCTAGAATTTTATATTTTTTGTCACAAGTTAGCGGAAAATGATGATTTTTTTTTTTCCTTACAAAGTCTCATATTCCACTAACTTGTGACAAAAAATAAAAACTTCCATGAACTCACTATGCCCATCACGAAATACCTGGGGGTGTCTTCTTTCCAAAATGGGGTCACTTGTGGGGTAGTTATACTGCCCTGGCATTCTAGGGGCCCAAATGTGTGGTAAGGAGTTTGAAATCAAAATGTGTAAAAAATGACCAGTGAAATCCAAAAGGTGCTCTTTGGAATATGGGCCCCTTTGCCCACCTAGGCTGCAAAAAAGTGTCACACATGTGGTATCTCCGTACTCAGGAGAAGTTGGGGAATGTGTTTTGGGGTGTCATTTTACATATACCCATGCTGGGTGAGAGAAATATCTTGGCAAAAGACAACTTTTCCCATTTTTTTATACAAAGTTGGCATTTGACCAAGATATTTATCTCACCCAGCATGGGTATATGTAAAATGACAACCCAAAACACATTCCCCAACTTCTCCTGAGTACGGCGATACCACATGTGTGGCACTTTTTTGCAGCCTAGGTGGGCAAAGGGGCCCATATTCCAAAGAGCACCTTTCGGATTTCACTGGTCATTTTTTACAGAATTTGATTTCAAACTCCTTACCACACATTTGGGCCCCTAGAATGCCAGGGCAGTATAACTACCCCACAAGTGACCCCATTTTGGAAAGAAGACACCCCAAGGTATTCGCTGATGGGCATAGTGAGTTCATGGAAGTTTTTATTTTTTGTCACAAGTTAGTGGAATATGAGACTTTGTAAGAAAAAAATAAAAATAAAAAAAATCATCATTTTCCACTAACTTGTGACAAAAAATAAAAAATTCTAGGAACTCGCCATGCCCCTCACGGAATACCTTGGGGTGTCTTCTTTCCAAAATGGGGTCACTTGTGGGGTAGTTATACTGCCCTGGCATTCTAGGGGCCCAAATGTGTGGTAAGGAGTTTGAAATCAAATTCTGTAAAAAATGACCTGTGAAATCCGAAAGGTGCTCTTTGGAATGTGGGCCCCTTTGCCCACCTAAGCTGCAAAAAAGTGTCACACATCTGGTATCTCCGTATTCAGGAGAAGTTGGGGAATGTGTTTTGGGGTGTCATTTTACATATACCCATGCTGGGTGAGAGAAATATCTTGGCAAAAGACAACTTTTCCCATTTTTTTATACAAAGTTGTCTTTTGCCAAGATATTTCTCTCACCCAGCATGGGTATATGTAAAATGACACCCCAAAACACATTCCCCAACTTCTCCTGAGTACGGAGATACCAGATGTGTGACACTTTTTTGCAGCCTAGGTGGGCAAAGGGGCCCACATTCCAAAGAGCACCTTTCGGATTTCACAGGGCATTTTTTACAGAATTTGATTTCAAACTCCTTACCACACATTTGGGCCCCTAGAATGCCAGGGCAGTATAACTACCCCACAAGTGACCCCATTTTGGAAAGAAGACACCCCAAGGTATTCGCTGATGGGCATAGTGAGTTCATGGAAGTTTTTATTTTTTGTCACAAGTTAGTGGAATATGAGACTTTGTAAGAAAAAAAAAAAAATCATCATTTTCCGCTAACTTGTGACAAAAAATAAAAAGTTCTATGAACTCACTATGCCCATCAGCGAATACCTTAGGGTGTCTACTTTCCGAAATGGGGTCATTTGTGGGGTGTTTGTACTGTCTGGCCATTGTAGAACCTCAGGAAACATGACAGGTGCTCAGAAAGTCAGAGCTGCTTCAAAAAGCGGAAATTCACATTTTTGTACCATAGTTTGTAAACGCTATAACTTTTACCCAAACCATTTTTTTTTTACCCAAACATTTTTTTTTTATCAAAGACATGTAGAACAATAAATTTAGAGCAAAATTTATATATGGATGTCGTTTTTTTTGCAAAATTTTACAACTGAAAGTGAAAAATTTCATTTTTTTGCAAAAAAATCGTTAAATTTCGATTAATAACAAAAAAAGTAAAAATGTCAGCAGCAATGAAATACCACCAAATGAAAGCTCTATTAGTGAGAAGAAAAGGAGGTAAAATTCATTTGGGTGGTAAGTTGCATGACCGAGCAATAAACGGTGAAAGTAGTGTAGGTCAGAAGTGTAAAAAGTGGCCTGGTCTTTCAGGGTGTTTAAGCCATAGGGGCTGAGGTGGTTAAAGGGAACCTGTCATCAACTTTAGGGTCCATTCACACATCCGTGTGTGTTTTGCAGATCCGCAAAACACGGACATCGGCGATGTGCGTTCCGCATTTTGCGGACCGCACATCGCCGGCACTTAATAGAAAATGCCTAATCTTGTCCGCAATTGCGGACAAGAATAGGACATGTTCTATATTTTTCGGGATCATAATTGCGGACCCGGAAGTGCGGATCCGCAATTCCGGATCCGGGCAGCACATCGTGCTGCCCCATAGAAATGAATGGGTCCACAATTCCGTTCCGCAAAATGCGGAACGAAATTGCAGACGTGTGAATGGACCCTTATGCTGACCTCACTGAGGGCAGCATACAATAGTGACGGAAGTGCTGATTTCAGCGGTGTGTCACTCATGAGCTAAAAGTAAGGGGTTGCCGAGAACCAGCATCATAATCATTACAGCCCAGGCCTCGAAAAGAGTCAAATCTACCTGAGAAGAGTCATGGTTATACATAATCTCCTGCTCTCTCACCCATCTGCTGATGATTGGCAGGTCTCTCCTAGACAGAAAGGGAGAAAACTAGGTAGAAGACTGTCAGTCACCAGCAGGCGGGCAGGAATTTATGAATAACCATGACTCTTCTCAGGTGGCCATGACTCTTTTCCAGTCACTTACTTTTAACTTTTAAATGACAGACCGCTGAAATCAACTCACCTGTCTCTACTTTATTCTGCCATTAGTATGGGCAGCATAAAGTTGATGACAGTTTCCCTTTAAAACCTAAAGATACACCAGACACCTCTCTTTAAAAAAAAAAACAACTTCTGAATATGAAGAAATACCTGAGGAAAAAGGCTGCCACTTTACCAGCGTGCGTTTCCAAAATGACACCTGCACAGCACATCTCAGGCGGCCAAGAGGAAGACTCTGAAGAAAGAAGCTTCTCTGATGCTCCTGAAACAGCCAATAAAAACCCGATCTCCAGAACGTTCATCAGAGGGGTGCTAAAGAGTTCTCTATCTCCAGTCCTGAAGGAATTATCCGATATCAAAGCGGACCTAAGCCGTATGGGTAACTGTGGAAATGCCTGAATCCACCCAAACCACCATCTTGTTGTTTGAGAGAGAAATGCGCCTTCTACAGAAAATGCTCCTCAATGATGCACCTCTTCTCACTGAAGATCAAGAGAACAGGAGTAGAAGGCAATTTTTCATGATTTTGTGCACGTAGTGGTTTAGTGACCCTAACTTTTTTATTTGTTTGACTACCAAAATAATTTTTTGCAATGTTTTTTACTTAACACTTAGTATGTGTTTTTTAGAGATTTTTTTTCCTTTTTTAGGTTTAATTTGGGGAAAACTGCTGATTCTTATTAAAGTCTTTTATTTAATTATAGCTTTTTATTTGTTAAACTTAGGGATGTCCCGATACCGATACCAGTATCGGTATCTGGACCGATACCGGACATTTGCACGAGTACTTGTACTCGTGCAAATGTCCCCGATACCACTGCCGATACCTGTGTGCCGCTTCTAAATGTGGTCCGCGGCCTGCCCCTGCATCTCGCACAGCAAAAAGTAAAAACAGCTGCTTCTTGCTCCCCTCGCCCTGATTACCAGCTGCCTCCGCTGTCCCCGGCTCCTCGCATGTTTAAGACTCCGCCCACAGCCATCCGACGTGACCAGTTCTGCATGTGGTGGAGGTTGTCTGGAAAGAGACTTTTCCCGCGGCTTCTCTGATTAACACTTTCCGCAGCGGCCGCCACCGTCCCCGGCTCCTCCCCCCACAGACATCTGATCTCCGAATCGGAGCACAGGAGCAAGCCAGCCGCGGGAAAAACCTCTCCAGAGTCCAGACACCCTCCGGCCTCCTCACACAGAGTTCGCCTGCCAGTAGTTTTAAAAGTTATAGGAACCGACCCTAGTAAGTTTATAAAGCTTAGTTAGAAGATAATAACCAGTTAGTAGAAATAAAGGTTTTGTACTTTGTCTTCTATGGCCCTGGTCCTTCCCTTCCTGTCTGCAAGCTGCACATTGATCTATAAAAGCAGGCATTATGGCAAGAAGAAAAATACATTACTGTATAATGGCCACAAGACTATTATACTGAGGAGGGAGGGCTTCAAAAATTGTTGTCCTGACTCCATACAGTACGTCTCCTTGTGGCTGCCCCCATACAGTATAACGTCTCCTTGTGGCTGCCCCCATACAGTATAATGTCTCCTTGTGGCTGACCCCATACAGTATAATGTCTCCTTGTGGCTGCCCCATACAGTATAACGTCTCCTTGTGGCTGCCCCCATACAGTATAACGTCTCCTTGTGGCTTGACCCCATACAGTGTAACGTCTCCTTGTGGCTGCCCCCATACAGTATAACGTCTCCTTGTGGCTGCCCCCATACAGTATAACATCTCCTTGTGGCTGCCCCATACAGTATAACGTCTCCTTGTGGCTGACCCCATACAGTATAACGTCTCCTTGTGGCTGACCCCATACAGTATAACGTCTCCTTGTGGCTGACCCCATACAGTATAACGTCTCCTTGTGGCTTGACCCCATACAGTGTAACGTCTCCTTGTGGCTGCCCCCATACAGTATAACGTCTCCTTGTGGCTGCCCCCATACAGTATAACATCTCCTTGTGGCTGCCCCATACAGTATAACGTCTCCTTGTGGCTGACCCCATACAGTATAACGTCTCCTTGTGGCTGACCCCATACAGTATAACGTCTCCTTGTGGCTGACCCCATACAGTATATTGTCTCCTTGCGGCTGCCCCATACAGTATAACGTCTCCTTGTGGCTGACCCCATACAGTATAACGTCTCCTTGTGGCTGCCCCCATACAGTATAACGTCTCCTTGTGGCTGACCCCATACAGTATAACGTCTCCTTGTGGCTGACCCCATACAGTATAACGTCTCCTTGTGGCTGACCCCATACAGTATAATGTCTCTTTGTGGCTGACCCCATACAGTATAACGTCTCCTTGTGGCTGCCCCCATACAGTATAACGTCTCCTTGTGGCTGACCCCATACAGTATAATGTCTCTTTGTGGCTGACCCCATACAGTATAACGTCTCTTTGTGGCACCCATTCAGTGTAATGTCTCCAAACTCTCCTTGGAACCTCAAGTGTTTTTTTTAATTCATGTTGCCCATGACTTTGCCCACAGACATCTGATCTCCGAATCGGAGCACAGGAGCAAGCCAGCCGCGGGAAAAACCTCTCCAGAGTCCAGACACCCTCCGGCCTCCTCACACAGAGTTCGCCTGCCAGTAGTTTTAAAAGTTATAGGAACCAACCCTAGTAAGTGTATAAAGCTTAGTTAGAAGATAATAACCAGTTAGAAGAAATAAAGGTTTTGTACTTTGTCTTCTATGGCCCTGGTCCTTCCCTTCCTGTCTGCAAGCTGCACATTGATCTATAAAAGCAGGCATTAGGGCAAGAAGAAAAATACATTACTGTATAATGGCTACAAGACTATTATACTGAGGAGGGAGGGCTTCAAAAATTGTTGTCCTGACTCCATACAGTACGTCTCCTTGTGGCTGCCCCCATACAGTGTAACGTCTCCTTGTGGCTGCCCCCATACAGTATAACGTCTCCTTGTGGCTGCCCCATACAGTATAACGTCTCCTTGTGGCTGCCCCATACAGTATAACGTCTCCTTGTGGCTGACCCCATACAGTATAACGTCTCCTTGTGGCTGACCCCATACAGTATAACGTCTCCTTGTGGCTGCCTCCATACAGTATAATGTCTCCTTGTGGCTGCCCCATACAGTATAACATCTCCTTGTGGCTGCCCCCATACAGTATAACGTCTCCTTGTGGCTGCCCCCATACAGTATAACGTCTCCTTGTGGCTGCCCCATACAGTATAACGTCTCCTTGTGGCTGCCCCATACAGTATAACGTCTCCTTGTGGCTGACCCCATACAGTATAACGTCTCCTTGTGGCTGACCCCATACAGTATAACGTCTCCTTGTGGCTGCCTCCATACAGTATAATGTCTCCTTGTGGCTGCCCCATACAGTATAACATCTCCTTGTGGCTGCCCCCATACAGTATAACGTCTCCTTGTGGCTGCCCCCATACAGTATAATGTCTCCTTGTGGCTGACCCCATACAGTGTAACGTCTCCTTGTGGCTGCCCCATACAGTATAACGTCTCCTTGTGGCTGACCCCATACAGTATAACGTCTCCTTGTAGCTGCCCCCATACAGTATAACGTCTCCTTGTGGCTGCTCCCATATAGTATAACGTCTCCTTGTGGCTGACCCCATACAGTATAACGTCTCCTTGTGGCTGCCCCCATATAGTATAACGTCTCCTTGTGGCTGACCCCATACAGTATAACGTCTCCTTGTGGCTGACCCCATACAGTATAATGTCTCTTTGTGGCTGACCCCATACAGTATAACGTCTCTTTGTGGCACCCATTCAGTGTAATGTCTCCAAACTCTCCTTGGAACCTCAAGTGTTTTTTTAAATTCATGTTGCCCATGACTTTGCCCACAGACATCTGATCTCCGAATCGGAGCACAAGAGTAAGCCAGCCGCGGGAAAAACCTCTCCAGAGTCCAGACACCCTCCTCACACAGAGTTCGCCTGCCAGTAGTTTTAAAAGTTATAGGAACCGACCCTAGTAAGTGTATAAAGCTTAGTTAGAAGATAATAACCAGTTAGAAGAAATAAATGTGTTGTACTTTGTCTTCTATGGCCCTGGTCCTTCCCTTCCTGTCTGCAAGCTGCACATTGATCTATAAAAGCAGGCATTAGGGCAAGAAGAAAAATACATTACTGTATAATGGCCACAAGACTATTATACTGAGGAGAGAGGGCTTCAAAAATTGTTGTCCTGACTCCATACAGTACGTCTCCTTGTGGCCCCCATACAGTCTCCTTGTGACTGCCCCCATACAGTATAACGTCTCCTTGTGGCTGACCCCATACAGTATAACGTCTCCTTGTGGCTGACCCCATACAGTATAACGTCTCTTTGTGGCTGCCCCCATACAGTGTAACGTCTCCTTGTGGCTGACCCCATACAGTATAACGTCTCTTTGTGGCTGCCCCCATACAGTATAATGTCTCCTTGTGGCTGACCCCACAGTATAACGTCTCTTTGTGGCTGCACCCATTCAGTGTAAAGTCTCCTAACTCTCCTTGGAACCTCAAGTGTTTTTTTTAATTCATGTTGCCCATGACTTTGCCCACAGACATCTGATCTCCGAATCGGAGCACAGGAGCAAGCCAGCCACGGGAAAAGCCTCTCCAGAGTCCAGACACCCTCCTCACACAGAGTTTGCCTGCCAGGAGTTTCCAAAGGTAGAGGAACCGACCCTAGTAAATAATAAGCTTAGGAGAAATTCAGTAAAAAGAGAATATAAAATAAGGTGGAGGGGGGAGGAAATGGGCATATAACAGTGTTTCCCAACCAATGTACCTCCAGCAGTTGCAAAACTACACCTCCCAGCATGCAAAGGCTGTCAAGGCATTCTGGGAGATGTAGTTTTGCAACTGCTGGAGGCACATTGGTTGTGAAACATGGTTATATGCCCATTTATTAATTTATTAACCCTTGTACAACTGCGCCGCTGTTTCTTTGTACAAGTTTGATAAATCTCCCCTATGACTAAATTAAATTGAAATTTGCTGTAACATTACTACTACCAAAAAGGTGAAGAAACTTATTTATTGCATCCTTTCAGTGCACAGAGCAAAATGTCAGCAGTGTGGAAGCATTTCAAAATTTGTGAGGACAACCCACGCATGGCAGAATGCAATCTTTGTTCTACAAAGATATCAAGAGGAGGTGCAAAAGTTAGCTCATATAATACTAGCAATCTTATAAAACACCTAAAAATAAAACATAAAAATGAGCATGGAGAATTTGCTGCTGTTTCTACCAGCAGTGCTCGGCAGCCAACACTGGAGGAAACGCTAGCAAGACGAGAAAGATTTTCAAGAGATAACCCAAGAGCTATACAAATAACAGAGGCGCTTACTCAGTTTATTATTCTTGATGATCAACCACTGTCAATAGTGGATAACATGGGTTTTCGAAGATTTGTTAATGTTTTAGAGCCAAAGTACGAGATTCCCAGTCGCCACTATGTCACTGATGTAATCTTACCACAAATACATGACACCGTTAAAAAGCATGTCACCAGCATGTTGCAGGTGAAGAAGAATGCCATCAGCTTCACTACTGACATATGGAGCTGCAGTGTGAGTCCAGTGTCCTTAATTAGCTTAACAGCGCAGTGGATAGATGAGGATTTTTCTCTAAAACAAGTTATGCTCCATGCAAAGGCATTTCAAGGCTCTCACACTGGTCAAGCAATAGCAAACATCCTTCAGGAAATGCTTGAGACTTGGGCAATTCCTAAAAGTTCTGTTCATGTTGTGGTCCGTGACAGTGCCAAAAATATGATAAAAGGCATGGATGAAGCTGGACTTTGCAGTATTTCCTGTGTGGCACATACACTGCAACTGGCTGTCTCAGAGGGCCTGTTAGCACAGCGCAGCATTGCTGATGCTCTGGGAATAGGGCGCAAAATAGTCGGCCACTTCAAACATTCAAACCTGGCATACTCTCGCTTACAAGATATTCAAAAGCAGCTTGGTCAACCAAATAAAAGGCTTCAACAAGACGTGCAGACTCGTTGGAACAGCACGTTTTACATGCTACAGTCATTGAATGAGCAGAAACGGGCACTAGGAGTATATATGTCTGAGCATGAGCTTCTGGCCACTTTCACTGCAAATCACTGGAATCTAATGGAGAAAGTGTTACACGTCTTGGCTCCCTTTGAAGAGCTGACACGTCAAGTAAATTCTGCGGATGCTTTTGCGTCTGATGTTATTCCTGCTGTGACTGTGCTGCAGAGACTGCTATCAAAAGAGGATGATGACCATGGTATTAAAAAAATGAAGAGCACTTTGCTTGCTGCTTTGCAGAAACGCTTTTCTGATACAGAGCGCAATCCACTATACTACATAGCAACAATAATTGATCCAAGGTAATGCAGTAACTTTTAAATAAAGCTTTAATTTGCTCATAAATCTTGGGGGGGAATGATGTGTTTCATCATGAAACACATCATTCCTCCCAACATTTACAGGGAGTGCAGAATTATTAGGCAAATGAGTATTCTGACCACATCATCCTCTTTATGCATGTTGTCTTACTCCAAGCTGTATAGGCTCGAAAGCCTACTACCAATTAAGCATATTAGGTGATGTGCATCTCTGTAATGAGAAGGGGTGTGATCTAATGACATCAAAACCCTATATTAGGTGTGCATAATTATTAGGCAACTTCCTTTCCTTTGGCAAAATGGGTCAAAAGAAGGACTTGACAGGCTCAGAAAAGTCAAAAATAGTGAGATATCTTGCAGAGGGATGCAGCACTCTTAAAATTGCAAAGCTTCTGAAGCGTGATCATCGAACAATCAAGCGTTTTATTCAAAATAGTCAACAGGGTCGCAAGAAGCGTGTGGAAAAACCAAGGCGCAAAATAACTGCCCATGAACTGAGAAAAGTCAAGCGTTCAGCTGCCAAGATGCCACTTGCCACCAGTTTGGCCATATTTCAGAGCTGCAACATCACTGGAGTGCCCAAAAGCACAAGGTGTGCAATACTCAGAGACATGGCCAAGGTAAGAAAGGCTGAAAGACGACCACCACTGAACAAGACACACAAGCTCAAACGTCAAGACTGGGCCAAGAAATATCTCAAGACTGATTTTTCTAAGGTTTTATGGACTGATGAAATGAGAGTGAGTCTTGATGGGCCAGATGGATGGGCCCGTGGCTGGATTGGTAAAGGGCAGAGAGCTCCAGTCCGACTCAGACGCCAGCAAGGTGGAGGTGGAGTACTGGTTTGTGCTGGTATCATCAAAGATGAGCTTGTGGGGCCTTTTCGGGTTGAGGATGGAGTCAAGCTCAACTCCCAGTCCTACTGCCAGTTTCTGGAAGACACCTTCTTCAAGCAGTGGTACAGGAAGAAGTCTGCATCCTTCAAGAAAAACATGATTTTCATGCAGGACAATGCTCCATCACACGCGTCCAAGTACTCCACAGCGTGGCTGGCAAGAAAGGGTATAAAAGAAGAAAATCTAATGACATGGCCTCCTTGTTCACCTGATCTGAACCCCATTGAGAACCTGTGGTCCATCATCAAATGTGAGATTTACAAGGAGGGAAAACAGTACACCTCTCTGTACAGTGTCTGGGAGGCTGTGGTTGCTGCTGCACGCAATGTTGATGGTGAACAGATCAAAACACTGACAGAATCCATGGATGGCAGGCTTTTAAGTGTCCTTGCAAAGAAAGGTGGCTATATTGGTCACTGATTGGTTTTTGTTTTGTTTTTGAATGTCAGAAATGTATATTTGTGAATGTTGAGATGTTATATTGGTTTCAATGGTAAAAATAAATAATTGAAATGGGTATATATTTGTTTTTTGTTAAGTTGCCTAATAATTATGCACAGTAATAGTCACCTGCACACACAGATATCCCCCTAAAATAGCTAAAACTAAAAACAAACTAAAAACTACTTCCAAAAATATTCAGCTTTGATATTAATGAGTTTTTTGGGTTCATTGAGAACATGGTTGTTGTTCAATAATAAAATTAATCCTCAAAAATACAACTTGCCTAATAATTCTGCACTCCCTGTATTTCATGTAAAACAATGCTTTTTAAGCAACCTTCCTTAAATTATTAACAAATTGGTTAAAGGGCACCTATTTAAACAAAACTGCAGCCTCCTCCAAAACCCCTTAGCTGCCTTTACCATCTCCATTATAGGTGCGTTTTCCACCATCAGAGGTAGAAAAAAGCTTTTTACCAATTTGCTAATAATTTAGGGAAAGGAACAAAGAGAAATAAAACTCTACAAACTAAACATTACTGGACTTTATCAGTTATATTCTAGATAATAATAACTTACCCTTTCAACGCACTTTTTGATAGGAATCACCCGATGTTACTTTGTCCTTGAAGATGAATTAGCTTCTATTGATATTGTCTTCACCTATAGGATCCATCCATTGCATGGACTGGGCCCAAGGTACTTAAACATAGCAATAATAAGATTTGCATATGCTCTTCACCTATAGGACCCATCCATCTTATGGACTCCCCCCTAGGTCTTAAATATATCTCTAACTAGATATGATCTTCACCTATAGGACCCATCATTTTTTAGATTGGGCCCTAGGAACTTATGCATATCTCTAACAAGATGATGTTCTAGTCGTTGCCTTTTGGATCCATCCTTCTTATGGATCAGATTCCTTGTACTCAAGCACTTCTTTTCTTGTAAAAGAACATCTGGAGGCACATACTCTCTGGTATAATAAAACCAACATAAAACCCTAGAGCACAGTATTATATCAACTTTGTTCAAATTTTGAGAGAACATAGCTTTGCCAAAGCCCTAGTTCTGAACCTTGACTCTGCTATGTATTCTATTTCATGTAAAACAATGCTTTTTAAGCAACCTTCCTTAAATTATTAACAAATTGGTTAAAGGGCACCTATTTAAACAAAACTGCAGCCTCCTCCAAAACCCCTTAGCTGCCCTTACCATCTCCATTATAGGTGCGTTTTCCACCATCAGAGGTAGAAAAAAGCTTTTGCCAATTTGCTAATAATTTAGGGAAAGGAACAAATAGAAATGACATGAAGAAATAGCATAAAACTCTACAAACTAAACATTACTAGACTTTATCAGTTATATTCTAGATAATAATAACTTACCCTTTCAACGCACTTTTTGATAGGAATCACCCGATGTTACTTTGTCCTTGAAGATGAATTAGCTTCTATTGATATGGTCTTCACCTATAGGATCCATCCATTGCATGGACTGGGCCCAAGGTACTTAAACATAGCAATAATAAGATTTGCATATGCTCTTCACCTATAGGACCCATCCATCTTATGGACTCCCCCCTAGGTCTTAAATAAATCTCTAACTAGATATGATCTTCACCTATGGGACCCATCATTTTTTAGATTGGGCCCTAGGAACTTATGCATATCTCTAACAAGATGATGTTCTAGTCGTTGCCTTTTGGATCCATCCTTCTTATGGATCAGATTCCTTGTACTCAAGCACTTCTTTTCTTGTAAAAGAACATCTGGAGGCACATACTCTCTGGTATAATAAAACCAACATAAAACCCTAGAGCACAGTATTATATCAACTTTGTTCAAATTTTGAGAGAACATAGCTTTGCCAAAGCCCTAGTTCTAAACCTTGACTCTGCTATGTATTCTATTTCATGTAAAACAATGCTTTTTAAGCAACCTTCCTTAAATTATTAACAAATTGGTTAAAGGGCACCTATTTAAACAAAACTGCAGCCTCCTCCAAAACCCCTTAGCTGCCCTTACCATCTCCATTATAGGTGCGTTTTCCACCATCAGAGGTAGAAAAAAGCGTTTGCCAATTTGCTAATAATTTAGGGAAAGGAACAAATAGAAATGACATGAAGAAATAGCATAAAACTCTACAAACTAAACATTACTAGACTTTATCAGTTATATTCTAGATAATAATAACTTACCCTTTCAACGCACTTTTTGATAGGAATCACCCGATGTTACTTTGTCCTTGAAGATGAATTAGCTTCTATTGATATGGTCTTCACCTATAGGATCCATCCATTGCATGGACTGGGCCCAAGGTACTTAAACATAGCAATAATAAGATTTGCATATGCTCTTCACCTATAGGACCCATCCATCTTATGGACTCCCCCCTAGGTCTTAAATATATCTCTAACTAGATATGATCTTCACCTATAGGACCCATCATTTTTTAGATTGGGCCCTAGGAACTTATGCATATCTCTAACAAGATGATGTTCTAGTCGTTGCCTTTTGGATCCATCCTTCTTATGGATCAGACTCCTTGTCCTCAAGCACTTCTTTTCTTGTAAAAGAACATCTGGAGGCACATACTCTCTGGTATAATAAAACCAACATAAAATCCTAGAGCACAGTATTATATCAACTTTGTTCAAATTTTGAGAGAACATAGCTTTGCCAAAGCCCTAGTTCTGAACCTTGACTCTGCTATGTATTCTATTTCATGTAAAACAATGCTTTTTAAGCAACCTTCCTTAATTAACAAATTGGTTAAAGGGCAGCTATTTAAACAAAACTGCAGCCTCCTCCAAAACCCCTTAGCTGCCCTTACCATCTCCATTATAGGTGCGTTTTCCAACATCAGAGGTAGAAAAAAGCTTTTACCAATTTGCTAATAATTAAGGGAAAGGAACAAATAGAAATGACATGAAGAAATAGCATAAAACTCTACAAACTAAACATTACTGGACTTTATCAGTTATATTCTAGATAATAATAACTTACCCTTTCAACGCACTTTTTGATAGGAATCACCCGATGTTACTTTGTCCTTGAAGATGAATTAGCTTCTATTGATATGGTCTTCACCTATAGGATCCATCCATTGCATGGACTGGGCCCAAGGTACTTAAACATAGCAATAATAAGAAATTATGGGTATAGTAGCTCACCCCTCCTGATATCATGAGCCGGTGCTCACACTAAGGTGTGGTTCACCCCAACCACAATGTAGTATAGAGAGGATAAATATATATAGTGGGCACTCAATATCTGCAGCTGCACTCAGGGTACAACACGTTTATTATATATAATATTAAATATAACATTCAAAAACACATAGTATCACATAAGAATTAATGGCAATTAATATGGCAATCTGATAAAAATTGATAAAAATTGTTAATTCATTAAGACCATCCTAAAAGTTCCTAAAAATCTTTCACACTAATTATGTGGTTATTTCAAGTCCCGATATTTCAAGCACTTGTTTGTGCTATACCCGTGCTGTTCATGGGTTAAAAAAGTCTCAAATATAGATGATCAGGGTGGTAATGAGGGGTTAGTTTTATGCAGTGTATATTTTGTACTCACTGTCTATAGTCCGGTCTTTTTCTATCACTGCCTGTAGTGGCGTCCCACTACAAGTCAGCGCACTCCCCCCTCTTCTTCTGTCCGGCAGCGTGTGTGGATCTGCGGTTTGTCCTAGTCACGGATACCGCGTCTGTTTGGTAAGGTGGTTCCGGTTTTCTGCTCAGCGTCCCACGTGTTGAAGATGTCTCACGTGATCGGAGCTTGAGGAAATTCCACGTGATCTGTGTTCTGTTCCGGAGGCGGTACCAACCCCCGTATAGATATAAGTTAGCACAGATGTTTCCTGGAATTTTTCACAATAATGCCGGTAATTGAGATGCTGTACAGTGTCTTCTTAGTATGGGGATCTCATCCGCTATCGCTATACGCGTTTCGGGGTCACCTACCCCTTCATCAGTAGCTAATTTCTGAGATCCATCTTACTTCCTTATATAGTCATATAGGTTACACCCTTTAATTTAGTTAGAGTTCTTTATAAAATCTGGTTCGGATCTTATAGGATTTTGAAGTTAATTACGTTCTTCATATCAGAATATATTCATGCAGTGTGTTCTTTGTAATATATTCGTACGATTCTTTTTCTTTCTTTAATATTCTTATATAGCTATAGGGCTATAAATTTCATAAAACCCTAGATTTCATAAAACCATAGTCTCCATCCACAATCTATTATCAAGACAGTGGGTATTCTCTACTCCATATGTATTTGCTATCTAATATTATCGATATTTTTCTACCACAATTCATAAAATTACTATTAATGAATAATTAATACATAATAAATAAAACAAAATTTTTTTATAAAAATTTCCTAAAAATTTCATAAAATTTCATAAAATTTCATCATGTAACTTCATTTTTCGGCTATATGTTTTCAGCTATATGTTTTCTGAAAACATCAGCTGAAAACATATAGCCGAAAAATGAAGTTACATGATGAAATTTTATGAAATTTTATGAAATTTTTAGGAAATTTTTATAAAAAAATTTTGTTTTATTTATTATGTATTAATTATTCATTAATAGTAATTTTATGAATTGTGGTAGAAAAATATCGATAATATTAGATAGCAAATACATATGGAGTAGAGAATACCCACTGTCTTGATAATAGATTGTGGATGGAGACTATGGTTTTATGAAATCTAGGGTTTTATGAAATTTATAGCCCTATAGCTATATAAGAATATTAAAGAAAGAAAAAGAATCGTACGAATATATTACAAAGAACACACTGCATGAATATATTCTGATATGAAGAACGTAATTAACTTCAAAATCCTATAAGATCCGAACCAGATTTTATAAAGAACTCTAACTAAATTAAAGGGTGTAACCTATATGACTATATAAGGAAGTAAGATGGATCTCAGAAATTAGCTACTGATGAAGGGGTAGGTGACCCCGAAACGCGTATAGCGATAGCGGATGAGATCCCCATACTAAGAAGACACTGTACAGCATCTCAATTACCGGCATTATTGTGAAAAATTCCAGGAAACATCTGTGCTAACTTATATCTATACGGGGGTTGGTACCGCCTCCGGAACAGAACACAGATCACGTGGAATTTCCTCAAGCTCCGATCACGTGAGACATCTTCAACACGTGGGACGCTGAGCAGAAAACCGGAACCACCTTACCAAACAGACGCGGTATCCGTGACTAGGACAAACCGCAGATCCACACACGCTGCCGGACAGAAGAAGAGGGGTGAGTGCGCTGACTTGTAGTGGGACGCCACTACAGGCAGTGATAGAAAAAGACCGGACTATAGACAGTGAGTACAAAATATACACTGCATAAAACTAACCCCTCATTACCACCCTGATCATCTATATTTGAGACTTTTTTAACCCATGAACAGCACGGGTATAGCACAAACAAGTGCTTGAAATATCGGGACTTGAAATAACCACATAATTAGTGTGAAAGATTTTTAGGAACTTTTAGGATGGTCTTAATGAATTAACAATTTTTATCAATTTTTATCAGATTGCCATATTAATTGCCATTAATTCTTATGTGATACTATGTGTTTTTGAATGTTATATTTAATATTATATATAATAAACGTGTTGTACCCTGAGTGCAGCTGCAGATATTGAGTGCCCACTATATATATTTATCCTCTCTATACTACATTGTGGTTGGGGTGAACCACACCTTAGTGTGAGCACCGGCTCATGATATCAGGAGGGGTGAGCTACTATACCCATAATTTTTTGTAACTCTTTTCACCCAATAGTTGTGCTCCCCCCCCAGATAAGCATGGATATCTGGAGCTTCATAGAGGGTCAAAAATCAAGATTAGACAATTACCTATTTGATGACGCTAATACAATAGAAGAAACGACAGACAGACCTATGACGGAGGTCTTCAGAGAACTTGAGTTCCTATTAATAAAACAACTTAAACAAAGGTGGGAAATAAAATCATTGAATCGCCACCTCGAACATGGAATTATACCAAGAGGACTCAGGTTATCTAGGACCCCCGCGCAGGATCTATATAGTGAAACTTTTGATAAAGAATGGGATGACCTACTGAAATCACAATCGGTAGCCCTTGTACAACTGGTTGTAAAAAGAAGGACATCAATATTGGAGGAAGTATCAGGGAAAATTGAAGCATTAAGAGAAACCCTGGATAAATTCCCTAAAAATGAGCATTTTAAAAATTGGCATGAAAGAATATGCAAACAATTAGGGACAGTTGAACAAGAAATCATCTCAAAAAAGAGCAGAAAAATACAAAATCTATTGAAGAGTGATAAACCAGTGGACAGACAATATATAAAAGAGGATAGAATACAGACTAATAAAACTACAAATCAAAGGGAAAAAGAGAAAGATACAGAGCAAAATGAAGAAAGATCAGTACAATACAATATCCAAACCACAAATAGATATGAGGCACTAAGTAACCCCCATTTTTTAGATCGTACACCCCCACACCACAGGATACGGACGAGATCCTCCCGACAATCACCACAAGACCAACACTACACAACACCAGTTATGGGACACAATTACAACTTGAGACACAGGGACGAGATGCAGAAGCCGAATCAGGAATATCACTCTCAGAGAACACACCAAGGGAAGAATCAATACACGCCTCACTTCAACAAGGAAATATATATAGGGAACCAGCACAAACACTATCACAGTCAGAACACCGAAAAAAGACAACACGAAGAGGGAAGGGAAAGAAGAGAAAGGGGGAACCCCAGGAGACACTAACTGAGGAAGAGAACTCAGTAATTAATTTAAGTTTAATTATTTTATCACCAGCACAATATACACTGTTAAATAAGGGTTTAAAATTTGCACCCACAACACAATTAAGTAAATTTGACACTTATATTGGTATTGAAAAATTTGTACGGAAACTTTGCCTAAAAAAATATTTCCTAAGAAATCCCATATTACCAAGAGAGGAAAAACAGGAATTGTATATACACACGGATTTAAAACTAAAAAGTAAAATGTACCCAAGGCACGAAATGGGACATGATTTAATTACTTTTAAGAAAAATGTAGAAATGGACATAAGAAAAATCAAAGGAGACCATAGGAGATTCAACAACTTAAAACCGCATGAAATTCAGGCAATTAAGTTGTTACAACAGAATGACAATATAACCATACGCCCTGCGGATAAGGGAGGAGCCATAGTTATTTTAGATACATGTAAATATGACAGTGAATGTAAGGAACAATTGGGAGACAATGAAACGTATAAGAAATTGAAAAAGGACCCAATAAAGGAATATAGTGAAAGTTTGGGATCATATGTAGAGCAGGGCCATAGAAGAGGATTTCTCAATGAACAGGAATCTAAGTTCATTATGGGAACCCCGCAACGAATGCCTGTCTTTTACACGATACCAAAAATACATAAAGACCCATTTAATCCCCCAGGAAGACCTATTATTTCTGGTATAGGATCATATACCTCTAACCTGTCCCAATACCTAGATAGATTATTACAGCCAGCAGTTAGAAAAATACCCTCATACATTAGAGATACCACTCAGATTGTACAAACTATTGAGAATTTAAAATATAACCCCAAGTGGATCCTTGGTACTCTTGATGTTACCTCCTTATATACAATAATAAGACATGACCAAGGATTAGAAGCGTTAATGCAACAACTAACAGTATATGGGGAATATGCATCAGAACAAGTAAGATTTATAATGGAAGGAGTTGAACATATCCTTACTCATAATTACTTCTCATATGATTCTGAGTTTTATCTCCAGATAAGGGGAACCGCCATGGGCACCAGGTTCGCCCCCAGCTACGCTAATTTGTTCATGGCGCATTGGGAGGATCAACATATAGCGCCAAAGATGGGGGAGAACCTGGTGCTCTGGCGAAGATTTATAGATGATGTGATTTTTATATGGCAGGGAACAGAAGAAGAACTATTAATGTTCTTCAATGAAATAAATACGAATGAAAATAATATAAGATTCAAGCTAAGTATGAGCAAGAAACAGATAGAATTTTTAGACTTGACTATCAAAGTGGAAAATGAAAGATTAATATGCCACACATATCAGAAAGAGGTGGCTAGAAACAGTTATATTCTATACACCAGCTGCCACCTACCAAGGTGGCTGCTAAATATTCCTAAGGGGCAATTTAGAAGGTTAAGGCGAAATTGTACAAAGAATGAGGATTACATTAGGGAGGCGGCAGATATGAAGGAACAATTTCTTATAAAGAAGTACCCCATCAAACAGGTGGATAAATCCCTGAAAGAAGTATGTAATATGAACAGAGGAATATTCTTTGAAGAAAAAGAAAGCCTAGGGATAGATAAAGAAATAGATAAGAAAACAGATGATCTAGTGAGGATCATTCTACCCTATAGCGCACAATATAAGAAAATTGAGACCATCATAAAAAATCATTGGCACCATGTTGTGAAAGATAAATTAATAGGACCATATTTAACTAGTGGTCCGCGAATGGTATACACGAAGGCCCCAAACCTATCTGTAAAGGTAGCACCAACAATAAAAAATAGGAAGAACACTAAACACAATATATTTGGTTTAAAGGGATTTTATAGATGTAACAAGTGTAATAATTGTAAGAATACGAAATTTCCCAAAAAAACAAGCAAAGCCTCCTCTAATACAAGTACATTTTCATATGAAATCGATACATTTTTATCCTGCAATACATCTAACGTCCTATATTTAATTGAATGTCCTTGTAGGAAACAGTATATAGGACGTACAAAAAGATTATTGAAAACCAGAATAGGAGAACATATGACGAAAATCAGGTCAGGATATGAGAAACATTCACTGTCTAAACATTTTAAAATTTTTCATAATCAAGATCCTACTTTGTTAAAATTCATGGCATTTGAAAAAATTGATATACATTGGAGAGGAGGGGACCATATCTCGAATATGTCGCGACAGGAAGCAAGACGTATATATGATTTTAATACCTTGCAACCCGAAGGTTTAAATGCGGACTTCGAGATATTTGGATTCCTATAAATGGGTGTGGTGCCCCTCGTTGATGGGATATCGGTGTCCTTAATATATCGTGGACATCCGGTTTCCTCTTGATGAGGGGCCCCTCACCTTTACTCCCTCAGAAAACATATAGCTGAAAACATATAGCCGAAAAATGAAGTTACATGATGAAATTTTATGAAATTTTATGAAATTTTTAGGAAATTTTTATCAAAAAATTTTGTTTTATTTATTATGTATTAATTATTCATTAATAGTAATTTTATGAATTGTGGTAGAAAAATATCGATAATATTAGATAGCAAATACATATGGAGTAGAGAATACCCACTGTCTTGATAATAGATTGTGGATGGAGACTATGGTTTTATGAAATCTAGGGTTTTATGAAATTTATAGCCCTATAGCTATATAAGAATATTAAAGAAAGAAAAAGAATCGTACGAATATATTACAAAGAACACACTGCATGAATATATTCTGATATGAAGAACGTAATTAACTTCAAAATCCTATAAGATCCGAACCAGATTTTATAAAGAACTCTAACTAAATTAAAGGGTGTAACCTATATGACTATATAAGGAAGTAAGATGGATCTCAGAAATTAGCTACTGATGAAGGGGTAGGTGACCCCGAAACGCGTATAGCGATAGCGGATGAGATCCCCATACTAAGAAGACACTGTACAGCATCTCAATTACCGGCATTATTGTGAAAAATTCCAGGAAACATCTGTGCTAACTTATATCTATACGGGGGTTGGTACCGCCTCCGGAACAGAACACAGATCACGTGGAATTTCCTCAAGCTCCGATCACGTGAGACATCTTCAACACGTGGGACGCTGAGCAGAAAACCGGAACCACCTTACCAAACAGACGCGGTATCCGTGACTAGGACAAACCGCAGATCCACACACGCTGCCGGACAGAAGAAGAGGGGTGAGTGCGCTGACTTGTAGTGGGACGCCACTACAGGCAGTGATAGAAAAAGACCGGACTATAGACAGTGAGTACAAAATATACACTGCATAAAACTAACCCCTCATTACCACCCTGATCATCTATATTTGAGACTTTTTTAACCCATGAACAGCACGGGTATAGCACAAACAAGTGCTTGAAATATCGGGACTTGAAATAACCACATAATTAGTGTGAAAGATTTTTAGGAACTTTTAGGATGGTCTTAATGAATTAACAATTTTTATCAATTTTTATCAGATTGCCATATTAATTGCCATTAATTCTTATGTGATACTATGTGTTTTTGAATGTTATATTTAATATTATATATAATAAACGTGTTGTACCCTGAGTGCAGCTGCAGATATTGAGTGCCCACTATATATATTTATCCATAGCAATAATAAGATTTGCATATGCTCTTCACCTATAGGACCCATCCATCTTATGGACTCCCCCCTAGGTCTTAAATAAATCTCTAACTAGATATGATCTTCACCTATGGGACCCATCATTTTTTAGATTGGGCCCTAGGAACTTATGCATATCTCTAACAAGATGATGTTCTAGTCGTTGCCTTTTGGATCCATCCTTCTTATGGATCAGACTCCTTGTACTCAAGCACTTCTTTTCTTGTAAAAGAACATCTGGAGGCACATACTCTCTGGTATAATAAAACCAACATAAAACCCTAGAGCACAGTATTATATCAACTTTGTTCAAATTTTGAGAGAACATAGCTTTGCCAAAGCCCTAGTTCTGAACCTTGACTCTGCTATGTATTCTATTTCATGTAAAACAATGCTTTTTAAGCAACCTTCCTTAAATTATTAACAAATTGGTTAAAGGGCACCTATTTAAACAAAACTGCAGCCTCCTCCAAAACTCCTTAGCTGCCCTTACCATCTCCATTATAGGTGCGTTTTCCACCATCAGAGGTAGAAAAAAGCTTTTACCAATTTGCTAATAATTTAGGGAAAGGAACAAATAGAAATGACATGAAGAAATAGCATAAAACTCTACAAACTAAACATTACTGGACTTTATCAGTTATATTCTAGATAATAATAACTTACCCTTTCAACGCACTTTTTGATAGGAATCACCCGATGTTACTTTGTCCTTGAAGATGAATTAGCTTCTATTGATATGGTCTTCACCTATAGGATCCATCCATTGCATGGAGTGGGCCCAAGGTACTTAAACATAGCAATAATAAGATTTGCATATGCTCTTCACCTATAGGACCCATCCATCTTATGGACTCCCCCCTAGGTCTTAAATATATCTCTAACTAGATATGATCTTCACCTATAGGACCCATCATTTTTTAGATTGGGCCCTAGGAACTTATGCATATCTCTAACAAGATGATGTTCTAGTTGTTGCCTTTTGGATCCATCCTTCCTATGGATCAGACTCCTTGTACTCAAGCACTTCTTTTCTTGTAAAAGAACATCTGGAGGCACATACTCTCTGGTATAATAAAACCAACATAAAATCCTAGAGCACAGTATTATATCAACTTTGTTCAAATTTTGAGAGAACATAGCTTTGCCAAAGCCCTAGTTCTGAACCTTGACTCTGCTATGTATTCTATTTCATGTAAAACAATGCTTTTTAAGCAACCTTCCTTAAATTATTAACAAATTGGTTAAAGGGCACCTATTTAAACAAAACTGCAGCCTCCTCCAAAACCCCTTAGCTGCCCTTACCATCTCCATTATAGGTGCGTTTTCCACCATCAGAGGTAGAAAAAAGCTTTTACCAATTTGCTAATAATTTAGGGAAAGGAACAAATAGAAATGACATGAAGAAATAGCATAGAACTCTACAAACTAAACATTTCTGGACTTTATCAGTTATATTCTAGATAATAATAACTTACCCTTTCAACGCACTTTTTGATAGGAATCACCCGATGTTACTTTGCCCTTGAAGATGAATTAGCTTCTATTGATATGGTCTTCACCTATAGGATCCATCCATTGCATGGACTGGGCCCAAGGTACTTAAACATAGCAATAATAAGATTTGCATATGCTCTTCACCTATAGGACCCATCCATCTTATGGACTCCCCCCTAGGTCTTAAATATATCTCTAACTAGATATGATCTTCACCTATAGGACCCATCATTTTTTAGATTGGGCCCTAGGAACTTATGCATATCTCTAACAAGATGATGTTCTAGTTGTTGCCTTTTGGATCCATCCTTCTTATGGATCAGACTCCTTGTACTCAAGCACTTCTTTTCTTGTAAAAGAACATCTGGAGGCACATACTCTCTAGTATAATAAAACCAACATAAAATCCTAGAGCACAGTATTATATCAACTTTGTTCAAATTTTGAGAGAACATAGCTTTGCCAAAGCCCTAGTTCTGAACCTTGACTCTGCTATGTATTCTATTTCATGTAAAACAATGCTTTTTAAGCAACCTTCCTTAAATTATTAACAAATTGGTTAAAGGGCACCTATTTAAACAAAACTGCAGCCTCCTCCAAAACCCCTTAGCTGCCCTTACCATCTCCATTATAGGTGCGTTCTCCACCATCAGAGGTAGAAAAAAGCTTTTACCAATTTGCTAATAATTTAGGGAAAGGAACAAATAGAAATGACATGAAGAAATAGCATAAAACTCTACAAACTAAACATTACTGGACTTTATCAGTTATATTCTAGATAATAATAACTTACCCTTTCAACGCACTTTTTGATAGGAATCACCCGATGTTACTTTGCCCTTGAAGATGAATTAGCTTCTATTGATATGGTCTTCACCTATAGGATCCATCCATTGCATGGACTGGGCCCAAGGTACTTAAACATAGCAATAATAAGATTTGCATATGCTCTTCACCTATAGGACCCATCCATCTTATGGACTCCCCCCTAGGTCTTAAATATATCTCTAACTAGATATGATCTTCACCTATAGGACCCATCATTTTTTAGATTGGGCCCTAGGAACTTATGCATATCTCTAACAAGATGATGTTCTAGTCGTTGCCTTTTGGATCCATCCTTCTTATGGATCAGACTCCTTGTACTCAAGCACTTCTTTTCTTGTAAAAGAACATCTGGAGGCACATACTCTCTGGTATAATAAAACCAACATAAAATCCTAGAGTATTATATCAACTTTGTTCAAATTTTGAGAGAACATAGCTTTGCCAAAGCCCTAGTTCTGAACCTTGACTCTGCTATGTATGCTATTTCATGTAAAACAATGCTTTTTAAGCAACCTTCCTTAAATTATTAACAAATTGGTTAAAGGGCACCTATTTAAACAAAACTGCAGCCTCCTCCAAAACCCCTTAGCTGCCCTTACCATCTCCATTATAGGTGCGTGTTCCACCATCAGAGGTAGAAAAAAGCTTTTGCCAATTTGCTAATAATTTAGGGAAAGGAACAAATAGAAATGACATGAAGAAATAGCATAAAACTCTACAAACTAAACATTACTGGACTTTATCAGTTATATTCTAGATAATAATAACTTACCCTTTCAACGCACTTTTTGATAGGAATCACCCGATGTTACTTTGTCCTTGAAGATGAATTAGCTTCTATTGATATGGTCTTCACCTATAGGATCCATCCATTGCATGGACTGGGCCCAAGGTACTTAAACATAGCAATAATAAGATTTGCATATGCTCTTCACCTATGGGACCCATCCATCTTATGGACTCCCCCCTAGGTCTTAAATATATCTCTAACTAGATATGATCTTCACCTATAGGACCCATCATTTTTTAGATTGGGCCCTAGGAACTTATGCATATCTCTAACAAGATGATGTTCTAGTCATTGCCTTTTGGATCCATCCTTCTTATGGATCAGACTCCTTGTCCTCAAGCACTTCTTTTCTTGTAAAAGAACATCTGGAGGCACATACTCTCTGGTATAATAAAACCAACATAAAATCCTAGAGCACAGTATTATATCAACTTTGTTCAAATTTTGAGAGAACATAGCTTTGCCAAAGCCCTAGTTCTGAACCTTGACTCTGCTATGTATTCTATTTCATGTAAAACAATGCTTTTTAAGCAACCTTCCTTAAATTATTAACAAATTGGTTAAAGGGCACCTATTTAAACAAAACTGCAGCCTCCTCCAAAACCCCTTAGCTGCCCTTACCATCTCCATTATAGGTGCGTTTTCCACCATCAGAGGTAGTAAAAAGCTTTTACCAGTTTGCTAATAATTTAGGGAAAGGAACAAATAGAAATGACATGAAGAAATAGCATAAAACTCTACAAACTAAACATTACTGGACTTTATCAGTTATATTCTAGATAATAATAACGTACCCTTTCAACGCACTTTTTGATAGGAATCACCCGATGTTACTTTGTCCTTGAAGATGAATTAGCTTCTATTAATATGGTCTTCACCTATAGGATCCATCCATTGCATGGACTGGGCCCAAGGTACTTAAACATAGCAATAATAAGATTTGCATATGCTCTTCACCTATAGGACCCATCCATCTTATGGACTCCCCCCTAGGTCTTAAATATATCTCTAACTAGATATGATCTTCACCTATAGGACCCATCATTTTTTAGATTGGGCCCTAGGAACTTATGCATATCTCTAACAAGATGATGTTCTAGTCATTGCCTTTTGGATCCATCCTTCTTATGGATCAGACTCCTTGTCCTCAAGCACTTCTTTTCTTGTAAAAGAACATCTGGAGGCACATACTCTCTGGTATAATAAAACCAACATAAAATCCTAGAGTATTATATCAACTTTGTTCAAATTTTGAGAGAACATAGCTTTGCCAAAGCCCTAGTTCTGAACCTTGACTCTGCTATGTATTCTATTTCATGTAAAACAATGCTTTTTAAGCAACCTTCCTTAAATTATTAACAAATTGGTTAAAGGGCACCTATTTAAACAAAACTGCAGCCTCCTCCAAAACCCCTTAGCTGCCCTTACCATCTCCATTATAGGTGCGTTTTCCACCATCAGAGGTAGAAAAAAGCTTTTGCCAATTTGCTAATAATTTAGGGAAAGGAACAAATAGAAATGACATGAAGAAATATCATAAAACTCTACAAACTAAACATTACTGGACTTTATCAGTTATATTCTAGATAATAATAACGTACCCTTTCAACGCACTTTTTGATAGGAATCACCCGATGTTACTTTGTCCTTGAAGATGAATTAGCTTCTATTGATATGGTCTTCACCTATAGGATCCATCCATTGCATGGACTGGGCCCAAGGTACTTAAACATAGCAATAATAAGATTTGCATATGCTCTTCACCTATGGGACCCATCCATCTTATGGACTCCCCCCTAGGTCTTAAATATATCTCTAACTAGATATGATCTTCACCTATAGGACCCATCATTTTTTAGATTGGGCCCTAGGAACTTATGCATATCTCTAACAAGATGATGTTCTAGTCATTGCCTTTTGGATCCATCCTTCTTATGGATCAGACTCCTTGTCCTCAAGCACTTCTTTTCTTGTAAAAGAACATCTGGAGGCACATACTCTCTGGTATAATAAAACCAACATAAAATCCTAGAGCACAGTATTATATCAACTTTGTTCAAATTTTGAGAGAACATAGCTTTGCCAAAGCCCTAGTTCTGAACCTTGACTCTGCTATGTATTCTATTTCATGTAAAACAATGCTTTTTAAGCAACCTTCCTTAAATTATTAACAAATTGGTTAAAGGGCACCTATTTAAACAAAACTGCAGCCTCCTCCAAAACCCCTTAGCTGCCCTTACCATCTCCATTATAGGTGCGTTTTCCACCATCAGAGGTAGAAAAAAGCTTTTACCAATTTGCTAATAATTTAGGGAAAGGAACAAATAGAAATGACATGAAGAAATAGCATAAAACTCTACAAACTAAACATTACTGGACTTTATCAGTTATATTCTAGATAATAATAACTTACCCTTTCAACGCACTTTTTGATAGGAATCACCCGATGTTACTTTGTCCTTGAAGATGAATTAGCTTCTATTAATATGGTCTTCACCTATAGGATCCATCCATTGCATGGACTGGGCCCAAGGTACTTAAACATAGCAATAATAAGATTTGCATATGCTCTTCACCTATGGGACCCATCCATCTTATGGACTCCCCCCTAGGTCTTAAATATATCTCTAACTAGATATGATCTTCACCTATAGGACCCATCATTTTTTAGATTGGGCCCTAGGAACTTATGCATATCTCTAACAAGATGATGTTCTAGTCGTTGCCTTTTGGATCCATCCTTCTTATGGATCAGACTCCTTGTCCTCAAGCACTTCTTTTCTTGTAAAAGAACATCTGGAGGCACATACTCTCTGGTATAATAAAACCAACATAAAATCCTAGAGTATTATATCAACTTTGTTCAAATTTTGAGAGAACATAGCTTTGCCAAAGCCCTAGTTCTGAACCTTGACTCTGCTATGTATTCTATTTCATGTAAAACAATGCTTTTTAAGCAACCTTCCTTAAATTATTAACAAATTGGTTAAAGGGCACCTATTTAAACAAAACTGCAGCCTCCTCCAAAACCCCTTAGCTGCCCTTACCATCTCCATTATAGGTGCGTTTTCCACCATCAGAGGTAGAAAAAAGCTTTTGCCAATTTGCTAATAATTTAGGGAAAGGAACAAATAGAAATGACATGAAGAAATATCATAAAACTCTACAAACTAAACATTACTGGACTTTATCAGTTATATTCTAGATAATAATAACGTACCCTTTCAACGCACTTTTTGATAGGAATCACCCGATGTTACTTTGTCCTTGAAGATGAATTAGCTTCTATTGATATGGTCTTCACCTATAGGATCCATCCATTGCATGGACTGGGCCCAAGGTACTTAAACATAGCAATAATAAGATTTGCATATGCTCTTCACCTATAGGACCCATCCATCTTATGGACTCCCCCCTAGGTCTTAAATATATCTCTAACTAGATATGATCTTCACCTATAGGACCCATCATTTTTTAGATTGGGCCCTAGGAACTTATGCATATCTCTAACAAGATGATGTTCTAGTCATTGCCTTTTGGATCCATCCTTCTTATGGATCAGACTCCTTGTCCTCAAGCACTTCTTTTCTTGTAAAAGAACATCTGGAGGCACATACTCTCTGGTATAATAAAACCAACATAAAATCCTAGAGCACAGTATTATATCAACTTTGTTCAAATTTTGAGAGAACATAGCTTTGCCAAAGCCCTAGTTCTGAACCTTGACTCTGCTATGTATTCTATTTCATGTAAAACAATGCTTTTTAAGCAACCTTCCTTAAATTATTAACAAATTGGTTAAAGGGCACCTATTTAAACAAAACTGCAGCCTCCTCCAAAACCCCTTAGCTGCCCTTACCATCTCCATTATAGGTGCGTTTTCCACCATCAGAGGTAGAAAAAAGCTTTTACCAATTTGCTAATAATTTAGGGAAAGGAACAAATAGAAATGACATGAAGAAATAGCATAAAACTCTACAAACTAAACATTACTGGACTTTATCAGTTATATTCTAGATAATAATAACTTACCCTTTCAACGCACTTTTTGATAGGAATCACCCGATGTTACTTTGTCCTTGAAGATGAATTAGCTTCTATTAATATGGTCTTCACCTATAGGATCCATCCATTGCATGGACTGGGCCCAAGGTACTTAAACATAGCAATAATAAGATTTGCATATGCTCTTCACCTATAGGACCCATCCATCTTATGGACTCCCCCCTAGGTCTTAAATATATCTCTAACTAGATATGATCTTCACCTATAGGACCCATCATTTTTTAGATTGGGCCCTAGGAACTTATGCATATCTCTAACAAGATGATGTTCTAGTCGTTGCCTTTTGGATCCATCCTTCTTATGGATCAGACTCCTTGTCCTCAAGCACTTCTTTTCTTGTAAAAGAACATCTGGAGGCACATACTCTCTGGTATAATAAAACCAACATAAAATCCTAGAGCACAGTATTATATCAACTTTGTTCAAATTTTGAGAGAACATAGCTTTGCCAAAGCCCTAGTTCTGAACCTTGACTCTGCTATGTATTCTATTTCATGTAAAACAATGCTTTTTAAGCAACCTTCCTTAATTAACAAATTGGTTAAAGGGCAGCTATTTAAACAAAACTGCAGCCTCCTCCAAAACCCCTTAGCTGCCCTTACCATCTCCATTATAGGTGCGTTTTCCACCATCAGAGGTAGAAAAAAGCTTTTACCAATTTGCTAATAATTTAGGGAAAGGAACAAATAGAAATGACATGAAGAAATAGCATAGAACTCTACAAACTAAACATTTCTGGACTTTATCAGTTATATTCTAGATAATAATAACTTACCCTTTCAACGCACTTTTTGATAGGAATCACCCGATGTTACTTTGCCCTTGAAGATGAATTAGCTTCTATTGATATGGTCTTCACCTATAGGATCCATCCATTGCATGGACTGGGCCCAAGGTACTTAAACATAGCAATAATAAGATTTGCATATGCTCTTCACCTATAGGACCCATCCATCTTATGGACTCCCCCCTAGGTCTTAAATATATCTCTAACTAGATATGATCTTCACCTATAGGACCCATCATTTTTTAGATTGGGCCCTAGGAACTTATGCATATCTCTAACAAGATGATGTTCTAGTTGTTGCCTTTTGGATCCATCCTTCTTATGGATCAGACTCCTTGTACTCAAGCACTTCTTTTCTTGTAAAAGAACATCTGGAGGCACATACTCTCTGGTATAATAAAACCAACATAAAATCCTAGAGCACAGTATTATATCAACTTTGTTGAAATTTTGAGAGAACATAGCTTTGCCAAAGCCCTAGTTCTGAACCTTGACTCTGCTATGTATTCTATTTCATGTAAAACAATGCTTTTTAAGCAACCTTCCTTAAATTATTAACAAATTGGTTAAAGGGCACCTATTTAAACAAAACTGCAGCCTCCTCCAAAACCCCTTAGCTGCCCTTACCATCTCCATTATAGGTGCGTTCTCCACCATCAGAGGTAGAAAAAAGCTTTTACCAATTTGCTAATAATTTAGGGAAAGGAACAAATAAAAATGACATGAAGAAATAGCATAAAACTCTACAAACTAAACATTACTGGACTTTATCAGTTATATTCTAGATAATAATAACTTACCCTTTCAACGCACTTTTTGATAGGAATCACCCGATGTTACTTTGCCCTTGAAGATGAATTAGCTTCTATTGATATGGTCTTCACCTATAGGATCCATCCATTGCATGGACTGGGCCCAAGGTACTTAAACATAGCAATAATAAGATTTGCATATGCTCTTCACCTATAGGACCCATCCATCTTATGGACTCCCCCCTAGGTCTTAAATATATCTCTAACTAGATATGATCTTCACCTATAGGACCCATCATTTTTTAGATTGGGCCCTAGGAACTTATGCATATCTCTAACAAGATGATGTTCTAGTCGTTGCCTTTTGGATCCATCCTTCTTATGGATCAGACTCCTTGTACTCAAGCACTTCTTTTCTTGTAAAAGAACATCTGGAGGCACATACTCTCTGGTATAATAAAACCAACATAAAATCCTAGAGTATTATATCAACTTTGTTCAAATTTTGAGAGAACATAGCTTTGCCAAAGCCCTAGTTCTGAACCTTGACTCTGCTATGTATTCTATTTCATGTAAAACAATGCTTTTTAAGCAACCTTCCTTAAATTATTAACAAATTGGTTAAAGGGCACCTATTTAAACAAAACTGCAGCCTCCTCCAAAACCCCTTAGCTGCCCTTACCATCTCCATTATAGGTGCGTTTTCCACCATCAGAGGTAGAAAAAAGCTTTTGCCAATTTGCTAATAATTTAGGGAAAGGAACAAATAGAAATGACATGAAGAAATATCATAAAACTCTACAAACTAAACATTACTGGACTTTATCAGTTATATTCTAGATAATAATAACGTACCCTTTCAACGCACTTTTTGATAGGAATCACCCGATGTTACTTTGTCCTTGAAGATGAATTAGCTTCTATTGATATGGTCTTCACCTATAGGATCCATCCATTGCATGGACTGGGCCCAAGGTACTTAAACATAGCAATAATAAGATTTGCATATGCTCTTCACCTATGGGACCCATCCATCTTATGGACTTCCCCCTAGGTCTTAAATATATCTCTAACTAGATATGATCTTCACCTATAGGACCCATCATTTTTTAGATTGGGCCCTAGGAACTTATGCATATCTCTAACAAGATGATGTTCTAGTCATTGCCTTTTGGATCCATCCTTCTTATGGATCAGACTCCTTGTCCTCAAGCACTTCTTTTCTTGTAAAAGAACATCTGGAGGCACATACTCTCTGGTATAATAAAACCAACATAAAATCCTAGAGCACAGTATTATATCAACTTTGTTCAAATTTTGAGAGAACATAGCTTTGCCAAAGCCCTAGTTCTGAACCTTGACTCTGCTATGTATTCTATTTCATGTAAAACGATGCTTTTTAAGCAACCTTCCTTAAATTATTAACAAATTGGTTAAAGGGCACCTATTTAAACAAAACTGCAGCCTCCTCCAAAACCCCTTAGCTGCCCTTACCATCTCCATTATAGGTGCGTGTTCCACCATCAGAGGTAGAAAAAAGCTTTTGCCAATTTGCTAATAATTTAGGGAAAGGAACAAATAGAAATGACATGAAGAAATATCATAAAACTCTACAAACTAAACATTACTGGACTTTATCAGTTATATTCTAGATAATAATAACGTACCCTTTCAACGCACTTTTTGATAGGAATCACCCGATGTTACTTTGTCCTTGAAGATGAATTAGCTTCTATTGATATGGTCTTCACCTATAGGATCCATCCATTGCATGGACTGGGCCCAAGGTACTTAAACATAGCAATAATAAGATTTGCATATGCTCTTCACCTATAGGACCCATCCATCTTATGGACTCCCCCCTAGGTCTTAAATATATCTCTAACTAGATATGATCTTCACCTATAGGACCCATCATTTTTTAGATTGGGCCCTAGGAACTTATGCATATCTCTAACAAGATGATGTTCTAGTCATTGCCTTTTGGATCCATCCTTCTTATGGATCAGACTCCTTGTCCTCAAGCACTTCTTTTCTTGTAAAAGAACATCTGGAGGCACATACTCTCTGGTATAATAAAACCAACATAAAATCCTAGAGCACAGTATTATATCAACTTTGTTCAAATTTTGAGAGAACATAGCTTTGCCAAAGCCCTAGTTCTGAACCTTGACTCTGCTATGTATTCTATTTCATGTAAAACGATGCTTTTTAAGCAACCTTCCTTAAATTATTAACAAATTGGTTAAAGGGCACCTATTTAAACAAAACTGCAGCCTCCTCCAAAACCCCTTAGCTGCCCTTACCATCTCCATTATAGGTGCGTTTTCCACCATCAGAGGTAGAAAAAAGCTTTTGCCAATTTGCTAATAATTTAGGGAAAGGAACAAATAGAAATGACATGAAGAAATATCATAAAACTCTACAAACTAAACATTACTGGACTTTATCAGTTATATTCTAGATAATAATAACTTACCCTTTCAACGCACTTTTTGATAGGAATCACCCGATGTTACTTTGTCCTTGAAGATGAATTAGCTTCTATTGATATGGTCTTCACCTATAGGATCCATCCATTGCATGGACTGGGCCCAAGGTACTTAAACATAGCAATAATAAGATTTGCATATGCTCTTCACCTATAGGACCCATCCATCTTATGGACTCCCCCCTAGGTCTTAAATATATCTCTAACTAGATATGATCTTCACCTATAGGACCCATCATTTTTTAGATTGGGCCCTAGGAACTTATGCATATCTCTAACAAGATGATGTTCTAGTCATTGCCTTTTGGATCCATCCTTCTTATGGATCAGACTCCTTGTCCTCAAGCACTTCTTTTCTTGTAAAAGAACATCTGGAGGCACATACTCTCTGGTATAATAAAACCAACATAAAATCCTAGAGCACAGTATTATATCAACTTTGTTCAAATTTTGAGAGAACATAGCTTTGCCAAAGCCCTAGTTCTGAACCTTGACTCTGCTATGTATTCTATTTCATGTAAAACAATGCTTTTTAAGCAACCTTCCTTAAATTATTAACAAATTGGTTAAAGGGCACCTATTTAAACAAAACTGCAGCCTCCTCCAAAACCCCTTAGCTGCCCTTACCATCTCCATTATAGGTGCGTTTTCCACCATCAGAGGTAGAAAAAAGCTTTTACCAATTTGCTAATAATTTAGGGAAAGGAACAAATAGAAATGACATGAAGAAATAGCATAAAACTCTACAAACTAAACATTACTGGACTTTATCAGTTATATTCTAGATAATAATAACTTACCCTTTCAACGCACTTTTTGATAGGAATCACCCGATGTTACTTTGTCCTTGAAGATGAATTAGCTTCTATTAATATGGTCTTCACCTATAGGATCCATCCATTGCATGGACTGGGCCCAAGGTACTTAAACATAGCAATAATAAGATTTGCATATGCTCTTCACCTATAGGACCCATCCATCTTATGGACTCCCCCCTAGGTCTTAAATATATCTCTAACTAGATATGATCTTCACCTATAGGACCCATCATTTTTTAGATTGGGCCCTAGGAACTTATGCATATCTCTAACAAGATGATGTTCTAGTCGTTGCCTTTTGGATCCATCCTTCTTATGGATCAGACTCCTTGTCCTCAAGCACTTCTTTTCTTGTAAAAGAACATCTGGAGGCACATACTCTCTGGTATAATAAAACCAACATAAAATCCTAGAGTATTATATCAACTTTGTTCAAATTTTGAGAGAACATAGCTTTGCCAAAGCCCTAGTTCTGAACCTTGACTCTGCTATGTATTCTATTTCATGTAAAACAATGCTTTTTAAGCAACCTTCCTTAAATTATTAACAAATTGGTTAAAGGGCACCTATTTAAACAAAACTGCAGCCTCCTCCAAAACCCCTTAGCTGCCCTTACCATCTCCATTATAGGTGCGTTTTCCACCATCAGAGGTAGAAAAAAGCTTTTGCCAATTTGCTAATAATTTAGGGAAAGGAACAAATAGAAATGACATGAAGAAATATCATAAAACTCTACAAACTAAACATTACTGGACTTTATCAGTTATATTCTAGATAATAATAACTTACCCTTTCAACGCACTTTTTGATAGGAATCACCCGATGTTACTTTGTCCTTGAAGATGAATTAGCTTCTATTGATATGGTCTTCACCTATAGGATCCATCCATTGCATGGACTGGGCCCAAGGTACTTAAACATAGCAATAATAAGATTTGCATATGCTCTTCACCTATGGGACCCATCCATCTTATGGACTCCCCCCTAGGTCTTAAATATATCTCTAACTAGATATGATCTTCACCTATAGGACCCATCATTTTTTAGATTGGGCCCTAGGAACTTATGCATATCTCTAACAAGATGATGTTCTAGTCATTGCCTTTTGGATCCATCCTTCTTATGGATCAGACTCCTTGTCCTCAAGCACTTCTTTTCTTGTAAAAGAACATCTGGAGGCACATACTCTCTGGTATAATAAAACCAACATAAAATCCTAGAGCACAGTATTATATCAACTTTGTTCAAATTTTGAGAGAACATAGCTTTGCCAAAGCCCTAGTTCTGAACCTTGACTCTGCTATGTATTCTATTTCATGTAAAACAATGCTTTTTAAGCAACCTTCCTTAAATTATTAACAAATTGGTTAAAGGGCACCTATTTAAACAAAACTGCAGCCTCCTCCAAAACCCCTTAGCTGCCCTTACCATCTCCATTATAGGTGCGTTTTCCACCATCAGAGGTAGAAAAAAGCTTTTACCAATTTGCTAATAATTTAGGGAAAGGAACAAATAGAAATGACATGAAGAAATAGCATAAAACTCTACAAACTAAACATTACTGGACTTTATCAGTTATATTCTAGATAATAATAACTTACCCTTTCAACGCACTTTTTGATAGGAATCACCCGATGTTACTTTGTCCTTGAAGATGAATTAGCTTCTATTAATATGGTCTTCACCTATAGGATCCATCCATTGCATGGACTGGGCCCAAGGTACTTAAACATAGCAATAATAAGATTTGCATATGCTCTTCACCTATAGGACCCATCCATCTTATGGACTCCCCCCTAGGTCTTAAATATATCTCTAACTAGATATGATCTTCACCTATAGGACCCATCATTTTTTAGATTGGGCCCTAGGAACTTATGCATATCTCTAACAAGATGATGTTCTAGTCGTTGCCTTTTGGATCCATCCTTCTTATGGATCAGACTCCTTGTCCTCAAGCACTTCTTTTCTTGTAAAAGAACATCTGGAGGCACATACTCTCTGGTATAATAAAACCAACATAAAATCCTAGAGTATTATATCAACTTTGTTCAAATTTTGAGAGAACATAGCTTTGCCAAAGCCCTAGTTCTGAACCTTGACTCTGCTATGTATTCTATTTCATGTAAAACAATGCTTTTTAAGCAACCTTCCTTAAATTATTAACAAATTGGTTAAAGGGCAGCTATTTAAACAAAACTGCAGCCTCCTCCAAAACCCCTTAGCTGCCCTTACCATCTCCATTATAGGTGCGTTCTCCACCATCAGAGGTAGAAAAAAGCTTTTACCAATTTGCTAATAATTTAGGGAAAGGAACAAATAAAAATGACATGAAGAAATAGCATAAAACTCTACAAACTAAACATTACTGGACTTTATCAGTTATATTCTAGATAATAATAACTTACCCTTTCAACGCACTTTTTGATAGGAATCACCCGATGTTACTTTGCCCTTGAAGATGAATTAGCTTCTATTGATATGGTCTTCACCTATAGGATCCATCCATTGCATGGACTGGGCCCAAGGTACTTAAACATAGCAATAATAAGATTTGCATATGCTCTTCACCTATAGGACCCATCCATCTTATGGACTCCCCCCTAGGTCTTAAATATATCTCTAACTAGATATGATCTTCACCTATAGGACCCATCATTTTTTAGATTGGGCCCTAGGAACTTATGCATATCTCTAACAAGATGATGTTCTAGTCGTTGCCTTTTGGATCCATCCTTCTTATGGATCAGACTCCTTGTACTCAAGCACTTCTTTTCTTGTAAAAGAACATCTGGAGGCACATACTCTCTGGTATAATAAAACCAACATAAAATCCTAGAGTATTATATCAACTTTGTTCAAATTTTGAGAGAACATAGCTTTGCCAAAGCCCTAGTTCTGAACCTTGACTCTGCTATGTATTCTATTTCATGTAAAACAATGCTTTTTAAGCAACCTTCCTTAAATTATTAACAAATTGGTTAAAGGGCACCTATTTAAACAAAACTGCAGCCTCCTCCAAAACCCCTTAGCTGCCCTTACCATCTCCATTATAGGTGCGTTTTCCACCATCAGAGGTAGAAAAAAGCTTTTACCAATTTGCTAATAATTTAGGGAAAGGAACAAATAGAAATGACATGAAGAAATATCATAAAACTCTACAAACTAAACATTACTGGACTTTATCAGTTATATTCTAGATAATAATAACGTACCCTTTCAACGCACTTTTTGATAGGAATCACCCGATGTTACTTTGTCCTTGAAGATGAATTAGCTTCTATTGATATGGTCTTCACCTATAGGATCCATCCATTGCATGGACTGGGCCCAAGGTACTTAAACATAGCAATAATAAGATTTGCATATGCTCTTCACCTATGGGACCCATCCATCTTATGGACTCCCCCCTAGGTCTTAAATATATCTCTAACTAGATATGATCTTCACCTATAGGACCCATCATTTTTTAGATTGGGCCCTAGGAACTTATGCATATCTCTAACAAGATGATGTTCTAGTCATTGCCTTTTGGATCCATCCTTCTTATGGATCAGACTCCTTGTCCTCAAGCACTTCTTTTCTTGTAAAAGAACATCTGGAGGCACATACTCTCTGGTATAATAAAACCAACATAAAATCCTAGAGCACAGTATTATATCAACTTTGTTCAAATTTTGAGAGAACATAGCTTTGCCAAAGCCCTAGTTCTGAACCTTGACTCTGCTATGTATTCTATTTCATGTAAAACAATGCTTTTTAAGCAACCTTCCTTAAATTATTAACAAATTGGTTAAAGGGCACCTATTTAAACAAAACTGCAGCCTCCTCCAAAACCCCTTAGCTGCCCTTACCATCTCCATTATAGGTGCGTTTTCCACCATCAGAGGTAGAAAAAAGCTTTTGCCAATTTGCTAATAATTTAGGGAAAGGAACAAATAGAAATGACATGAAGAAATATCATAAAACTCTACAAACTAAACATTACTGGACTTTATCAGTTATATTCTAGATAATAATAACTTACCCTTTCAACGCACTTTTTGATAGGAATCACCCGATGTTACTTTGTCCTTGAAGATGAATTAGCTTCTATTGATATGGTCTTCACCTATAGGATCCATCCATTGCATGGACTGGGCCCAAGGTACTTAAACATAGCAATAATAAGATTTGCATATGCTCTTCACCTATAGGACCCATCCATCTTATGGACTCCCCCCTAGGTCTTAAATATATCTCTAACTAGATATGATCTTCACCTATAGGACCCATCATTTTTTAGATTGGGCCCTAGGAACTTATGCATATCTCTAACAAGATGATGTTCTAGTCATTGCCTTTTGGATCCATCCTTCTTATGGATCAGACTCCTTGTCCTCAAGCACTTCTTTTCTTGTAAAAGAACATCTGGAGGCACATACTCTCTGGTATAATAAAACCAACATAAAATCCTAGAGCACAGTATTATATCAACTTTGTTCAAATTTTGAGAGAACATAGCTTTGCCAAAGCCCTAGTTCTGAACCTTGACTCTGCTATGTATTCTATTTCATGTAAAACAATGCTTTTTAAGCAACCTTCCTTAAATTATTAACAAATTGGTTAAAGGGCACCTATTTAAACAAAACTGCAGCCTCCTCCAAAACCCCTTAGCTGCCCTTACCATCTCCATTATAGGTGCGTTTTCCACCATCAGAGGTAGAAAAAAGCTTTTGCCAATTTGCTAATAATTTAGGGAAAGGAACAAATAGAAATGACATGAAGAAATATCATAAAACTCTACAAACTAAACATTACTGGACTTTATCAGTTATATTCTAGATAATAATAACGTACCCTTTCAACGCACTTTTTGATAGGAATCACCCGATGTTACTTTGTCCTTGAAGATGAATTAGCTTCTATTGATATGGTCTTCACCTATAGGATCCATCCATTGCATGGACTGGGCCCAAGGTACTTAAACATAGCAATAATAAGATTTGCATATGCTCTTCACCTATGGGACCCATCCATCTTATGGACTTCCCCCTAGGTCTTAAATATATCTCTAACTAGATATGATCTTCACCTATAGGACCATCATTTTTTAGATTGGGCCCTAGGAACTTATGCATATCTCTAACAAGATGATGTTCTAGTCATTGCCTTTTGGATCCATCCTTCTTATGGATCAGACTCCTTGTCCTCAAGCACTTCTTTTCTTGTAAAAGAACATCTGGAGGCACATACTCTCTGGTATAATAAAACCAACATAAAATCCTAGAGCACAGTATTATATCAACTTTGTTCAAATTTTGAGAGAACATAGCTTTGCCAAAGCCCTAGTTCTGAACCTTGACTCTGCTATGTATTCTATTTCATGTAAAACGATGCTTTTTAAGCAACCTTCCTTAAATTATTAACAAATTGGTTAAAGGGCACCTATTTAAACAAAACTGCAGCCTCCTCCAAAACCCCTTAGCTGCCCTTACCATCTCCATTATAGGTGCGTTTTCCACCATCAGAGGTAGAAAAAAGCTTTTGCCAATTTGCTAATAATTTAGGGAAAGGAACAAATAGAAATGACATGAAGAAATATCATAAAACTCTACAAACTAAACATTACTGGACTTTATCAGTTATATTCTAGATAATAATAACTTACCCTTTCAACGCACTTTTTGATAGGAATCACCCGATGTTACTTTGTCCTTGAAGATGAATTAGCTTCTATTGATATGGTCTTCACCTATAGGATCCATCCATTGCATGGACTGGGCCCAAGGTACTTAAACATAGCAATAATAAGATTTGCATATGCTCTTCACCTATAGGACCCATCCATCTTATGGACTCCCCCCTAGGTCTTAAATATATCTCTAACTAGATATGATCTTCACCTATAGGACCCATCATTTTTTAGATTGGGCCCTAGGAACTTATGCATATCTCTAACAAGATGATGTTCTAGTCATTGCCTTTTGGATCCATCCTTCTTATGGATCAGACTCCTTGTCCTCAAGCACTTCTTTTCTTGTAAAAGAACATCTGGAGGCACATACTCTCTGGTATAATAAAACCAACATAAAATCCTAGAGCACAGTATTATATCAACTTTGTTCAAATTTTGAGAGAACATAGCTTTGCCAAAGCCCTAGTTCTGAACCTTGACTCTGCTATGTATTCTATTTCATGTAAAACGATGCTTTTTAAGCAACCTTCCTTAAATTATTAACAAATTGGTTAAAGGGCACCTATTTAAACAAAACTGCAGCCTCCTCCAAAACCCCTTAGCTGCCCTTACCATCTCCATTATAGGTGCGTTTTCCACCATCAGAGGTAGAAAAAAGCTTTTGCCAATTTGCTAATAATTTAGGGAAAGGAACAAATAGAAATGACATGAAGAAATATCATAAAACTCTACAAACTAAACATTACTGGACTTTATCAGTTATATTCTAGATAATAATAACGTACCCTTTCAACGCACTTTTTGATAGGAATCACCCGATGTTACTTTGTCCTTGAAGATGAATTAGCTTCTATGATATGGTCTTCACCTATAGGATCCATCCATTGCATGGACTGGGCCCAAGGTACTTAAACATAGCAATAATAAGATTTGCATATGCTCTTCACCTATAGGACCCATCCATCTTATGGACTCCCCCCTAGGTCTTAAATATATCTCTAACTAGATATGATCTTCACCTATAGGACCCATCATTTTTTAGATTGGGCCCTAGGAACTTATGCATATCTCTAACAAGATGATGTTCTAGTCATTGCCTTTTGGATCCATCCTTCTTATGGATCAGACTCCTTGTCCTCAAGCACTTCTTTT